>NC_142127.1:58123333-58428541 GCF_024610735.1 Ursus americanus
TGGACATAGAAAGTACTTTGAATTATGTGTAACGTTCAGTACACTTAAAAAATTTAGGATATTATTTGTATTAAACAAAAAAACTGATTTTAGGAAATGAATTTTTTCTGAGTTTAAAATGATACATAAAATTTTTCTATATGTAAAAATTGATGTGTTTAAAATAATTTCATTGATTTTTAAAATTTCAGTAATACCTAAATATGGCTGTACAAAAATCATAACTTTATTTCCAATATTTAATGTTTTCCAAAAATAGCTTTAATTTCTTTTCTTAAAGTAGCCTCAACTTAGTAAGAAACAGCACACAGGAGACAGCCCAAGGCTCATGAAAAACACAGATCTGAATTTTATAGGGTTCAGCTTACAGTCCTTCAGGAGCCATTTCTCCAGCTTATACATTTGTCAAGCTTTCAATTTCCCTTCTGTTTGGACGTTTTGCTAGTCACTGGCATATCTGATGCATGGTACGATGCATTTCAAGTAAGATACTTTCTCATTTTGCTATTCTCAGAATTTTAGCAGTGTCCACTATCCATTCCATCATACACATTAAAAATCTTGGCATCATTGTTTCTTCCCCTACCCTCAAGGCCACATCCTCCAAATTCTGTCTCTGCCAATATCCCTTCATCTGGCTTCCCCTCTCCATCTCCCCTGCCACAGACACACGGTCTCCTGGATCTCCTACTAAGCATACAGGCCACTGCAATGGGCTCTTCATTGTGGAGCCCATTATTAATCCATCCTGGTGCGATGACTGCCTTCTCAAAACCCAAACTCACTTGCTTTAAAAAAAAAAAAAAAAAAACACTTGATATCCTCTGACATTCAGACTTTGCTACCCCTTACTCAACTCTTAGGGTGAGACACCAACTTCCTAGCATGACATTCAAGGCCCTATACAAACTACTGACTTATCACAAAACACCATCCTCTCCCTCATTTACATACACGCTCTTTACACCCTACGCTGATTTTCCAAATAGGTCAAAGCATTCTCTCCTGAGATTTTTTTCCCAAAAAATTATTGTTTTCGTAGAATGGTTTTCTTACTCCCTTGTGTTGCCAATTCCTAGTCATACTTTCAAGTTTACCCTCACATCCCTCTGTAGCTTTCCCTGACCTCCTCCTCTGCCCATCCCAACAAAATGATTTTCTCTGTTGTAACTAAAAGTTATCACTTCCATGTATGTTTATAATGCCCTGTTGTATCTCAACTGCACATAAAATAGGTCACTAATAATTTTGCCAATAAGTCTCCCTACAGACTGTGAATACTTGGAAGCAGAAATCGTGTCAAATTGATTACAGCATCTCTCAGAAAAGCCAGAACGTAATATGTGCTCCCTAATGTTGGGAGAAATAAGATAAAAGCATGAATGATTTAATGAGAAAAACAGAATCTAAAACAATAGAGAAATACAATTTCTCATCTATCAGATAGGGTTTTTTTAAAACTTTGACAATATGCTCTTTTGAAGAAACTTCACAGAAACAGGTGCCCTCATACAATGATAAAAAGGCAAAACAGTATGAGGTAATTTGGAAATATTAAGCAAAACTAGATAAGCAGTCAGGGAGTACATGGGACATCTTTGCACCTTCTGCTTAATTTTCCTGTGAACCTAAAACTGCTTTCAAAAATAAAAGCTATGAAAAATTACATAAGTATTTATTCTTTGAGTCAGCAGGAATCTATTCCAAAAATATACTGAAAAAAATACAAAAGGACACATAAGGTTTTTCATTACACCACTATTTTCAGTAACAAAAAGGACTAGAAACTACTCAAATCCTTCAATGGAGAGCTGGTTCAATAACCTACAGTACAGAGATGACTGTGCAGATAGAAAAGCAAACGTGGACTCTCACTATAGAGCGATATGCCAGGTATATTGTTAATTTAAAAAGAAATCGAAGTGGAAAAAATACGGCAGGCTCCCATGCATTTAAGAAAGTAGGTAGTGGTTGGGTAAGGAGAATATATATACATATAAGCAAACCTGTACACACACACACACACACACACACATGCACACATATATACACATGCTCGCTTATACTTTCAAATGAATTAGCCAAATATTTGAAAAGACAAATAAGCTTACCTATAATAGGAAGGAAGAAAAAGTATAGAAAGGACACAGATAAAAAGTTACACTTCCCAGAATATAGTTTGTTTAGTAGGTCTGACTCTGGAACCCTATAAATATTTTTACATAATTACAAAACAAAATTGATTTTAAAAAACACCCAAAATTAAAAATAAAATTAAACAGATAATTCTGCGCATTGAGTTGAGGATAGACTATCACAGATAGGAATAATTTTGAGTGCCTTTAAAACACAGTAATTTGACCACACATAGCATATACCCTGAGTGGTAGATACTCTAAAAGCAACAACAAAAAGTTACAGAATGATCTTAAATTGCTTTCAGAAGTTATACTGTTAATGGTGGCATTGGTGTTATTATTCTGTGATTTACAGGTGTTATAACATAAAATGAGCAAGGATATTGTCGCAGTTAAAAATCAGAATTTTAAGGATAGCAGAAAGGAGATAAAGCAAAAACCTTTTAGTCCTGAACTTAAACTGAAAGTGTAATTCCACGACGCATTTTCTTGTTTAGAAGAAAAATACATACTTCCTAGCTCTGTTTTCTGAAAAAAACGGAAAATAGGCCCATATAAGGGAAATATTGGCAACGAGCACAACTGGTGCTCAAATTGTGGTCTCTAAATACCACTACCCAATAAAACTAAGCTTCCGTGATGATCAGGCTGGTGCCATGTCTGAGGCATGACATGCCATCCCGGAGAGCAAGGAAACGACCAGAGACAGCTGAGGGAATGTCAAAGGGACTTAGAAGTCAACTTGGAGGGGTTCCCATTCAACCAAAACGCCAGGATTAGGACAATTTGAGAATTAGTAAGAACTGGCATTGCTGTAAACTGAAACCTATTTCAGATGTTTAAATACCTAAGTTCATAACCACCATAATAAAGCTCATTCGTCACTATGGCTGCTGTCATCTCCTTTTGAGGAAGAACTTTCCTTTCTGCAGCAAGGAGGGCACTTAGCTGATGACCTCCAGCTGTTGGTCCCTTCAGGCTCCACCTCGACTTTATTGCGGAGGTCACGCTATTCCCATGACTAAACACAGCTGAGGTTTGGCCATTTCTGCCCAAGGCGGGATTCCTAAAGGGCAGTCTTTTCCCCCAGATCTCAGCAAAGACTTGACCAGACATGCATCGTGGGCTGAGGCTCTCCCTGTCCCCGCCTGCTTTAGCCCCACCTTTACAGGTGTCAGATTGGCCTCAAAGTCACAAGGGTATCCCTCCTGATCGGTCTCCCCCTACTTTTATCTTTCACAGACACGTGCCCCCAGTAAACTTCCCATATTCCTATGGGAAACAACAGGCCAGACAAACTCAGTTTGTTCGGGAAAAAAAAAAATTTGCAAGAAAAAAAAAAAGAGGAATCTATGGATTAAAAAATATTAAAAACCCAGCAACCAACTGCAAAATGGACCTTATTTCCCCATGTTGATTTCTTTTGAGAGAGGAACAATCAGGAGACAATGAACACTGACTGGATATTTAAGGATATAGGGGATTATTTTAAATCGGAACAGTAGTTTTGTGATGATATTATGCCTATTTTTTAAATCCTCATCTCCCAGAGATACACGCTGTGATGTTTATAGATGCAATTTAGAAGGTCTAGGAATTGCTTCCAACTATTCTGTAGAAATAAGGGAGAGAGCCAAGGCACAGATGAAACAGGACTGAGTTTAAACAATTTCAAGTCCAATGTGTTACATAGAGCCTCGCCCTTCACTGGGTTGTAGAAGAAGGCTTCTATTATTCTTCCTACATTTGGCTATGTTTGAGGTTTTTGATAATAAAATACCGGGGGTTTGTTGATGTTTTTTACTATAAAAATTCCCATTTCTCTTTCATCATGTACTCAGAAATGGAAGTACCCGGGGAAGGAAGTGATCTCCACGGTAGAATGGTCTTAAAGGCCTGAAAGAAATCTGAGGATATTACTGTATTAAAAAGTTTTGTGTTTTTGTTGGGGCATGGCGCTCACTCACACACAAGGCAGACTCCTGACGGCACTGGGGGGTCCCTGTTTGCTTGATCCAGGAAGCAGCAGAACCTAACGGCCCGGGATGGGCTCACCCATCAGAATGCTGGGCTTTGCACTCCATTGCTAGTATGACCTTGGACAAGTTATTTAACATCTCTGGGCCCTAGGGATAAAAATCCTACCTAGACTACATAATCTTGCTGGGAAGATTAAACAAGAGAAGATACTTGGCACGGGACTCGGCAGAGTAAACATCAATAAACGTTCAGTGTTTTCAGTCAAACACTGGACACTGTTGTGTAGCAGTTCCCAGAACACTGTTTCTGATTAAAATCCTGGAATGTACATAGGAATTCCCTGATGCCAGCTGGTATATTATTTTAGACTTATCTTTAGGCTTACCATAAGTCCATAGCAGTATGCCAATTTGTTTTTCTTTTTTTTTTTTTTTTGGTATGCATACCTGCCTGCCTCCCCACTTCTTGAGTCAGCCATTTACCACGCCGAAATCCTCAACTTCTGGTTCATACGCCAAAAGTTAGCAGAAAATTGAATTCCCTTCGCACTCCATTTATCTCTCTTTCCTTTTACCTCTTTCATCACATACTGATTTTGGAAAACTTAAGAGCATGTGAGGAGCTATGGCCACTAAGAATCCCCTCTTTACACATACAACCAGATACCACTTGCCCAGCACGTATGACACGCCCATCTTTGGCACGGCTCTTCTAAACCTCGGGGAGGATATGGTCAGATGTAAGACTTCTAGAAGCCCATGTTTGTAGATCTGTCAATATTTGAAATTTAATCTAATGACCTAGTCAAGTAACAGGCTCAGCAGGATAGACAATAAAGTTCAGCATGAGTACTGCAGTACTGAGATCACAGTGAATTATGTCTACTACACTCCCTAGCCCTTTCGACAAGGATGGTCCATTTTCCCAAGTTAGAGAGAGCACAAAAATGCCCAGTCCAGGCCGATAGCACCCTCCTGTGTATCCAGCCTGCCCATCAATCCCATTATCTGCCACCATGGCTCTTTGATTCTTCAGCTTCATGCTTAAACTTCTGCAACTCACTTCAGGTCCTCCTGCTTCACACAGTCCCAGTTGGATCCACCTCTTGGGTTTACTGACCTTGATCCAGACATTGGACTCTAAGTCCCTTGGCTTCAGCACAAGTACTGTTCCCCACTTCTAGGAAGATATCTATGTGCCAATTCCAGCCCCAAAGATCCCCATGTGGGGGAGGGCGAAAGGAAGGGGGACACAAGAGTAGATCAAGGTTCTAAAAGTACTTGCCTTCAGAAGGTGCCTCATGGTTGAGGAGTAACATTAATACAGAGACTCTCAGGGAGTTGGGGTACACAGGCTAGGACAGTTATTTCTTATATACTATTTCTATAGTAAGAAACAGATTAAGTTTGCCAAATCTCAGTTCAAGTAAATCACAATGACCATGAGGTCATTTTTTATAGACCAGATTTCAACTTTACCATCAACCCATTACTTTGCAATAACAAAAGCTTTTTTTTTTTTTTAATCACAAAATATGTTAAAGGACTTTGCTATCTCCGGACTCAGTGGCTTTGTCTTTAAATTGGCAGCTCAGGTTGCGGGAGCATGTCAGTTCTACATGAAGATCTGAAAACCGTACCTTCCTAGAGAAGTAAATATTAAAACTGACCCCTTAGGAATAAAGGAAATCAATAATTTCAACTCTGGATGCATTAGAGCCCCATTATCCAATGTAATCACCACTAGCCATTTGTGGCTATTAATTTTAATTAGAATTAAAAATTCAGTTACTCAGCCACACTAGCCACATTTCAAGTGTACTAGCCATGTGTGGCTGGTGACAATGGTACTGGATAGTTCAGACACAGAATATCCCATCACTATAGAAAGTTCAATTCAACAGTCGTGCTTTAGAGATTGACTCTACATTTGTTTTTCTGTGTGGACCAACTTACTTTAATGAGAAGCCTTTATACAGTAGGACTATTTAATATTTACATAATAGGTTAACAGACCTTTCAAAGCATTTAAAAAATCTTCATCAACAGTCCATGCAGTTCCTTAGTGAACTTGATTTTTCATACCATCTTTTTAAAATTCCTCCAAATTTGACATCTTAGGAACAAACTGACCATTTTTTAAAAGAAGTATTTTCTTAATATGTAGACTCATAAATCAAAGTCTGTTTTACTGAGTAATTAATCCTTCAATAATTCACACAACAGGTCATTTTGGGGTTTAACCCCTGCTTCCATTATTTCTGACCACAAGGTCCACTGACAGATGTCTCACTTTGGATATACACAACAGAAGACTGGGATCCGTTTCACGTACATCTGTTCCCAAACAGCCTAGCCAGATTAATACTTAGACTGCACCCAGCTCGGCCCTGCTAAGTCCCAAACAACCATTAACTCTTGTTGTTTTTAAATTATTTTTTCTCATTTTCACATTTTTCCACATTACTTTTCGCATCGGTAAGTTTCCAGCAAATGTTTATATATGTAAAGCTAATCATTTTAATGCTCATAAAAGAAACACTTTCCAAACCTTATTTTGAAGCCCAGCTTTCTCACATTTTCTGATTACTGCTCTAATTCAACTTAGCTCAGAGTTGGGGTAGGAATAACCCTTTGGTAAAACAGATCATGAAATTTTGTAACCTGAAGTAGTTAGTCGATGAGAAATAGAGAACTTTAAACTCTAAGATTTGAAACTCTCATTTCTCCCACATTTAAAACATAATATTCAGATGCTAATCAGACATATTATAAAGCCCTTGCCCTCGAATTTGCTTAAAAGATACCGTAAATGAAATCAAGGATAAGCTAGTCCTTTTGTTCATCATAAAAAAATGCGCTGATGACTTGCCTTGACCAACATTTTTCCATCAGAAAATGGTGTCTTCCTTTCCAAAGACAGGGCCGGGGCTAAGATGACCGTCCACCTCTCGCCACTATGCCCTGAAGCTGGAGAAGGGTAAGAAGGGGCCTTTACTTCCCACGTGTTTCTTCTAATTAGAAATTCGTGAGGGTTGAGCAGCGCCTGCTGTAAGATTCAACTCCTCCCCAGGCACCAGGCGGTGGACCCCACTGATCATTCAAACCTGAGACTTATTTATGATGTCCTAACACCTGAAGTCTACGAAAATAGGGATGTTCTTTAAAAAGCAACTTCAGAGCTGATGATTTTCGATGATTATATACAGTTGACAAATAATGCAGGGGTTGGGGGTGCAGACCCACGTGCAGTCAAAAATCCACATGTAACTCTTGACTCACCCAAAACTTAATAGCCTACTGTTGACCAGCAACCTTCCCAATAACATGATGTCAATTGACACATACTTTGTGTGTTAAATGTATTATATACTGTATTCTTACAATAAAGTAAGCTATAGGAAAAAATTCTTTTAAGATTCTTAACATTTATACTACTGTACCGCATTTATCAAAAACAAAAACACAGAACACCTCGTGTGTAAGTAGAGCTGTGCTGTTCCAAGTCAAGTTGTTCAAGGGTCAACAGTCATGTAAAGGTCTCATCCTGCAGGCGAAGAAACTAAGTGGGGTGAAATCACTTGCCCCAAGTCAGGTACAGTCCCGTAAGTCACAGAGACAAGACGGCAGGCCCGTTGGTGCCCACTCCTGAAAATGTTCCTACACCAGGCAGGAGAGGACATACCACTGGAGCAGGGAGCCTATGAAAGATCCCATCATGGTTTTCAGACATCAGGGTGCTACCCATTAGTAAATGGTGACGTTTCCAGCGTGAAAAGGCAGAGAGATTTGTGGGCATTGGGTATTCCTGTCACAGAAATTCCTAAGTTGATCATTCTTAACTCTATTAAAAATCTGAGCTTAATGCAGCCTAATCCTACCCATTACTAACTCTCCCCACCAGTAGCTTTTCTAGTATGGTAAAACATGATCCACCCGGTCACACAGGAAGCAGGCAGATCCGGCTTTGGGGAATGCACAAAAATGCTTATAGCTTCTGCTTTAATTGAACATTTCAAGTAAAAGCTTACTACTTGCACTGGGGATGTACTGTATGGTGACTAATATAACAAAATAAAAATTATTTTAAAAATTAAAAAAAAAGCTTACTACTTGCTAAGCAAACATGCCTAGAAGTTTGTAATGGACTGAGATTTAGAACAATGCCAACAGGCAATCGGTGATGCTTTTGAAAACCTTGAACTCTGAATATATCAGACCCAGCAACAGCACAAGTGAAGGGCTGTTATAAAATACACAAATTTGTCTAACACATCTGCCCATGTTCCCTTTCCTGTGCACTCTTAGTTTCTGACCCCTTCCCCCCCTCCCCCAGTTCCAGACACTGTGTTGCGGCTGCCCACACTGTGGCACTACCCTTAATCTGCTTTGCCTAGACAGGGTCCCATAACCTAGACTTATCTGGCCTCAGAACTCACCTGATCCCTCTTCCCTTTATTCAGGATTTTGTTCCTTCCTAGGTCATAGCTAACTGGGTAATTAGTTTATATTCACATGAATAAACTCATGATTCCACAAGTAAAATGGCCAAATTTTTAAATTCCAATAATAGAATCATTAGGTAACAATCCAGATAATCAGCAACATTTTCTGAAAAGATGATGCCTTTTTGTGCACATACTTTACATTGTAATGGTGGCATCCTGGTCAGTCTATGCCTTGGTATGCTTACCACCCTGCATCGGAGCAGGACGGAACCTTCTAGCCAAGACACCCACAGTGGAGCAGTAGGTCAACACTAGCTTAAGAATTTTTTTTTGGAGAGTTCCTATACTTTTAACAAAAATGGAGGGGATACTCCTGCAGGTGATGAAAACTCACTGTTAAGTAGCAGTGTAATAAATGGTACAATGCAATAGGCAAAACTAAAGTTCATGAGACCAGTTAGCAAATTCATTCAACAATTGTTTATGCGTCACTCTTCAAGGTACTGACAGTAAAACAGATGTTCTGAACATCTTCCCCCGCCATCTAGATCTAGTCTGAGAGTTACACCCTCAGCTCCCCTGCTTCTCAGGCCTTCAGATTTGACCTGAATTCTACCACTGGCTTTCCTCGTTCTCCAGCTTGCAGATGGCATACAGTGGCACAGCTCAGCCTCCATGATCCCACAGGAGATCTCCTCAACACTATAGCCAAAGTTTTCCATTTCTCTGGAGAACCCGAAGACACACATTATAAATTTGTCAAAACCCACTGAATGCACAACATCGAGAGCGAACCCTAATGTACACTATGGGTTCTCTGGGCAATGATGGGTTCCTGTAGGTTCATGAACTGTAACAAATGTACCACACTGAGGAATATGGATAAGGGGGGAAGCTGTGAATGTGGGGGGGGCAGAGGACATATGGGAAATCTCTACCTCCTGCTCAATTTTGCAGGAGGTAGAGCTCTTAAAATATCTTAAAATATCTGCTCTTAAAACTGCTCTAAAAAAGATCTACTTTTAAAAACTACAAAGGCATTGTGAGGTTTTAAAAACTGAGTAGTCCTGCAACTGTTTTCTATGTATGATCTAATAATGCCCAGTGACCCCACCCCACCCCACCCTTTCCTGGAATAGCCAGTCACTGGACAAGGAGCAGTGGACATGGTCTCCCCCACCACATCTTTCCACGCCATGGCCTCCCAAGCATGGGAACCTTGATATATCTCTTCCTCTATTATCTGGACCAATTTCATTGGTGTTTCAGCACGCCCATCTCAACTAATTCCACATCGGAGATTCTTTCTCACATTTGAACTTATCTCTTAGTAAACTGAGTGGGAGAAGAAAAGGTACCAAGTAAAACACCCGTTTCTACTATAAATAGAAGTTCTTATGAAGCTGCTAGGATTCTGAACTTCCAATTTTAAGGGCCTAAAGAGGTTTGCACACTAGATGTTAAGAAAAAAGGAATACACCTGGATGAAAGAAAGGGGGTTTTAGAGCAAAATTAAAAAAAAAATACAAAAAAACCTTTCAACCTTTAGTTTTTAAACTCTACTTCCAGAACAGTAAGTAAGCCTACTTTTCCTCCATCCCCACTCAATTTAAAACATTTCCTTCCTCGTGTCATTATTTGCCTTTTTGTGTCCTGGCACTGCAACACCAGTCTGCATGCTCTCTCAGCGAGCAAGGTCTCACTTTAATTCTGCACTATTTCACCTTCACTGCAGGTCAAACTGGCTCTTGTAAGGCTAACTCCATATAATTTCTATAGCCTCCCAAATTCAAACGGACTTAAAAACTTAACAGATTTCTACGTCCGTATCCTTAGCTTTTAACTCACAGCTTCAATAGCCTACCTTGGTTTTCAAAAACACCTGAAAACATGTTAATTACAGTATAAGTGAGCGCGCATGGCGGATGCCGCTGAGACGAACTCACACTCAGCCAGGGCGGAGTCCCTGAGGAGTCAGCTGCATTTCGTTAGCTTTCTGCACGAGACACTTGAAAACAGGTTTCTATAATACTAGTACCGGGTGGCTGGTTTTGAACCCAGGAAGACATTATTTTTAGTTCTCTTAAGCTGGTATTCAGCGAGGAGAGACAGTGTCACGTCCCAAGATTTTCAAGAAATCATCTCTAGACTAAGACTTGAAAGAGTTCTATTGTACATATGGCGCTAACATTTCTAAATAACTCCAGAAATGGCAAATGCAAGTAAGCAGCACGGGGAGGATTTTACAGTTAACATTCCAGATCAACAGTTTCTAGACTAAGCCTTAGAACCCTTGATTCTAGACAATGGCAAGGAATGCGAGGGAAGGAGAAGTCCAGAGAGTCCAAAAGCGGGGGGTGGGGGGAGTTAAGTTTTCAGAAGTCAGCAAAATGAGAGGTGGATTCGGAACGCACGTGGTGAGTACTCTGTAAAAGGCTTATACTTTTCAGCGTCCCGGCAGAAGCCGACAAATCACAACCCAAACTTGGAGGGAAGGCGAGGACCTTCCCGCAGTTTGGAAAACACCGCCCCTCTGGGCCTCAGTTCTTTCCTTCTGCGTCGCGAAACAGAAGCTGAGTGTGACTCTGCTCCAGGGAACGCACCCGGAGGCGGGAAGGCAGGCAGCGCGAGGCCCCTGGGGGTAGATAAGGTTCTCGGCAATTGGGAAGGAGGGGGCGGTGGCGTCGAGACGCTGGGAGAGGAGGAGCTTGGGGAGAAGCGAGCGGCAGCGCCGGGGCGGAAGGTGGAGGAGGAGGAGAGGGTGGAGGCGCAGCTGGAGGCGAAGGGGCCGGGACCACTCACCCGCGGGGCGCTCGGGTTGGATGGGCCACCACCTCAGGGCCCGCTCGCTCAGCACCACGTCGCAGCTGCTCCTCCCGATCTCGAAGATGCCCCGAAGCAGAATCTGCCCGGCGGCCGCCTCCGGCTGTAGCTGGGACGCCCACAGCGCCGAGGGCACAGCGGCCGCCGCCGGGAGCGCTTCTTCCTCCGGGCCGCCCTCCAGGGCGGACACCCGGCCTCCGCGCCTCCCCCGTGGCATGGCGGAGACGCTAGCTGAGCCGGAGTCCAGGGTCTGGGGAGGCCTTTGAGGAGGAGGTGGAGGCCGCAGCAGCCACTGCTCGAGCTGCGTCCGGCGCTGCCACGGCAACCGCGCGCAGGGCAGAGACCAGGAGGGAGGCGGGGCGGGCAGGCGGGGCCGCCCTGACCCGGTCCTGCACGTTGACCCGCCGGCAGCGGGTCTCTGCCACTCACTGCAAAAAGACCCCCGTCAGGGAAGAGGAAAAAGGGGCTCCCTGCGCCAAACCCTAGTATTCAGTAGGATTTAGTGTACTGCGCTACCCGCAGTTCGATAAACCAGCGCTTCTCAAACTTTTACTTACTCGGAGGGCATCTCATTAAAATGCAGATTATTACTGAAGCGGTCTGGGATAGGCCCAAAATACTGTAGTTCTAAGAAGCTCGGGGCTGATGGCGACGCCCACGCCCTGGTCTGCAGGACACACTTCAGGTTGCCAGGGCCTCTGTTTTTCCACCTCCTTCCGCGTGGGCTCCCTCGGAAGGGGAGGCCCGGCTCAGTAACCGTGCTGGCACGCCCTCAATTGTTAGCGGACTTTCTGCACCTGGGACGAGGGCGCCTTTCGCAAAAGCCCGGAGCGGAAGCCAAAGTCAAGTCTCCGGTTGGCATTGCCAAATTCTCACCTGACAAACACAGTATTAAAAGAAGGTGCCGTATCATGACGAGCACTAATGTACAGAATTCTCGAATCACTGTATTGTACACTTGAAACGAAAATGACCATGTACCTTAACTACCCTGAAATGAAAAAAAAATTAATAAAAAGGTGCCTTCGTGCTGTCATTATTGAGGGTCCTACTTTCCCCCAAGATCTCCCGGGCGCAGTCTTGTCTTTGCCTGGATCTGGCATTCCCTGGAGGGAGATTACAAGCAGCAGGCCTCGTTCTCTTGAAGGCAACGGCAGCGATGTAGTGTCACCTGGAAATGGAGAGGGCCCGGAGGAGTTCATCCCTCACTTTCTTGGGATAGTGGAGAGCCATGAAGTTGGCTGATGGTTAATTTGGAAAACACCGAGGGTCTGGAGGCCAGTGGTTCTCAATCATGGCTGCACATTAGAGTTCCCCGGGGAGTTTTAAAAAAAAATCCAGATGCCCAGGCTGCACTTGAAGACAATGAAATTGGAATCTCTGGGGATGGGACCAAGCCTTTTTAGAGTTTTTAAGCCTCCCCAGATGATTCCAGCGTTCAGCTAGGCCTGGGAATCGCTGCTCCAAGCGTATGGATTAACAGGGAGCTGACAAATTGGGAGAAACTGAGTTCTCTGGAAGAGGAGCATAGTGGGAGGTAAATCAGCAGCCTTTTTAGAAGGTCAGAATAGTTGTATTGAGAAGTTAGGGGTGAGGAATGAAAGAGCAAATTAAATCCGTAGAGTAGTGAGTTCTCGTTCCAGGGCGCTCGTGCCCACCCGGTGACTTCGGATAGGCGGGCACTTCCCATTCTGCACTTCTGGTCACTCTGCAGAGCCAGGCAGAAGAGCTCATGGTGGCAGGACTGTCTCAAGGTTTTTGGCTCAAACTTGGATTTCACACAACAACCCCGGGAGGGAGACTGGAGGCCTAGCCAAATCCCTTTCAAACATAAAGCGCCTGTGTGTCGGTTAAGCTGGGACTCTTACTGTTTAATGCTCCGAAAACAAATACCCAAGCTTCCAAGCAAAGCAGGGAAGAGCCTCTGTTTGATCTGATGGCGCAGAGCTGTTTCTCCGGGCAGGAGTGCAGCTGCCCTTAACCCCCACGCAGGCTTCAGGTGGCTCGGCCCAGCAGTCCTTAGTGGGGAGGCCGGCGGCCTCGCAGAACTGGAGTCAGCATCTTGTCTCCACAGCTGTCGGACCATTAACGCAGAGCTCGCTGGCATTTTAAAAGCTCACTGAGAGCCAGAGCAAATAGGCCAAGGCAATGGCTACTTCGTAGGGCCTTTGCACGTGCCAAGTTGCCATTTTTCAAGCTTCAACAGGCCAGACAGTCAAAAACATTGGCTTTATGTTTCTTGAGGATGAAAGTAATGGCAGTATTCCACTCTTTCCTCTTGATGAGCTGCCCTCTCCCAGGGCTCTAAAGGGTGAAGTGCTCAGGGGCTCCGTCCTTAGCATCTAGCTACACAAGCATCAGAGCCATGGCTTTGCAAACTATTCAGGGCTCCTTGAGTGATGTCACCAGGCCCAACCACTCCCCTGAACTTTAGGCTCTATGCCCAGCTGCCTACCTGACATCACCACTCAGCCGTCCAATAACTGTCTGAAACATAGTATCTAAAACCAAACTCATGATTTTCCATGATAAACCTGTTCCTCCCAGAATGTTCCAAATCTCAGCAAACAGTGTCATCAAAATTCTTGATGTCATTCTTATTTCTTCTCATCGTCTCGGGACTCACATCCAGTCCACTGGCAAATGCTGTCAACTGTGTCTGCAAAAGAGACTCCTTTCAGCCTCTCCTCTACACCTCTCACCAGACCACTTCAGTAGCCTCCCACCCATCTCTTTGCTTTCCCCTTTGCCTGTACTGCCTCCTCCAGCCCAGAGTCTATTTTCCACCTGGCAATCACATTGCTCCTTCTGAAAGTAACAAGATCATATCCGTCCCCGATCACTACCTTCCCATGATCTCCCATCACTCTTGGAACAAACTCAACATGCTTGGTAAGTGCAGAAGGTCCCACACAATCTGGGCTCTGGATACCTCTCCAAGGTCACCTTCTAACACCCTTCCCCTTGCTTGCTTACCAGAGCCTTCTTACTAGTCCTCAAACAGACTGAGACTTGTCCCTTCTCAGAACATTTGCCTTGCTGTTCCCTGTCTGGAATGTTTTCCCAGGCAGCCAACCAGATGGTTTCCTCCTTCATCTCACTCACTTTGCTGCTAAAAGACCTTCATCACTAAGAGAACATTGCTGACCATCCTCCATCAATCACCTTCCCATAACCATGGGTATTAGGGTTTTTTTATTATTATTATTACTTCTGCTGCAATCAATTGCTATAAACTTAGTGGTTTAAAACAGCACGATGTATATCTGCCAGTCCTGAAGGTCAGAAACCCAAACTCTGTTTCACTGCACTAATACAAAGTCATCAATAGGCCCGCATCCCTCCTGCAGGCTCCAGGGAAGAGTTCATTTCCTTGCCTTTTCCAGCTTCTTGAGGTTGCCTGTATTTCTTGGTTCATGTCCCTTTCTTCCATCTACAAAGCCAGCACCACAGCGTCTTCTCTCTGCTTCCATCCTTCCATCTTATGTCTCTGACTTTGCCCTTCTTCCTGCCCTGTTATAAGGACCCTTGTGATTACATTGGACCCATCTGGATAATCATTCACTGTGTCTGCCAAGTCCCTTTTGCTATATAAGGTAACATATTCACGGGTTCTAGGGATGAGGACATAGACATCTTCAGGCTACCATTGATCTCTCTACCATCCCCTGCTTTATTTTCCTTTACATCCCTTACTTTTACCTCTTACTATATGTTTACCTATATGTTTACTGTCTAGATTCCCCCATTGAATGAGTTAATGCACTTAGTAACAGTGCTAGAATTAAGAAACACTCAACAAATGTCAAGTGTTGCTATTATTATTATTATTATTATTATAAAAGCTCCTTGATGTCAGAGAATTTATCTTCTCCATTGAAGTCTCAGTAATCAGCACAGTGCCTAGCATGTAGCATGTGCTCCAGAAATATCTGTAACAATAATGCTGAAGCACCTCAATAGTTGTTCCCTCCAGTTCAGCTGAGGGCCAGTTGCCCCATAAGTGATGCAGATATAGGAGACACGAATGCATGAAAATTGCTCTCTGAAAATTTTTAGGGAGCTTCCCGAACATTGCTTTCCCTGCTTTGGCTGAAGCTTGGGCATTTGTTTTCAGAGCACTAAACAGTAAGCGTCCTAACTTAACAGGCACATGGTTGCTTTATGTTTGGAAGGCTAGGTCTGGAAACACTGCCTCCATCCCTGTTTATTGTTTGTTTGTTTTGTTTTTAGAAATTCACGTCTGAGCAGAAGACCTTGAAAAACTGTCTGCTATTAACATTGTTTTCAGGAGGTCATTTACTATTCAAGAGGCTTAGGCCTAGTGGGACAGTCTCCTGAAGTCAGGGACCCTTCTCAGGTCCGCAGATGGAGGCAGGTGAGATCACAGCAGCTGACACACCCGGATCTGCTGCATCAAGGGCAGGGGACAAGGAATTCTAACGCCTGAGCTTTGGCCAGTGGATAATCCTAGATCACACCCTTTGATCTCCCAACGGCTCTGCTGACTTCAAAATTTGGAGTTTGTGTGCATAAGTGAGCGCCCGTGTTATCAGATTACCATCAACATAGCCTTTTTCAAACTGCAGCTTAGAGAATACTTTTTGCTAAGGACTGCTCAGTGCAGGTAGAATCAAATCCAAAGTCCCACCACGACCTATGAGACGCCGCGTGGTCTGGCTTCTGCCCACCCACTCAAATCCCATCTCCTATCGTTCTTCTTCCATGCTTTCTAGACTCACGTCTAACCACACTGGCTTCTTTCCATTCGTCAAATAAACCACGTGTATTCCTCATTCAGGGCCTCTGCTGTTGTTATTTACTCTGTGTGGATCAATCCTTATTACAGCGTGGCTTTGCAGGGATGCCCAGATCAACTTCATGTCACCTTCTCAGGGGTTCTTCCCTGGCCAAGCAAAAGTTTATCCCTACTCAACGTTATTGGCCTCATTGCACTCCCACCACCCAAATGTCTGTCATTGGTTTATTTGCCTACTTCTTTCTTGTCTGTCTCCCCTTTGCCAGCAGATGGGTACCTCAGTGACGGCAGCGACCTGGCCTTTCTTCTCTGTCTCCCCTTTGCCAGCAGATGGGCACCTCAGTGACAGCAGCGACCTGGCCTGCTTGCTTATGGCTCTCGCTCTTATGCCTGCAACAGTGCCTTTAGAAGGATAGACGCTCCATAAATGTTTGTGGAATCCGTGAAAGAATAAACTTTTCTAACTGAGTTCGTGTATGAATTTTTGATATCCTTGAATATATTATATCTCCTGGGTGAGGAAAAAGGAAAAATTTGTGACATACTTAATTTCTCCACATCAACGCGTATTTTAGGGGAAGTGAGCCTCAGTTCTGCCTACCTCTCAGCCATTTCTAATGCAAAACGGGCACCTTACCCTGGGGGCTGCCTCCCTCTCGTCCTGAGACGAGATTTTGTCAGAATGTTCTCACTACTCCGGCTCTTGCTGCCTCAAAGGTAGAGAGCAACATGTCCCTGCAAAAATTATAGAATCAGATTCAAAGTCCAGGACCTCAGAGATGAGTTTTTTTGGGTGTGCTCTCTTATTCTGGGAAACCGTGAACTAAAAATACGAGTTATCTGCCCCCACACGTCGACATGCCATGGTGAGAGGAGCAGAGAATAACCGCAGAAAATGCTCCCATTGGAAGAGGGAGGCAGCTGCGCGGCGGGGAGGGGGGGGTTCAAGGTAGAAAGCACATCACAGTCACTCGTTCAGAGCAATTCTGAGATGCAAGCAGGAATGTGCTGCTAGCTCCCAGGACTCTGAGAAAGAGAATGTTCCTTATCTCACATCTAGTTCTGCTCCATAGGAACGGTTCCCTAATTCACTGTTGTCAGCAGCTCTTAGCTCCAGCCTCTGGGATTTTGGTTCTGCCCTTTACACCATTCTTCTTTTCAACAGGAAATTGCCCCTGATGACAGCTGAGTAGTTTTTCAGCCTTTTTTCTATGCATAAAAAGTTGGAGGCCATGAGGCTTCTTTTAATTTTGAAC
Organism: Ursus americanus; assembly: GCF_024610735.1. NCBI lineage: Eukaryota > Metazoa > Chordata > Mammalia > Carnivora > Ursidae > Ursus > Ursus americanus. Next base: position 58,140,737 of record NC_142127.1, read on the forward strand.
TTTTAGTTCAAATAGGTGTAACTCCTTTAGAAACTTTGTGAGCTTTCTTTATGTAGTTCTCTTATAGAGGTCATATATGATATGAGATATTTGTGCATTTGTATATATAATTATAGGGATATATAGATATCTGCAGACACATACATAAACTCGTATTACATCATATTATACAAAAGCCATTCCCACAAGTCTCTTTGAGACTGTCCTCTCTATACTTTGGACTCCAAGTCAGGGTATTGAGGTATAATGCTTCTAATGTTTATAGAAGTACTTTTGTCTAGGTAAACTGTCTTCCAACCATACTTTTGCTTGGGACTTGACCCGAAGTCTTGTTTAACTGGAAGCAGCCTACCTTTCATTTTTGATTTGAGGCCACTTCTTGCTTTTAGATTTGATTTTATTTATTTATTTATTTATTTATTTATTTATTTATTTATTTATTTTTGCCAGAGTGTCTGTCCTGGGCCTCTATAGTTCCTCTAAATTATGCTTGCTCATAACTCTCTTATAAGACCCTAAAGGAAGACAAATAATGTTTTTAATATTCTGCCAAACAAATACAAAAAGAAAAGAAAAAAGATTAAAAACAAGGTAACATCCTGATCTATAAAAACTAAAACTTCTGATTAATTGAATATCTTCAGAAAATAAAATCAATAACTGGTATTTTGAGCAATCAAAAGAGTCAGATAGTGAGAAGTATAGCCCCATACAATTAAGGTTGGAGCTTTAGCCTTGGGTTTTAAGCTCACAAGGGGAGTATTGGCTCAAGGCCCTAAATAACCTGGGAAAGGTAGACAGAACTTTTAGAGGTCATGGCACTTAAATTCATTTGGACTATATAATTTTTTTTAATTATGTAATGTTACAGCCATAGAATTATGTGTTAAATGAGTGTTTGTGAAACAAGGAAAATGCTATATTTCTTGCTTCAGAAGTCTGTTAGTATACATGCTGCCCCCACATATAGAATAAGCAGGGCATTTTTCACATGAAGAAAAATGGCAGTTTATATTTCATGCTTTTATAAATTCTAGGATAAGAATTTTAAACAAAATTAGGTTATTAGGTAAGCCCATGCACGCTTCACTAAATCTAGATGTCACTTTAATAATTCATATGAATAAAAACCAATAAAAGTTTAACATAATTCAGATGCTCATGAAATAGCTATCATTTATCAGCTTGTTCAAATATCGAGCCCGGTATTAACTGAAATAAGCCGGTACTTACAGAGTGTGTCACTAAAACTTCATGGTGATATCTTCATAAGAATTAAAATGAACTCTCCTGTGTTTATGCATATTTAACATACCAATTTATTGTAGACTTCAGCATACGTATTTGCTTCCTGGACCGCGCTACCAAATTAGCACGAACTGCACGGCTTTAAAATAATAGAAATGTGTTGCTCACCATTGTAGAGACCAGAAGACCAAGATTAGAGCATCTGCAGAGTTGGGTCCTTCTCAGGGACTCAGAGAGAAGCTGTTTCAGGCTGGTTTTCTAGCTTCTGGTATTGCTGGCCATTCTTGCACATCTTGGTGTATAGACACGTCAGTCCAGTCTCTGCCCGTATCTCCATTCTCCCCGTGGGTTCTGTCTGCATGTTCTGTCCTCTCCTAATAAAGACATCCGTCCTCTGTTTTAATGACCGTTCTAATCCAGTATGACCTCATCTTAATTTACATCTTACATATTAGGATGTGTTATTTGGATACTGTTTCCAAATACCACACTCTGAGGTTCTGGCCATAAATTTTCAGTATTTGGAGGAGGGCACTATTCAACTCAGTACTATGTGTCTGTCTATATATATATATATATATATATATATATATACTATTTTAAGTAAGATAAATGCATTTTTAGTTAATTAGGCAAAAATGAAACCTTGGGGAGCAAGAGATCCCATTATTTAATATTTCTAATATACTAGTCAGAGTCAAGGAAACATGAAAATACAGTTTCTATAACCAAAAATCTCATGTTGGAATTTAAAGGTATTCAAATAATCATCCTTGCCTCTGTTAACTAAGAAATTCTTTTAGTAAAGAAATATTTTGGTAAAGAACCCTACTTAGATTCCAGTTATAATTAGCATGCATTTGTTACTATTGTTTACTGTATATTTAATCACCAGCTGGAATAAAGATTATTCAGTATCTAACAAGGACAAGTGATGTTAGCCCAACTCTCCTTTTTATAATGCTATGTTATCCCCTCTAGTCTTGGATGTGAATGTTACTTGGGCACATACCTGCAACCTAACCCAGATTATAAATTTGTAATGTCCTGCCATGAGTGGACAAGCCTACAATTCTTAGTGACACCAGTGGGAAGGAATTAACAGTCTCTTAAGCATTGTAATACCCCTTTATTGACGTCACCGAAAGTGAGGATGGTCTTCTAACTGACATCATTCAGAGAGAACACTGAAGAAATATTACTGATGTGCTAAGTTTACACAGTGAACATTTTGAAGTAGAAATTACAAGTTAGGTAATTCACCAGCATTTATCTCAACCAATAGCACATACTGTGCATAAATATCATGACTATAAAGAACATGAGTTATCCTTTGGTTTTCAGTGATTTTAAAATAAATCACCTTCCAAGAATACTGATCCTTTGATGTTTCTGGTCCCTAAGCACCCCTCCTAATAACTTAGGTGCAGTGCTAAAATGCATAGCTGGTGTTGCGGACAGCAATCACTCTATGTTCTTCTTTCATTGTGTTGTATTGACAGAGAAGATCACGTTCCCCACAAACTTACCACTTTTTGGTTCTAATTGATACCTTGGAGGAAGATGAATGTAACTAACAACTATTGTGAAGATACCGTACTCTCTTTATATTGTGGATTTATATGTCTGAGCTATCATCCTTCTATGGGCGACCTATTTTACTTTTCAATTTGTTGAAGGTTACTCAAATTCTCAAACTCATTGCTGGACCACATACATAGTCCTGATGGGTTAGATTCTGGTGTGCTGTCATCTAACTCTTCAATGATGATAAGGACGTTTGGGGAAATTTTATATAACACTAACAATAGAACAAGAACAGTTGCTGAAAACGGTGAACAGAAAGGAAAAAAGAAGCATGCATTAGAGTTCTTAAAGAATGTAAAAAAAGAAAGAAAGGCAGAGTCCGGAAAGAGCCTATAGTATTTTAGTTCCTCTTTTATTACAGTTCCAAATCATATTTAACAAACTGATATTAAATAAAAAGAAAGAACCGATAACTCATGATTTTTATTCTCAAAAGGAGTAGGGGAGAGGTGTTTGGTGCCATGTTATAAGAAACTAGTGTCAAGGGGCATCTGGGTGGTTCAGTCAGTTAAGCGTCTGCCTTCGGCTCAGGTCATGATCCCAGGGTCCTGGGATCCAGTCCCACATGGGGCTCCTTGCTCAGTGGGGAGCCTGCTTCTCCCTTTGCCTCTCTCTCTCTCATTCTCTCAAATAAATAAATAAATAAATAAATAAATAAATAAATAAAATCTTTTTTTTTTTAAAGAAACTAGTATCAACTGTTCTCTTTGTCTAGAATTAATGCTTGTAACTTTCACTGAGCTGAGAATCATCTGTGGTCCTCTCCCATTCTCAACTGACTTGACTCATAACATAGCTTTAGCATTAGCTGAGTGTGGTTTGATATTCTGGGAATGGTAATATTTATTGAGGATCTTCTAGATCTTCCAAGCACCAGAGAAACAATGAATAAGAAACAAGGTTTCTGTTCTTATGAAGCCCACGTTCTACTGGGAGAGATAGATAATTTAAAAATAAACGGAATAGATAAGTAAGCAAGATAACATCAAATAAGTGCTCTGGAAAAGGGAGGGGGCAATGTAGTTTTGATTTTGGTGAAGTTGAAAGTGGTTGCTACTTTAGATGGGCATTTGAGAAAGTGGCATTTGAACCAGAACCTGAATGAAGAAAGGAAACCAGTAATACGAGTATCTAGGTATCCCAGCTTCCTGTAGTTCCTTCATCTGTAAAACAAGGCACAGGGCTGCTTTTGTAATGAAATGCGTAAATGAACAGAGAGCACTTAGCACTGACCTAGCAAACATGTGAGGCCATCTTTCTGGAGATGTGTCTTTAAGACATCAAAGCCCAAAGCAGGGTTAGCTTTGAATTTTGTTAACAGCAAAGTAAGTTACCAGGTTTCCTCATAGATGTGAGATTAAACTTATTCTCTTATCTCTAGATATTATTTTACAAGTGGATCAATTCCTTCGGATTGCTGTATACTGGCGATCTATAAAAATGATTATTGTCACTAGCCACTTACCTCTATATTAGCTGGGCAAATAGCACAGTAATGTTCAGATGGCCAAATTCACATTTAATATATCCGGAGATTTAGTCCAGCATTTACATAATACCCTGCATTTTAAGATATTTTAAAATTCGCAATTTAAACAGAAGTCCCCAGAGGCTGTGGCCTTGTCAATGCCACTAGTTTGGTTAGCCCGCTAATTCCATCAGAGTCATTGAACCAAGTGTGAGTGTGTGCGAAGAGTCTATGAGTCAATTGCCAGCACAAAATTCTTCCTGACATGGGAAGCAGATGATCTCAACTTTTGAGTGCATACAGTGCAGATTTCTAGTTGAATGGTTCTTGACAATAGTGTCCTCTGAAACATAATGCCTGGCCAAGAGCCAATGATTATGCCACCATACAAATCACTGTGTGTCTGACGCCAGAATGCCTCTGTGCAATGATAGCAACAAGAGTTCTCAGTCCTGGTGTCCCACAAGATGTTGCATTGGCTCTTTTTTTCTTAATCAGACCCTGGAATTAAAGATTTTATTTAGATAGTTTTTAGGAAATAAGTGGTGGTGGAGGGAGAGGAAAAGGGAAGAGACCATTTAGTGTAGTTTAAGAACAGCTTTACTGTTTTACAATTCCTATTAGGACATAATCAGTCTACATTTGAAGCCTAGTTTTATTAATTGTTGAATAGATATTTTCACTTTAAATCTCTTGTTTAATTATAGAACTAAAACAGCTTGCTTCAAACTGCTAGCTAATGATCCATATATCATTTTAGTAATTGCTAGCTTCTTTCAGAAATGCATTAATTTTGTAAGAATTATAGACTTTCAAATGTAAAAACATAGGGAGTTTTTTAAGATTAATACATTAGAACATTTACAATTTGTTGCAAATGTTATTTTACTGTGCCATATTATAAACCTAAAATTACCAGAACATTCTTAAGATATTATAATTCTTCATTTTAATTTGCATTTAATTGTATTTTTGAGGGTTAAAAGTAGGTAGATCATACTGTATTAATGCAGTTGGTGATGTAAATGAAATCTAAGTCATGCAGTGTTCTATCCAGAAGGAATTATGCACTGGTTAAAATATTTAGCCAAATTTCATCTCCCACTATGAAACTGACTGCTGATTTTAAATACCAGTTTTTTTCTGGAATAACTCTTTAGAGCATTTTCACTAGATAAGTAGATCTAAGCTTTGTATCTGATAGGAATAATAATTGTCCAAGATGTTAGAACACGTAGAACCCTAAATGTTACTCATAACAAACAATATACAATAACACTAAAAAAATATTTTTTCCAATGAAGCCAAAGTGGCCAGTGTTTCTTCTTTTTGGTTGGTTTTGGTTTTGACTCAGTAAAACATTTTCTTTTCTTATTAGCTAGATATAGGCATTAGCCAATTATAAAAACTGAGTCTCTTTTAAATATTGGTGACAATTCAAAAAGAAAAGAAAAAGATAATTGAAAAGGTTTCTTGTGGTTTGAAAACGCCTTCCAAATATTCATTAAACATTTAAGTGAGTAAATTTGTAGAATATGTTTCTGACATTGGCACTGGTTCTGTGGTATTTCTCTGATCAGATGGAAGTGCTGTGTGTTATGCAGAGTGCATTCAGTTCATTCATGCATAAACAATATCATTTTCATAAATTAAAACCTCCCCTGCAGAAGGAACATCTGTGCCTGCCTTTGAATAAAAGATGGTGGCATGTGAGTTACTCCTTGACTGACTGAAAGAATCCTTATGTTTTAGAATGAAGTTATATAGGCAAAATGAAAGGGAATAAAAAAAACTAACTTACAGTCTGCATTTCTACCTTACCAAAAAAAAAAAAAATCCACAATATAGATTTCCTTGCTTGATGTTTTAAAAGTTAGAATCCTTAAAATGCATTCTCTTATTATTTCTTCTGTTTACCACGGCAACAGTTTTTAGTTTGCATGAAGATGTATAATATTAATGATAGGTGAAATAAGCTGCTGAATAGATCAAGTCAGATCTGAATGTTCACTTCATGGTCCCCTAGGCTGGAAGGCTGGCAATGTTCAGATATCCTATCAGTATTACATCTCTTAAAGTAAGAACAGTGAGAGCAATCCTAGAAGCAACAGCTTGATTTCAAAATAACAACTCTGATTCACTTGGAATGAGATTATTGCATTTTGGATAAAGTTGAGACTAACTTAAAAGTATTTCTGTCATCTGATGAAGGCTGATAGAAAACATGTTAAAATGATATATTTTAAATTGAACTCAAACATTTTTTAATGTTGAAATATTCCTTACTGCTACTGTCACAGCTTGACATAGCCCCATTGGCAATGTTATTAGTATGGCTAATTGTTCCTGTCCATTAGATTACTCACATTTTTCTGGAGCAGTTTGCTAAATGAGGTCAGCTTTCTGGAACCCCTAAATCACCAATGAGAAGGAGATTAAAGGAACAAGCTTGGGAAGAGAGGTAGTCATCCAATGTGGCATCCGAATCAGAGGAGGAACAATGGAGTTACTAATGACAGTAATCAGAGCACCATGGTAGAGCCAGGACACAAGTGCCAAAATGTTATTCCCTAGGAAGCATTCCTGTCAGTCAATACATCCAGAGGAAGAGAAATGCCAAACTTTTTTTTTTTTTTTTTTGGTGGACTTAACAATGGACAGAGTCATCTGTAAGTTTTTCCACTGAGTTCTATCTAGCGTTCCAAAAAGGGAAGGGACACAATTGTATCATCTTAAAATATATTATACTACAAATAGTATGTTCTTGAGTACAAATAACTCACTACATTTTCTCCTGGAAAAGATTATTGAAATCATCACAAGATGTTCATAAGATAATTACAAAATTCCACTTCTTGGATTCTTTAAATTAATTAAGTCATTTCCCCCTGGCATTTTCTAAAGGTTCATAACTTTCTTTAGGGATAGTACTGGCTTGCAATAGTACTGGTTTGTAAACCAGTACTATATTGTATAATACTGGTTTGCAAAGTGCAATGGTACTTTGTGGTAGTGCTGATTTGCAATTCAGTTCAGGAAAATGTACAGATAACAAAGCACTAAGAAAATGATAAGGCTTTCTTATATATTTTTAAATGTATAGACAAACTAGGCTAGGGCACTTGTTTGTGTCTGCTTGTTAATAATTAACTAAATATCCCTTTTTTTAAAAAATGGGAAAAACATAATATAATCATTTAAAAGAACTGAAATAAAAAAGCTAAAAATGAAGACACTTAAAACAAAGAAAAACAAACACAACCATTTATCTCCCCACCCCACCCCCAGCCTCATATTCCATGTAATGAAATATGAGTTAGGTTCTTTCATTATCTACAAAGAGCTGGTGACTCCCTAACCAAGATAAACAGACTAGAGAGTATGCTAAAGTAAACTTTTGTCTTTTATTTTATTCTACAAATAGCATTTATTATTTTTTAATTCCACAAATAAAGTAACTATTCTGCTTAGGAATTATTTATACTTAAATCACTTTAAGAAGAAATGCAACAATTGGTCAGATTTTCAATACTATTTTATTGCAACTGGATGAGTGTTTTCTAAATTGTGCATTACACCATAATATACAGGATTACAAACAAGATTACAGTACAGATCGATTCCAGTGGTACCAGTATCACATCTCAAACAGCACTTACTCTGGACTGCATTTTACATGCAATAGCTATTGTTCTAATTATGAATTAAATGGTTTGAATTTATTTAAGCTACTGTACTAATTGACTACAATAGGTATAAATCCCAACATTAACAACCTGATTAGATTTAGGCTCAGATTTATTACATGAATATATGACAAACCACCATTTCTGTGACTATGTATAAAATCATGCATTTATATTTTCTGGAAACATCAATAGCTTCAGATTCTCTGTAAAATCATGGAATGCAAAGGAGTAAAAGACTAAAAAGAAACAGTGCAAATTGTATGTGATAGTCAAGCAGCTTTTGATTTAAAGAAGGGTATGTTGGCATTTGTTTATAATATGTATATACAAGCTTGTGCAAGTAATGTATTGAATTGATATGTTTTGATAGGGACTACATCTCTCTGTTTTTTTTTTTTTTTATCCTCTTAAGAGTTATGGGTCTGGTTTTTGTTTTAAGGAGAAGTAAAGACTTTAAAGTGAAATGAATTGCTCAAATTGTGCAATATTTTTCTTTTTTTACAATTAGAGAGGAAAGAAGTGCTAAGGCAACAGAATAACTTTCTAAGCACTTTTCTGCTGGTTTAAATTAGTTAAATTATTTTGTATAAATTAGATATAATTCTACTTTTCTGATATGTATAAAAATTGATGAAGCTGCATGGTTTTAAAATAGGAAATCCACATTATAAAAAGTCATTAAAAATTCTGTACAAAATCACAACAAAATAATTCAGCATGGGAAAGGTAACAAGTAGTAAAATGCTGGTTGAAAAATATATATTTATATATATTTTAATTGGCCCATTACTAGTTTAAAAATTGCATAGATCCTAATTATTGCTTGTGATTTTGTTATCCCGATCAGATAATTAATATGATCTGAATACAGCTACACCAAATTTGTGGTGCATTTTTTTTTTTTACCGTATTACTTTTTTAAAATAGAAGAGCTATAGAAAATAATACATAAGGTGAACAGGAACTTTGATCCCCTGTTTCTTCCAAAGGCAGTAACGACAATAAATACATATATCACTTGAAGCTTGGAGTATTTGCACTTTGCAGCAATAGTACCCAAAGGGCTGCCTTTTGTAAACACCACAGTCACTGTAAGCACAGTGGGTACGTTTCCCGGGGATGGTGAAACTGACGTGCCTCTAATCGTGAAAGATGGCATTGAGCTGGGCACTCATGACTCGCTCATGATGTGAATGGCTATCGAAGGACATGATATTGTCTATAGGGATCTCGCAGCGAGGGGCAGAGGCGCCCGAGAAGATTGATCCGTGGCTTTGGGCCCCTGCCAGGGTCGCTGCAGGGTAGTGCATGGTAAAGGCATAATTTTTCTCAAACTCGGCGGACGGTTCGTGTTTGAAAGAGAAGTTGCCATTGATACTGAGCGGCGGGCTGAGGGGTCCGTCAAAGGAAGGGCTGGTGCAATCAGTCAGGGGGCTTTCAAAGAAGGGCTCCAGCGCAGCGCCGTAGGCGTGCGGCGGCGGCTTAACGTGGAAGACGTGGGAGCTGTCCATGGTACCGTAGGGAGGACTGGGCAGCCCCGGCGACTGGTAAGAGTAGGGGTGCACAGGGAAGGAAGCGCTGGCGGTAGGCAGGTGCGGAGGCATGTCCTGGTTCTGCTCAGGCAGAAAAGTCCGAGGATTAAGCTGCAGACAGCCGGCAACCAGGTTGGTGGTGGGCTGGGATAAGCCCTTGCAGAGAGTCTGTACGAAGGAGACCAGATCAGGGCTTTTGCCGGAACGCAGGATCTCCGACAGAGCCCAGATGTAATTCTTGGCCAGGCGCAGCGTCTCGATTTTGGACAGCTTCTGCGTCTTGGAATAGCAGGGCACCACCTTGCGCAGGTTGTCCAGAGCCGCATTTAGCCCGTGCATGCGGTTGCGTTCTCGGGCGTTGGCCTTCATGCGCCTTAGCTTAAAACGCTCCAGGCGCGCCTTGGTCATCTTCTTCTTTTTGGGGCCCCGTCTCTTGGGCTTTTGATCGTCATCCTCCTCTTCCTCTTCTTCCTCCTCTTCTAGATCCTCGTCTTCCTCCTCCTCCTCTCCCCCGTTCCTCAGGGAGTCCTCTTCCGCGTTCATGGCTTCGAGGTCGTCCTCCTTCTTGTCTGCCTCGTGCTCCTCGTCCTGAGAACTGAGACATTCGTCTGTCCAGCTGGGAGGACCCTGAGGCTGAGGCTCGCCCATCAGCCCGCTCTCGCTGTAAGATTTTGTCATGTTTCGGTTTCCTACATTCAACAGGGGGAAGAGAGGAACAGAAAGAAAAGGAGAAAAACGCTACATTCAAAACCTACCTATGCCCTCATGTCCCACTCCCTAACCTTGTAGAAATGCATGTGAAGAGAAGTACCAGCTCATTACAAAATGGATACTCCTAAGAAAAAGTTAAATGCTGTGTTTTATAATGGCGTGTGTGTGCCCCACTGACACATAGGAGACGGGGCACAGCTGGAGGTGGGGGAGAGAGTAAATATGTGTATATGTACACTCCTGCGTGTATGTTTCCTAGTGATTGCTGAAAGTGTGTTTATGGTAATTATGTGGCAGAATAATATGCGTGAAAATGAGCATACATTTCGACTACTTCATGTTTGTTTTCCCCCCTACTACTTCACGTTTATGTGCATGAGTTCAAAGTCACAACTCCACAAAAAAAAAAAAGTGAGTTGGAAAAACGCAATTCTGTTTGTTCCCTTCTCTGCCCTCGCTTCTTATAGTTAGCGAGTAGAGTTGAAGAGTCGTTACGTAATTTACTAACGGTGGCAGTGATTTTTAAGAAGATTATACTAACCGGAAATTGAAGAACAAATGCGTGGCGGAGAAAAAGTAGTTTCCACCAAATTATTTCACCAACAACGAAACATTTGGCAACAAAAGTGGGCAGGGGTCTTCCACCCCACCCTCGCCTTTCTTTTCTCGCCTCCCACCACTGTCCCTCTGCTGAGTTTCCACCTTGTACAAAAGCGCTAGCTACATGGCCAGAGCTGGGGGCACGGCGCAGAGCGCCCTTCCACGCGCTTGGGATCAGGTGCGGAAGGCTCCTCTCTAATAAACAGCCCATTGAAAGGGCCGCCCGCTCTTTATTGGGGCTTTTCAAACTTCGCCTCAAACCTCTCTTTAAAAGATTGAGTAATTATAATGGTCAGCGATTGGCAATAGCGAAGTTGCCGCTTTACTAATAAAGAAAATAAAAAGCCTTTAGTGAGACAACTGAATTTCTGGCTCCTGCAGTGGCTGCTGGGGACTTGGCTGCCTCTGGAGCAGTAACAGGTAGCAGGAGTGGGTTCCTCTCTCGTTCTCCACACCCCCCCCCCAACTAAACTATCTGTAAACGGGCTTATTTTCCGGGGTGTGTATACTCCGGGTATCAAATGTCCCTTTTATTCACTGAAAAAATTACTTGGCACTTCCAATTTCCATAAAATACATGCACACAAAACAAATATTGGTAACAGGGCTTTTCTTTTTTCTTTTTCTTTACTGGAAGAAGTGAGAAAGTGAAGTAGTTATTTGCTTTCATGACTTTGAAACCACCACTAGCAAATAATCAGAGTTACTGTGCATCATTTAAAAAATTCAAAGACGCTCCTATAATTCCCCCCCCTCAAAACCAAAACACTAAAACATTTTTTTTTTAATTTTAAAGCCTGCTGTCGGTATTTGAGTGATGCGAGTCATAATGTGTGCGTATTTGCCTGCAATCATGGGGAGGAATGTCTGTTCAATACACATACACACGCTCGCAAACGCACACGTTCAGAATATGTGTAGGTACATCCGGTCTTCATTACTGCTTTTATTCCCAGGCAAAAATGACAGAATTGTAATTACCTGCAGTTGTTAGTAGGTCCTGAGCAGTGATGGTCTCATAACCCTGGGGCCTCCGGATGCCGTGCCTTCTGCGTGGGGCGAATTCCTCGTGTCCTGGCCGCGCGGGCGCTCAGGTTATATAGCCGGGTTGGTGATGCTGAGCGCAGGCGGGGCCGGGAGCCGAGCGGCTAGCAGGTCCTTGCGCCCGGCGCCTGCGCACGCGTCCAGGCTGAGCGCTCCCTTCCGCCCTCCCCCACCGCCCGCCCCTTCAGCCCTGCTCCTCTCCCACCCTCCTCCGACTCCAGCTCCCCTCGCCCCCACCCCTACCCCCGCCCCATCTCCTTCCTCCCCGGCATGCGCCATATGGTCTTCCCGGTCCAGCCAGGAGCCGGGAACCACGTGACCTGCCCATTTGTATGCCGCGGAGCGCTCCATTCCGGCCCCTTTGTGGCCAGAAGAAAGTGGCCCATCTGTCGCCAGTTAGAGACTCCGCGGACCTGTTTTTACCCGCAGGAGAGATTAACCCTTTCAGGCGGCAGAAGGGAGAGGGGGCAAGGGGGGAGGGGAATTGAGGGAAGGGAGCGGGAAAGCTAACGTTGACTGGGTTCAGATCAGAGTGAGTGGCCCGCGTTGGGGCGGGAAGTAGCGCAGAGGTGAAAGAGGCAGAAGCCTGGAGACTGAGGCGTGCAGTGAAGCGTCCTGACTCCATTTGATGCCTTGTCCAGGCTTTGGTCTCCAGAGCACCAAGACTTTCTGCCCTCTCTGACTAGTCCATCTCTGGGTTTCCTCCTGTTGGCAGACGCTTTGCTTATTGGCGCCAAAGGGTGGCTTCTCCTCATGTCCTTTAAACCCTTAAGAAAACATATACGCCATGTGAAAATGGCTTCATCTGTAAACTCAGCTTTGATGCTAGTCCTCTAGCCTCCTTAATTGTATCACCCGCTCCCAGCCTCTAGAGTATAGAAATTTTGTACCTGTCACTCTACCCCACCATACATAATGCAACTCGTTGTGCCCCCACCTTCAGCTACCTCTGTCCTTGGAGACTCCTCAATACATCAACCCCCTTCCCCACAGAGGTCCTAGTCCTCAGCGCAAGCCAGTCCATGCGCTCAGCCCTTGGCTCCTTCCACCTCAGAGTGATCTGTGTGAAAGCTGGGGGACTCGTCTGATGCTTGAATTCTGCCTTTTTGCCAAGGCCATTGGATTGTTGCAAAGGATGCTTTCATCCCATGCCCCTTGTTCCTTGCCACAGGCTGGCACTCCACACTCACAGGCCTGTAAGTAGGTACTTGGTTCAGACAAGCCTTCTCAAAGGGAGGATGCAACGGGCCTATGCTAAATGAGTCTTTTCACTCCTCTTTCGAGAAAGGCCTTTAGCACAACTCTAGAAGGGGTTAATGGCCACGACTCCTCCAGACCTCAAAGACTGACTTGACTCAACCTCCACCTTGCACATCAAGCAAAGATCATAGAGATTCCTGACTAATTCTGAAGGAGCTGTATTTGTGTTTGAATGGCAATTATTTATTCGTTCCTACCAAGGCAGGTTGTAGTTATATATCCCATCTTTTCCATTCCTTCTCCACCATCTTTGTCTCTAAATCCTCCATTAACTAACACCCTATCCCTCCCAGACCTGTAGCCCCCTCAAACGAACGCGTGGAACTTGGATTGTTTATTTAAACTCAATCGCTTTAAAAGCCCCTCGAGTTTGCAAACAGTGTCAGGGTTGAGCGGCTGAAGCTAGGTGCCTCTGGGAACTGGAGTGGTGGCGCAGTGGAGAGGGGAAGAGGGTCCTAACGAGATCACTGGTGTCTGGAAGGCAGCGAATGCAGCCTTCCTCGTCCAGGGCAAATATGAAAGGGAAATAAAGGGGTGTACGCCCTGACCCGTTGCCGAAAGTGTGACGTGAATTATGTTGAGTTTCCAAGAGCAGAGCTGTAGGGAGTTTTTGCTTTTCTGCGTTCACTCGTCAATGTACGAAGAGCACAGAAGATTATAAAATAATTGACCTAGGAGCCTAGTCTCATTATTTGCCACTGCACCGTCTGTATTATCAGTGATGGGTTAAAACTCAAGGGGCGTCGAAGTTAAGGCGGGTCCACAACTTGCAGGTCTGAGGACACTTGCTGCAGGGCTGGACCAAGTGCCCCCCACTCTCCTGGCAGCCGCTCCACAGGCTAGCCCACCATGCGGTGGGGATGTGGAACTTGCGCCCTGGCTCTCCCTTCTCCGTCTTAGAGGAGCTTCTGGGGAAATGTTAGGGGCGGATGGAAGAGATGGCTTCAGCTGCCCAAAGACCCGGGGTTGACCTAGGAGATCCCTCCTCCCCCCGGGAAGCGGAAACGTCCTTAGTTTGTGACATCCTGTGGAATACAGGAGATGCTTGGTGGAACCAGATGTTCCAGGGCAGAAAAGGACCGGGTGTTTCGCCAGCCGAGACTCAAATGCCCAAAGTGCAGAAATCAGTAGACGCGGTCCTTCCCTTTCCTTCTGAGAATTCATCCCTAACCCCAGTGCCCGTCGTTCTCCCAGGCCTGGGATTTGTACAAAGAAAAGTCCACTCTGGGATGTTCCAGAGACCTGGCGAGGGTCGGTCTCACTGTGGCTTTTAATGAGCCTCACGGCCCACAGAGCTTGGGTGCAAACCCTCCTCTGCGCGGGGAATGTCAATACCCCAGCGAGGGAATCCTGGCGCCGAGAGAGCCCAGACTGGACCTCCCGGAGCAGTCAGGGCCGAGGGGAGAAGTGCTGACTAGACCTAGATTGAGGTGCTTTTTGTTGAGAGGAGACGGGGCGAGAAAGTGGGGCGAGAGTACAGTGGTGGCGGTGACGCTGGAAGAGGATGGAGTGCGGGCGCTGTGGGACTCAGTAGGAGGCACAGTCGCCGCCCCCGCCTCCTCATTTTCCTCTTCCTCTTTGGACTTTGTTTCGACAGTTGCACACTTTCCCCCTCCGATTGCCTAAATTCTCGCCCTTTCCCTCAGCCGGCGCTGCCAGTTAGCGGTACTTCTCCAGCTCCGGTCCCCACTGGGCGCTGCAGGCTGCTGAGCGGCACGCGAACCGCACGCGCGGGTAACAAAAGCGGCTTTCATGACTCACTGCCCTCGAGCAATGCCCCAAATCTGTCGCCCCCCGGGTCCCCGCTTGGAGCGCGCGGCGCGGGCCGGGCGGTCCCGGCCGTTAAAGCGGCAGCAGGAGCGCCGGCGGGAAGAGGGGCGGGAGAAGGCGTGTGGCCGGGGTGGGGAGAGGGGAGTGTGGCCAGGGCGGGGAGAACGGGGGGTGGGGGGAGGGAGGCGTGTGGCACAGTGTATGGGGCGGGGGAGGCGAGATGGAGGCGTGTGGTCGGGACTTAGGGAGTGGGAAGCGTGTAGCTGGCGGCGCGGGTGGGGGTGGGGTGTTCGACGCATTCACCGGGCTTAGATAAAGAGCAGGGGCAGGGCCGGCGTCCCCGGCGGTGACCTGTTTCTCGCGGAAACAGATGCTTGCTCTTGCAAAGGGAGGCTTGTGTTCAATGAAAGAATCAAGTGTAGCCCGGGTGGCCCCACCGACCTCGAACGGCGCCCGCGTCCTCTCCCTGCCCCTCCCAGGAGGGGGGGGTGTCCTGACCTCATCCTGTTCCAGAAGCGGGAAGTGGTGGGAGACTTCGGGGCGGGCGAGACCGTAGGGCGCTGGGGCCGAAGAAGCCTAGGGCCGAAAGCTGTAGGTAGGTCTTTCATAGGCCCGGTAGCTTAGAGGCCTTTGGGAAGCCAGAGGGGAATGTTACGGGTTCCCCCCAGATCGCCGGCGCGGCGCCAGGTTTGCGCCTCCGCCTCCGGGGAGGCCACTGGGAGCCCAGGTCCTGGCCAGAGGCTGGAGCTGCCCGGGCTCGACAGCCAGGCGGCGACTGGGGGAAGCCGGGAGCAGGAGAAAAGCTATTAAAATGCCTCGCCGTCGCCCCGAGCGCAAAACCCGTCCTCCCCAAATCTCCTGGGCTTGCGGCATAATCTTAATTAAGATAATTGATTCATATTGCACCTGCGAGAACGGAAAAAAATTGATTCCAACCCCCAACCCCACAAATCGCTTAGAGCTATTGGATGGAGCACAACGCGGCTGTGATTTGGGAAGTGATTTAGTGCCGGGCTTCCCCAGCTCGGCCTGCCTGTGCTCTTTTATTTATTATTTACGTCCTCCTTGTCCCACCGGGGCCTGGGTGGCTCCCCTTACGGCGCCTACAGGGCTCAGAAGGACCTTGTCTCTGATTCTCGGTCAGAAGTGAGGGGTTTTCCTAAAACCATCCAACGCGCATATCCACAATGTAAAATCAACGCAGCTCTGAGCATTATGGCAAGTGTAGGTCACCCACATGATTGCCCAAGGCGTCGTGCGTTAGATGCACTATGTGTGGGAGTGTGCTTAAGTGTACAAATGTGTGTGAATATGAATATGAGTGTATAAGAGTGTGTGAGATTGTGTGAATGGGAGTGTGTACATGAATGTATGAGGGTGTGTGATTGTGAATGTGGGAGTGTGTGGAGGTGTATGTGATCTGGGTCAGTGAGTGTGTGTGGTAGGTTATGTGAGTGTAAGTGTGTGTGAGTGTGTGCATGAGTGTGTGTTCGTGGGCGCTCCTGTTCTCAGGGGGGGAGAGTAAACAGAGCGCGCGTCTGTTTCGCGCGCCTTGAGCAACAGCTTGAGGTCTAGAGGGGACCGCGGGGCTGGGTAACTGACAAGCGCCCGGTGTTGGCCAACCTTCGCCTTAACCGAAAGCAACAAGCGAACAAGCAGCCCCGGTAACTGGGTGTAGCTGCCGGTACGGAAAGCAGAGAAACACCGACGACGCCTAAGCACCCCCTGAACAATGGCTGCTGCGGGGTTGGGGGAGGAGACCCGGCAAGTTCCTGGATCGCACAGAAGCCAGGCGAGCCAGGTTTAGAGCCCCAGGCAGCTTGTAGGAAAAATAGTTTGCTCAAGGTATCAGCACCGTGGACAATTCCCACTTCGCGGGCCTTGAAATACGCGGTACTAAGATTCAAAAAAACCCCTTCCAGCAGCTTTTGCTTCTTCCTATTTGCCTTCTTTCTCAAAACCATTGACCACCACATGCGAACTTTTAATGAGAGAGCCCTGCAAATCTGCATTTAATTAGCCACCTTCTTTTCAGAATAAGTTTCCTGGAAAAGTAGATATCCGGGTTTAGGGGTGAGGAAAGGGCTTAAATTACCCTTTGAGCTGGCAAGCCTGAAACAAAGAAATGATATATTGAATAACTTTCAGAAAGATAGTTGCACTTGTTTGCCACACAGCGTCAGAATCAAAATGAACTCTCATTTGCTGTGAGCAGAAATAATAAGACATCTAAAAATATTTTCTTAATTTTGCTTTTATTGTATGGAGTGTACATTTTATTGATGATATAAATCTTTTTTCATCACTATCACCCTTTCAACTCTCAAGTTATTTCATATTATAAACAGTTTCTATTAAATTGATGGGAAAATAAACCCACTGAAGTTAAATGGCACTATTTGCTCAGATTTGGTGAGCCACCTTTATCTAAATACTGGATTTAGAATAGTGCATCTTAATACACATGACATCCACAATATACGAGGAAAGTCTAGTAGAGATGTGACTCAGAAGAACAAGCACCTTTGGTGATTTCAACATCTTGGAAACATATGCCACACTCCCCTCCTCCTATTATTGATGTAATTTTTAAATGTCATTATTATTAGCAATCAGAATCCTTATTAAATATTATTCAGACTTTACTGAAATGGAAAATATAATTGTTTTTGATTCAAGAATTTACACCTAGAATCTCACTTTCTTTAAAATGTTTTCTTTTTTCTTTAAAAAACATATTTTCACCTGAATTAAATATTGATAATTTGACCTTTTATGTCTTCAACTAATCAAAGGGGGGAAATTCCAAATGTAGATCTTGGAGTTTGGCCCTGGTGGGTCTTTCTGCTTGAGTAGGCACTGAGATTAAAGGAGTCAAACTTCCTCTTTCACTGCTTTCTCCTTGCACTAATTGCTTATGCAAAAAATGCAGATTTGTATTAATTAGTAACTCCACTGATTAGTTCTGTGGTATTTTCACATAATAAATCATGCTGCAGACATGAATTTTGGCACATCACCCAGTAGTGGCTCAGGCTGCAATACAGATTTCATATTAAAATAAAATCTCTGACTAAATCTACCTTTTTGATGCAGGTACTGTGAGCAGCCACCTGCTGGGAGCACCTGCCATGGGAAATTACTTTTATTCAGTGACAAGCCACTTTTGGGGCCCAAACAGAATGATCTGATTATGAAGTTAGGCTCTAATAACAAATAAACAGATAAATACTTAAACACATATATGCATACCTAAGTGACACAAATGTGCCTAAGCTCTAGGCGTTTTACAAACAATGATGTTTGTATCTACTTGTAATGGGACTAGATTTTAAAAATTACTTCCCAGGTTATGGAGAAATACCTCAGTCTATTTTCCTCCTGTGAGATCTTCGCTCCTTTGTGAGGTGGTCTGATGATCTGAGACTTGTATGACTCATACTCATGGACTTATTCTTCCACTAAGCAGGCAAGCTGGCTCTACAAGAAAAAAAGAGGGAGCAGAAAAGCATCAGGGAGAGGAGTATGAATGTTGGGAGTTATCTCAAAGGGAATTGGCCACCCCTATGATCCTAATATATGTGAGAAGCTGTGAGATGAGGCATCCATAGCTGCCTGATGTAAGACAAACTCTCCTCTACCCACTGGTAACTATATGAGCTTTTACATAACTCTTTCTCTTTTCCTTGACGACTGTTTGATTTGATGAGGCAGATTACAGCCAATATTGCCAAGATTATAAATTAGTCCCTGGCGTCTGCTCTGCCCTCCAACAACCCTATACATGTTCCTGTTTTCTAGCCACTGGTGACATCTTTCCAAGTCCCCTAAGGTGCTCTAAGCACCTTTATACTCTTTCTGGTCCATGCTTACTACTAAAGAAATCTGTAAGTTCATGCATCTTAAGAGGTTAAAAGAGAGAGAGAGAGATGTTACTTAGTTTGATGCCTCTACCTACAGCACTTGCAAAGTAACAAGGCACAGAAGAAAAATTACGTGTACTTGATATTGACATTCAGAGATGAATAAAGCCTGAGGGAGTTGTATTTTGGATGGAGGCTGGAGCACCAGGCTCTGCTGCAGTTGTATTATGCAGATTACAGTCTCTCCGCCTACCTTTGAGACTGGTCAGGAGGTGGTGGCATATGTGTCTAGGGACTGAGGAGGGTCCAGCCTCTAGGGATGCTCTCTCTCTTACCATCATTTACTGAAAATTTCAGATGCTTTGATGGTTCAAGGAGAAAGTCATGCATCTTGTAGACTTTTTATCTATTTATCTTAGACGTGGAGAACTTTTCTTAAGGAACTAAAAAAATTAAGCTGAGAGAGGAAGATATGGTTTAAAGTAGCCCTCTATTAAGTCAAATGTGGCTTTTTTTTCTCCTTTGCATTCACTCCTGGATCCTACCTCTTATGGCTTGACATGGAAAAGATTGATCATCTCTGATGGGGGAAAAAATAGTCCTATCTTATCACATTGTTTTATAATGCTTGGATATAGAGGCTATGTAGAGAGTCAGGGTGGGACATAAGCAAAGGCTCTAAAGTGGCTTCAGCTTATTTTTGGAAAGATTGTCTCTTCATTCCCCTCCTTTCAGAAGCTGCCTGCTTCACTGAGTAATAAACGTGTTCTGCAATCTATATTGAGTGCCACTATGTGCTAAATACTGTGCTGCTAGGTGCTAGGCATACACGGAAACAGACATTAGTCTATTTTCTCAAAGCTTTCTAGCTAGTGAAAGAGATAGACTTTAGTAAGATTCACTCACAAGCGAGTACACACCCATTTGATTTAAGATAAGTGCAGAAAAGGAAAACAAAACCGCCAGTCCATAAGCCTGAGGACAAAGGAACCTGTCAAAGACTAATGTGGGAGGGCTCCCCACATTAGCAGAGCTGAGACAATGAGAAGGGTGTTACCCAGTGAAGGGGGCTGATCTGGAGGAGTTTCTTCCAGGTAGGGGGAAGAATATCTGTAAAGGGCCTGAGGCAAGAGCAGGGTGGGAAGTTTAAGAACAAAGTAAAAACATTCACTGTAGCAGTAAGAAGAGGAGGGATAATGGTAAGAGGTGAGGTAGCAAAAAGGAAGACAGGTTCCAGAACCTGCTTCCCATTGAAGAGCTTTGAGCTGTTGGGAGCAGTATAAATGAGACTTGAGTAAGATTTACATTTTTAGAAGATCGTTTTAACCCCAGTATAGAAATCTGATTGCATAGAGGGTAAGTTGGGTAAAAGGAGGCTCTTGCAGCTTTCCTAGCAGGGCATGGTGGTACTCGATTTAGGCTGGTTGCAGAGGAAATTAGCATATTTCTATAGACTTAGAAAGACTACCCTGAAACCACAGCCTAGTTTCACACAAATTACCCAATAGCCACCAAAAACCACGATTCTTTACAACCTTGTGGGAATATTGTTGGCTTCCTCAGAAGTAACATGTTGACTTTAATTTAATTCAATAAGAACTTATGAACCTATTAAAAAATTACAATCTAACAGTACTGCCTACTTTGCAAAGCAGGTAATAGAACAACAGCACACATTTAATGAGCACTTAAGACTTTTCAGGTGCACTGAATTAACAACTAATATATTCTCATTTGACGGTTGAGAAAAATTTGGCTTGTGTAGATCAGCTAATATGCCAACGTTGGGTCTACTTGACTCCAAAGCTTGTACTTTTAGCTACTACATTGTACCAATAAGAGGGTATAACCAAGATTTATTTATAAGTTATGTTTTGTAAACACACACTTTAATTTTTGCTTCAGATAGTTTTAAGCTTGATGTTAATCATTCAGTTAATCTAAAAAATTAATAAATACAACTGTACTATAATTGCTGAGTCTTTCTAGAAATAAGAATGGGGGAGTGATAACCACTAATTTAGTCAGTCACATCCATATAAGTTTGTAGTAATGAGAATTGACCAAATTGGAGGAAATCATATAAATTGTTCTGCATCATAGGAATATCCATTCTCATTGAAACCTCATTATTCAAGAATTACACTAAAATTTGTTTTTCTTGAAATGCTCAAATTGTTTTGACTCTGGGCATACCTAGTTCAAAACAAGTAATCCCTGTTTAAATTGCTCCTACTTTAACCTTTAATAAAGAATCAAAGATTTTTGTTTTTATTTGGAAAAACTGTCTTATTTAATTGCAACTCAGTCCTTGTTCCTTAGCAAACTCATTGCGTAAAGGAGTGTACTTTCACACGGAGCTGGAGAGTGGGCAAAGTGAAAGGCTGGAACTGGCATCTCTTATTAACATAATTAATTTATTGATGATCTCCTAACTTCTAAACATGAAAATATCCCAAAAGCCAATAACACATGTGTTTCAATTTGGGTAGCTGACAAAGAGATACATCAAGTGCATTGTTTAAAAGCAGAAAAACAAAGTTCCATTTTTCCTTCTCTAAAGAAAGTCATTGTCAGTTTTATGGAAACCGTGTTGTAAAAGTTGTCTATTTCAGAAAACACACTGGATGTGGTCTTTGGGGTTATTTATACATTACATGTTAGTATTTCTTAGTTTTACATACACACATATACTCACTAATATCCTCTGTCGGCTCCCTTCCTCACACACATATGTGCATGTGTCATCTTGGAACCCTTTTCCCATTGAGCCCCTGATCTGGTCAGTAAAGCCTTGCCATCCCTCAATTCCCATATAACTTTTCTGGTTATTCTTGAGTGTCTGAATAAGCCACCAGTTTAGGAAAAATTTTGCCTAATTATAGTACATAGTCTATGGGAATTTATTGTTTTTTTAATATTTATAATTGAACTGGCAAATGATTTATGTTTTCCATGCAATAGAATTCTTCCTTTGACAATAGCCAAATAGGTTATTTTTCTATTTGAAGATTATAAACCTATGTTCATAAATACTTCAATAATCAAACGTGAAAATTAGTACACAAGGAAGAGAGCCTTCTAAACCATTAGTTTTGAATCAATGTAATTTGAGGTGTACCACAGTCCATGAGAACAGAAAGGAAGGCCACTTAAGAATCCTGACAAATACAACCCAGACCAACAAAGGCATTCAGCAGACCCATAAATACCTGAGAAACAATAGTTCGTTCCTTTAATTTACTAAATTTTGGGGTAGTTTGCCGTGCAGCAATAGTTAGGTGATACACTATCATGAAAAAATTCAATTTCTTCCAGATTGCTCAGGGATTTGGATGTTTTGATTAATCAAAAATATCTGTTCAGGTGAGACTTTCCATCAATATCCCACACTCATAAGTATTTCAAGAATTTAAAAAATGTGCCTATACCTCATAATAAATATTAAACTAGTATATATGTGTTAGGGATTGTGCTAAATGATATAGAAAAGTTATGTCATTTAATCCTCAACATCTCTATGAACAGGTATTAATATATTTGACGTTATTGACATTCTATAGATGAGGAAACAGAGAAGTTAAATAACTTATTCAAAGTTATATATCTAAAAAGGGGTGGAGTTCTTTTACTTTTTACTTTTACTTTTGTTCGGATTACTTGATTACCAATTTAATTCAGTATGAAGAATAGCAAATATTGGGGAAACTCTGTGTCCCACCAAGTTCTGGTTCCACTTTCCCTTCAGCATTAAGATCCTCTCAATTCTTATTCTCTTTTAGCCAGCCATGCACAATCACGCAAACTGTGTGCTGCAATTTCTACCTGTAGCAGATACCATGGACTGGTTCACTCAGCACCTAATTTCGTTCTCTTTTTGCATGCTTTTCTAGAGTGAGAAGGCTGGAGAGCCACCATAAAGGAATAAATTAAAAATGTCTCCTTCACTCCCTAGATGTGGTATGTGTTTTGTTAATCCTATGCAGTAGGCTTTAATTTAGAACAAAGTTACATGGGGGAGTCAGAGGACAGGAGATTTATTTGATTGGTACAAATTCTGATGCAACATACTGAAGCCAGCAGATGTGGTGGCAGATCTTTGATTTGTCAGCTTTCTGGCTCTAGAAAGGCAGTATTTTTCTTAATAACCTACTTCTGTGATACAGTTTTGGATCTCACACCTGGAATCTCAGGCTAGGGTTTTTCATCAGGTCTCATAATGTTTCTGTGAATTTTCTATAACCATTATGAAATCCATTTGTACAGATGCCAGGTAGAGTTGACTATAGTATCTGTAATTAAAACCTCTTTCCTGTTTAGTAATTGGTACCAGAAGGGTTTATGGACAACAGAATATTAAAAAGATGGGAATATGTGATCAGGAAATGAAAAAAAATATATATATATATATGTGATTGGGTTAAAGCTTCTAAGAGATGACAGTAATTCATGGCACCCAGCAATAAATTAGTTAACTTTTCACCTGTGGTCACCTAGAATGAAATGCCACATTTGAGTGCCTACTGCAATTAACCATTCTGGGAGCG
Source organism: Ursus americanus (assembly GCF_024610735.1). NCBI lineage: Eukaryota > Metazoa > Chordata > Mammalia > Carnivora > Ursidae > Ursus > Ursus americanus. Next base: position 58,164,056 of record NC_142127.1, read on the forward strand.
CAGGAATACAGGGATATAAGGGCCATTAACTACACTGAGTAACTTCAAGAAAGAACATGGACTTACTCAAGAAACAGTCAAAAAGCTAGGAATTTCTGATTTCTCTCAAAGAAACTCCAATCGTTTATAACTACAGAACGGATATAGCCAGATATTAAACATAGGTTGCTGAATTACAAGGTCGCTCAGAAGTGGTCAAAATGTGGTTCCTGGGTCAGTAGCGTAAGTGACAACCGGGAACTCCTTAGGAAAGGCATTTCTTGGGCTTCATTCTAGAAATACTGAAACAGAAACTGGGGGTGGGGCCCAGACATCTATATTTGAAGAAGTCTTCAGTGTGATTTTGACTCATGGTAATGTTTGAGGACCACTAAAGAGTCTCAATATTTCATCACAACCACCTGCAGATCTCTTTTGTAAAGGAGAAAAAACCGAGAATTGTAATGTCAACACTGGGGAGGACTGAGATGGCTCCAACTACTCTGAATCCTCAAGTTATACTGAGTCTCCCCGTGTCCAACTCATGTCCAACTTACAGCACCTCCTCCTGTCATATCCAGTGAAGCTGACCTGGATTTGCTTAAGAGCTTGCCTGAAGTACTCAACTTGAAAGAGAACAGAAATTCTGTTCTTGCCCTACGCATTCCACTTTGCATAGCCTCTCACTGGTGAGTGTGTCAGACCCCAGCACGGGTCAGGTGAGACAAGAGCAACGGCACATGCAGGAGGTCAGCAAATAAGTACAAGGTTTTGTTTGTTATTTTCCTAAATGGCTTGGCAAATGTGTGAAAACAGATTCTGAACATACTAATCTAGGGAGGATAGAACACTACTTCAGATCAGACTGAATTTAGGGATACTGCTGTAATTATTAATCATTCTGGGTTCAAAGTGCTGGTGAAACCCCTGGGAATAGTTCTCATTGTTTGCTCAGAGGCTGACTAAAATGTACATTCAAAAGTCACCTACATGGCATCAAGTTGAAATACAAAAAAATTCTTGAAATGATATAGAAAAAGCAATCCAAAGTTTTAAGCTGAAAAGGTCAGAGCGAATTCATTATCTGCAACCTTCTTGATGACCACCTCACTATGCCTATGACCAACAGTACTGTATGTATTGCATTGAGACCAACAATATCTTTTTAAAATCCCCTCTTCAGACTGGAAAGGAAGGAGGGTGATATTACTACTGAACTGGGATCCTTGGTAGCAATTGTGATGATAGGTTTCTAGGATGACAGGCCTGGGAACATCAAATAAAAATCAGAGGCAAAGTAGAATTTTTACTATACCGTGTAGCAGAGCTGGAGTGGCGATTGGGGTGATTTAAAAGAGAATTCCTTAGTGATATCTTAACCTTTCATGGGATTCCCTAGGAATGAAGTAGGTCAGATTAACAATAACAATAATAACAAATGAATGATAAAACCTAATAGAGGCTTATCACAAGTCACCAAGGTATCACCATGGCTTCTCACTCAATTTCTAAACTTCAGTCTATCCCCAAATCCACAGCTCTTTGAATGTAGTGGAAACCAGTCAACCTTGAAGGAAGACCTTGCAATATTATTGCAAGAAGGTCCTATACATCTTTCAGTCTTTTCCAAAAGAATCCTTGACTATATACCAAGGTAACTGGGTAGTTGAAAGGGAAATAGCTGGATCTCTCAGGGATTATTGTCCCCTGACTCTGAAGTAACACAGTCCGGGATGTCATTATGATTACCTAGCAGAATGGGGACATATGAAGGTGAGATGGTAATTGGATTTGGGGGGCTGAATTCTGCTTCAGCAGTACCTATGGGTCTGCAAACCCATACTGTGGTGGTTTCCGCATTTCCTGCATATAGAGATGACTGAATATCCAGGTTGGCTCCCTGACCCTACAATGAGAGTTATTGTGCAACAAAGGGCCACACAAACATCTCGAACTTCCTGACCTTACCCAAAGTAAAGCTGCGCACTGATGGAATTACAGAGGTTAGTTCAGCATCGCTGGTTTGAAAGGCTTAAGGTGAGATGGCAGCAGCTACTAGTTGTCCCCCAATGGTTGTGCTCCCCTTTTCTCTCATAGAAGTAGTATCTCCAAATGTTAGTTAGAAAAATAGCCTCTCCAGAAAGAAGTCTCTATTTTCCTGCCATATTGTAGCTATGTATGGCAATGTGACTAAGTTTTGGTCAATGGGACATGAGTGGGAGTGATGAGAGCAATTTCTGGATCTTGTCATCATAATGAAGTGATATATCTACCCCTTCTCTTTTTCCCCTTTGTGCCAGCTAGAAGGAAGACCAAGGCACCTCCTTGGAGACAGTATGAGAATAAGACAAAAGAAACTGGGTCACTGATAGTACCATCATGCCAGCTATAGTCTACTTACACAAGGACTTTTATTTAATGAAAAATAAATTTTTTTCTTGTCAATGCCTATATCACCCTGGATCTCTCTCCAGCAAATGAATCCATGTGCTAACAAACATAGGTAGTGATTCCTGTCATATCCACATACAAAAATAAAAAACACCTTTTTTGTTTGTTTGTTTGTTTGTTTGTTTGTGCAGATAATACATCAGTCTTGGAGAATGTCAGTGAGTTACTATAAATTTAAACAAGTCATGATTTCAAATATAGGTGCTACTTCACATGATCCCTTTAGTAAGTCAACACAACCCTGATACCTGGTAGCCAGTTACTGTTCTAATTTTTTTTTCCCTTTATCCCAATAAGCAAAGAATACCAGAAACAGTTTGCCTTGACACATTCTATTTCAGGTCTATGCAGTAATTTAGCCTCCAAGGATTTTGATCATCTCACTGCTCTCTAGAACACCATGCTGGTCTACTATGTCAATGGCATTTATGTTGATAACTGTGGAATGTAGGAAGTGACAGATACTCTAGATGCATTAAGAAAGTTCGTGCATGCCAGAGGATGGGAAGTAAATCCCAGGAAAATCTAGGAGACTGATACCTCAGTGAAGATTATGAGGGTCCAATGGTGGGGGACACCCTGAGATATCTCTTTTGAAGTAGAAGGCCATTTTCTCTTTCTTTTCTTTTTTGTTTTTAAAGATTTTATTTATTTATGTGACAGAGAGACAGCCAGCGAGAGAGGGAACACAGCAGGGGAGAGGGAGAGGAAGAAGCAGGCTCCCAGCCGAGGAGCCCGATGTGGGACTCGATCCTGGAACACCAGGATCACGCCCTGAGCTGAAGGCAGATGCCCAACGACTGCGCTACCCAGGCGCCCCAAGAAGGCCATTTTCCTCGCTTTGCATCACCTACTGCTAAGATTATTATGCAGGTTTTTGATCCAAAATTATTAAATTAGATTAAATACATTTAATTGAAGAGGAAAGGAAGGTAAATAAAGTCAGGGTTCTTACCTATATTTAACCAACTTTGGAAGTGCTTTTTGTGGTTATGAACAGCTTGGACAAGCGACTTGAGAGAGACCTTATGCTCTGCATAGTTTAAGTAAATTATATACAGTATGGGAAAAGGAAGCCATAAATGATTTGCAATATGAAGAAAATTTATTATTTGCAAAGGTAGAAGTAACTTCAATGAATGTGGGATACAGAAGTCAAAGTTTCAAGGAGGAAATATGTTTGGTGAAATAAAATGAGAAATTAGACAACCAGAATAAAATAAGAGGAAATATTCATATATAAGATTTTTTAAAAAGAAGTAAAGTAACCCTCATATTTTGCTTATGGGAATATAAAATGGTACAGCCACTGCAGAAATAGTCTGGTGATTTCTCAAAAAGTTCATAACCATGTGTCCCAGCTATTCTACTCCTAGGCATATCCCCAAGAAAATTGAAAAGGTATGTTCACATAGAAACTTTACACTAATATTCATTGCAACAGCTGCAAAAAATAGAAACAACTCAAATGCCCATCACCCAATAAGTGAATAAATAAATGTGGTATATCCACACAATACAGTATGATGCAGCCATAAAGATACATGCTACAACATGGATAAACCTTGAAGACATTATAATAAGTTAAAGATGTCAGATGCAAAAAGTTTTTTGTTACATAATTCTATTTATATAAAATGTCACAAATAGGCACATCTAAAGAGAAAGAAAGTTGATTAGTAGTTTCTAGGGTTTGGGAAGAGGGAAAAATGGGGGGTGACTGCAAATGGGTACAGAGTTTCTTTTGGGGATGATGAAAATACTCTGGAATTAGGTAGTGGTGATGGATGCACAACCTTGTGAATATACTAAAAACCACCACCAGATCACTGAACTGTACACTTTATAAAGGTGAATTTTGGGGCTTCTGGGTGGCTCAGTTGGTTAAGTGTCTGACTCTTGATTTTGGCTTAGGTCATGATCTTGGGGTCCTGGGATGGAGCCCGATGTGGGGCTCCACACTTCGCAGAGAGTCTGCTAGAGATTCTCCTCTCTTGCCCTTTCCCTTTGCCCCTCCCCCTGCTCTCTTGCTCTCTTTCTCACTCTCTCTAAAATTAATAAATAAATCTTAAAAATAAAATGGTAAATTTTATGGGATGAGAATTATATTTCAATTTAAAGAAGTGCAAAATGCAATTGCAATATCTCATTTCTTGCTTTGTGTTATACCACAAGCTTCTCATTTTCCTCCTACCTCTTTGGCCACTCTTTATAAGTATTGTGCACATTTCTTTTCTTTTGCCAAGATTTTCTTCTTTAAACCAAGATTTTAGGTTTTCCTCAGGGTTCTCTTCCAGGATTTCTTCTGTTTTCTTCTTACATAATTTCTGCATTAGGTTGTAAGACAGTCATTGCTTTAAACAGTTCTGATATGTACAAATTTTATTCACCATGATCTAATTAAATAATACCAGTATCCCAATAACATGGTTCAAATTTCAGTTGCACTGTATATGAACTGTAGGTACATAAAATATAAACTTCAGAGCCAGATCCACAAGCCCCTACATAAATAACAGATACACATCAGTGACCAACTACACCCCCTCTTTCAAAGTCTGTTAATGGTTGGCTATTACATGCCAGTTATTCAGCTCATGCACAGACAGCAAAGCCTGGAGCTGGGTTGCCTCCTTGTCTGTCGGGATAAACCCACATGATATTTTACAAAAACGAATAATAGAAAAAACTGAAAGTACAGCAAAGAACTTAAAAGTGATAACGCAGGAAGTAAAATAGGATGTGATTAGGAGATTTGAGAAGAGACAGCAGAGCAAAGATAAGACAAGACCTGGACTGCACGAAACCACTGAGGGAACAACATTGGAAAAAGTTTGATAAATCGAAGGAAAAACAAGGTAAAGTGGCTTCAACACTGTTCAAGTTGTTCTCAGAACAGAAATCCACTGAATGGTGGAAATGGAGTGTTTACTTCTACTGTGATGAAAACACACATCGAATCTGTTTAAGCAGCATGTAGGCCAAACACTGCAGTTAGGTGCTACATTGAGAGAAAACAGTAATTATAAGATCCTTTTACTGCCAGTAAAAGCTGATTTCATTGGTTCAGAAATTGGCATAATTTTGCAGATTCAAAGTGAAAGTAAATGGAGTTCTAAAATAAATAGCTCCCTGTAGGAGTGTTGACACTATTGCCATTCAAGAGACTCTAGACATGCAGCCACAGGAACTTCCTGAAGAAAACGTACCAACATAAATGAGGAGAGTGGTTGGGACAATAAGGATGATGTCCCAGAGGAAGTGACACTGGCAAAAATCCTCAAAGGAAAGGAAATCGCAGAGAATTTCACGGTATTGAAAGTACAAAAGAGAAAATGTAGGAAGCTGATCCAAACTTAAAAAGGAAGGTAAGAGCTCACCAAGACCTAGAAAAGATTACATCGTTCGAAGAAGGCAAACTCCTTTTGATTAGTTTTGTATGAAGAAATAAAACACTTCAATTCTCAATATTTCTAATGTTGAAAATTTCTGTGTACTAAATAAATAATTTTATAATTACTTTTATTTCCCAACAATAAAAGAGTTTTTAATCTTTGATAAGAACATTTTTTAGAAAAGATTTACTTATTTATTTTGGAGAGAGAGTGCACATGTACACAAGTGGGGGTGGGCAGAGGGAGAGAGAGAATCTCAAGCAGAGTCCCCACTGAGTGTGGAGCCCGAAGCACTAGGGCCTCAATCTCAGGACCCTGAGATCATGACCTGAGCCGAAATCAAGAGTCAGATGCTTAACTGACTGAGCCACCCAGGCACCCCAACAAGCACATTTCAAAGGTCAGAGACCACTGTAATTTTTCTTACTGATTTTTAAGATCACTGCTAGTTTCTGCTTGAAAGAGCATTTTTATTGTCCTTCGCTACCATGCAAAGTGAGGACTGCCTGTATGCATTATAATGCAGATATAAAAAAATTCAAAGTGGCTTAAGAAGAAAAAGGTTGGTGTTTTGTCTTGTTTTTTTTTAGCTCACATAATTTAAATGTCCAAGGTTAGGTCTTCCTTCAGGCATGGCTGGATTCAGGACTCAAATGACATAAAAAGAAAGTTTTTCTTCATCTCTAATCTATGTGTTTGCTTCCTTCTCAGGCTCTTTGTGATTCTCACTCTCATGGTGGCAAGATGATTTCAGTAGTCCTAGTTTCATACTTTTCTACATTCTAGACCAATGGGATAGAGCAGAGAAGGCCCCCCCCCTTTTTTTAATCAGTAGTTCCAGTATGAGCCCTTCAATTCCCACTTAAATAACTAGCTTAGGCTGCTACTCCTCTATCCTAATCATTGTGACCAGCTACATGTGACCTTCTACTTGACCTTGACCTGGGTCTCATATTCTATCCTTGGGGCCAGAGAGGAATCCCCTACCCAAATCACACACTGTTGATGAGAATGTGCAAAACACAAAAGAAAACCAAGGGAGGGTGCCTGGGTGGCTCAGTTTGTTGAGAGTCTGCCTTCAGCTCAGGTCATGATCCCAGGGTCCTAGGATCGAGTCCTGCATCGGGCTCCCTGCTCTGCGGGGAGTCTGCTTCTCCCTCTGCCTCTGCCTCTCTCTCTCTCTCTCTCTGTCTCTCATGAATAAATAAATAAAATTTAAAAAAGAAAGAAAGAAAGAAAGAAAGAAAGAAAGAAAGAAAGAAAGAAAGAAAGAAAGAAAAGAAAACCAAGGGAAATGTGCTGGCAGACAAACCATAAATGTCTGCAGCATACTCACTGTTAATCATCAACTCTTACAGCTTTAATTACCCTCCCTATGAGAGTGGCTCCAGGATCTATTTCCAGAAATTGTAACTTTTATTTCCAACTTCTTTCTAGACAATTTCCCTTGGATTTGCTGTAAGCACCTGAAAATCACTGTATCTGAAGGTGAACCCTTATTTCCCTCACCCCTAACCCCAACCAGACCTGTGTCTCTTCTTTGTTCCCTACCTCAAAGACTGTCAACAATGTCTGTCCCAGTTTATCACACTAGAAACGTGGGGCATAGGTTGATTTCTGACTCTCCCTCATACTTGACTAAAATCAATCTCCACAAATTCTTATTATCTGTACTCCTAATATCCTTGAAATCAATCCATTTCTTTTCATCCGTATTTCTCTTACCCCATTTCGGCTCTCATCTTTGTCTCTTGATGCATCACAGTGATAACCTCTTCTAACTTGATACTTACACATTTTATGTGTGTGTGGTGAAAACAGATAACCTAAGATTTACCTTCTCAACCATTTTTAAGTGTACAATCCAGTGGCATTCAGTACATTCATACTGTTGTGCAACCATCACCACCATCTATCTCCAGAACTCTTTTCATCTTACAAAACTGCAACTCCATACCCATTAAACAATAACTCCCCATTTTCCCCATTGGAGACCCACCCCAAGCCCCTGACAACCATCATTCTACTTTCTGTCTTAATGATCTTGACTACCCTAGATACCTCATGTAAGTGGAATCATACATTACTTGTCTTTCTGTGGCTGACTTAATTCACTTAACACAATGTCCTTGAGCTTCATCTATATTGTAGCAAATGTCATAATTTTATTCCCTTTTAAGGCAGAATAATGTCCCATTGTGTATACACCACATTTTGTTTATTTATTCATCTGTCAATGGACACTTGAGTTGTTTCCACGTTTTAGCTCTTATGAATAGTGCTATGAACATGAGTACACAAATAACCTCCTGGAGATGTTGCCTTCAATTCTTTTGGATATATACCCAGAAGTGGAATTGCTGGATCATATGGTACTTCTAATTTAATTTTGGGGGGAACCTCCATACTGTTTTCTACAGTGGCTGCACCATTTTAAATTCCCACCAACAGAACATAGGGGTTCCAGTTTTTCCACATTCTTGCCAACACTTGTTATTTTCTGTTTTTGTTTGTGTTTTTTTATAGTATCCATTCTAATGGGCATGAGGTGCCAGAATCAGTTTTTGTCATATAAATGTTTTCATACAATAGTGAGAATGAGCTTTAATAAACACAAGATGATCATGTCACTACTCTGTTTAAATCCTTTAGTGGCTCCTTATTGCCTTCAGGCTAGTCTGGCCTCCTGCATATGTCTCAGGAAACCCATCATGTCTTCTTCCCTTGCTTACTTTCCCAGCCTCCCCTCTCAACTGCTCCCTTTTCCACCTCTTCCTTTCTAACCTGCTCTCCACTTATAACACACCTGTACACTCTGAATTGGCCACTCTGAAATACATTCAGGTCTGTGACAATGCATTTCCGCTCATTTCTAATACCATTTCTTCTGTCAAACACCCTTTCCTCCTTGTCAGCTGGCTGGCTCTTGCTTGAGGTCTATGGATAGACAGCATTTTCTCCAGGAAAATTTCTTTGATAAATTTCTTCTGCCCAAGTTATGTCGGCACCCCTAATATGTGCTCCTAGAGCACTCTATCCTGGCCCAAACATAGCACTTTACCACATTCTATAATTTCCTGTTCATGTATCATATTTTTCTCTAGTCCTGGGCCATCCAATATGTGGCTCTTGAACACTAAAATGTAACTTAGTGTGACTGAGAAAATGAATCCCTAACTTTATTTAATTTTAGTAAGTTTCAATTTTAAAAATGATATTCAAATCAGTTATTGTAAAATTAAATATATTTGGAACTACTTGGATATGTGAATCTACTTTTTCAACTGTAAGTTTATTAAATCTAAATACAGTTCTGAATATAGATGAAAATTAAGCATCTTAACTGAGATGTGCTATTAGTATAACATATTCTCTGTATTTCGAAGACTTAGTGCAAAATAAAGAATGTAAAATACCTTAATGACTTTTTATATTGATTATATGTTAAAATGGTAATACTTGATATATTGGTTTAAATAAATTTGATATATTGGTTTAAATAAAAAAATATATCAAAATAAATAAAAAAATTTGATATATTGGTTTAAATAAAATTAATTTTACTTATAATCCAATTATTTTTAATATAGCTGCTAGAAATTTTTAAATTATATATGTGGCTTACTTATATTTCCATTGGATAGCATTGACCTCTACCGTGAGTTCTATGAGGACAGGAATCATGACTGTCATATTCACTTATTTAAAAAAAACTTTTGTTAACATTCACCATGTATCAGGTATTATTCTATGAATTACTTAAAACTGCAAGCATTAACTTTTAAAATCCTTATAGCAATCTTTAAAGTATTATCATTATCCATAATTTACATGTGAGGAAATTCATACAAAGAGATTAACTTAACTAACTGAAGGTCACAGAGCTGACCTTGTGAAGCTACTCTGTAGGGATCCAGCATCCATACTCTCAATAACTTTGCTATGCTGTTTCTTGTTCATTCTTTTATTACAGCTGTCTATAGAAATAATTACTACCCAACTTTTTCAATTAACAACAATATGTAAATATTCTTCTTTATTTAATCAATCTTTTTATTCAAGAAGCATTAATTGAGGGGCACCTGGGTGGTACAATCTGTTAAGTGGCCAACTCTTGGTTTCAGCTCAGGTCATGATCTCAGGGTCATGGGATCAAGCCTCGCATCAGGCTCTGCGCTCTGCTTGTCCCTCTCCCTCTGCTTCTCCCCCTGCTCACTCTCTCTATCTCTCTTTCCTAAATAAATAAAATCTTAGGGAAAAAAAGAAGCATTAATTGAACTCTATGTGCCAGATACTTTTGGTTGGTGGGGACCTGGGTGTCAATGAAACAAATGCCTTACTTTTAAAGAAAGTCTGTCTAATTGTGATGATAACAATACAATGAGACAATGATAACACAATATTGTATTATACAGAACAACTATACAATACCAATATACTATTTGAGAACCTACAAAAGTATACCTACCTCAGCTGGGAGATGAGGGGCATGATGGGAAGAGTTAGCTAAATGCAGTGAGCGAAAGTGGTTAGTGAAGCAAATACCAAGCAGGGAGAACAACATGAGCAGAGGAAAGAAATAGCCTGGCATTTGCCACTGCCGTGGTTTAATCCAAATGGATAACAAGTTTAGACTTATCTCCATGAAAGATCACTCTGGATAAAGTGGGAGAAGAGATCGGGAGGAAGGAACTATAACTTAAAGCACAGAAACAATTAGCAAGAGTCTGTTGCTGTTGTCCTGACCAAGATGACAATTGTTTACACTAAAGTGGGGGCAGTGGGGAGGCAGATACATTTCAGAGATATTTAAGGGATAGAATAGACCCAACCTGATGCTTGATTGGAAGAAGGATGGAGTTTGTTGCAGATGCTGCAAATTATTTAATTAACATTTATTTTCTCTTTCTTCCTGGTTCTCTGAAGTGCCAATGAGCCCATCTTGAGGCAATGGATCTTGATTGGAGTAATCCAATCGTAGCAATCCTGTTGTTGACTTTCTCAGTCTCCTTTGGAGCTGTGGTAGTCATCTGGCCTGTTCTAACCAATAAACCGTAAAGAGAAATCTGCTGGGAAGTTCTTCAGGGAGAGCTTTGTTTTCTGGTGGAAGGGACTCATCCCTGCAGCCGTGTCTTTCTGTTTTCCTAGAAAAAGAAATAATGCAGCTCTGTCTCAATCCCATTGGGGAACACCAAGTGAACTGCCGAAGTAATGCTGGGTGCTTTTAAGCTCCTAAATCAATACCAAAGCCACTTACCTTGAACCTACTTGTTATGTGAGAAAAATTAAGCAGTATCTTTTAAGCTCCTGTTAATAAAGGATGTATAAATTGTCTTCTGCATGTAGGTGAACATGTGCCTCTTTGATATTGGGTTAAATGAGAGCTGTCGAGGCTTTTTTCTGGTTTCTGACTTAAGCAACTGGGTGAGTGGTTCGGGGAAGCCTGGGGGCAAAATGGAAGTCTACTGGGCTAAAGATGGTCTACGCTAAGTGTAATGATGTGGGTATATCCAAGGACACCTAGGCCATCTGATATACATGTTCAAAAAACGAGAGAGAGCTCTAGCTGGCCTGGAGACTCAGATTTCCAAATCATTAGCATATTAACATAATATATCAATTCATTTAGGCAGATAAAGATATGACAAAAGAAAATCACATTACATATGAAATTATACCTTACAAATGCAAATATGGCATCTAATCGTCAGCCTTACCCCAAGATATGTAGGGTTCTGGAATGTTATTCGGCTGCCTAGTTTGGGACATGAAGTATGACATGACTTGACTATAGACTGAAAACACGTAGGAAAGAAAGAAATTCAGTGGTATCTTGACGAAGGTTCCTTAAAAGCAGGCCCTGAGACAAAACCCAGGTAGTTATTTGGGAGGTTATCCTAGGAAACACAGGTAGGGGAATGGAGCCGTGATACAAAAAATAAAGAAAGTTAATAAAGAATGCATTATCAGGCAATACCCACAGTGGGAAACTGAAGCTTAATACTGCTGGAGAAATCACGGAGCCATCGTAGAACACAAGCCTCAGAGTTATGCCGCCTGAGTTTGAGAGAGCTGGAGTATGTATACACCAATTTCACACCCATCCAACCCCCAGCTTTACTGAGGTGTAAATGACAAAATTGTAAGATATTTAAAGTTGTATATACCACCTTCTATCATCATTGGTGAGGGCGGCTCTCGTGCATGTGGGCAGAGCAGGCTGTGCAATGAGATGTGGATGCTGGCAGCTAAAAGTTTGACCAACATGCACTTCAATGGCAAGGTCTTGGGGGACTATGGGCAGGGCAACAACAGCATCTAAGATGGAGCATAACCCAAGCCAGGAAGGCCATGGTATACAAATGGGGGCAGCCAGAAAGAAGAAAGAAGTGTCAAAACAAGAGAGGAGACAGAACCTAAGGGAATTTTCTGAGCAAGGTGTCTATAGTGACTTAGAACATTCCAGCAGCCTTGGGCACCAGCAAGAAGGAGTTATTAAAAGAAGTAGCTGCCCTAAACATAAGGGACACTGTGCCATTGAAATGAAACTTCAGTGGCATTTGAAGAGCCACTCCTGTTTTTCCTACTAACTCTTCATTCTGAGTAGACTAAAATTGCATTTTTTCCTCTTAAAGAAATAATAATCCTTGAGAAAATAAAACAAGATGACAAAAAAACTGTCCACTGCCAAAATATTTTGCTCCATCCCTTTCAGTGGAAGGAAGATTTTCAATATTCTCTTGAGACTTTGGAAAGTAAAATGAAAATTCATCATTTTGGTGTTACTTTGTCAGTGGGTGACTTATCTTAGGTTCAATGCCAATACACTGATGATCCTGAATGTTTAAATGATCTTCCTATGTCAGAAAAATGCTCTTAAATTCCTGGAAGGACTAGTACGTTGGGATGTGAATTATAAGGAGCCAAAGGAGTGCCCCATCTGTAATTGGAAATGAAAATACCTTGCCAGCAGTCTTGTCTTTCAGGGTTTGGATGTGAATTTTGTTTTTGAGAACCAGGGAGTCTATATGCAGTGATACTTATTTCTCATTGTGTCTGAACTTTCAGCAGGTAAGAATCCACAAGGAGATAATGTGAAAGTGGGGGCTTGTGTGCTCTGCCGACTTAGAATTCATCAGGTCCACATGACCCAGCACTTTGTACAACATCTAACACTAGGGTCAGGCTTCTCTGCTGACTTTTCAGAGGCTTTCTACTAATGAAAAGGACCCTGAATATGACACCAGATCTGAGAGTTGGTTGATCCAGGGATACTTTCTTCCAGAGAGAATACATTATGTTAGATCCAGTTAGAAAACACAAAGAAATTGAATTGGCTGTTTTGGAACATGTTACGTCGTTCTTGTAATAGCCCATCTGGCATGGCGATGTTTGAAATGCCGTTGCAGGATGACATGGTGCTGGTCCTTCCTCTGGCATAAAACCCAATATGCGTGGAACACATTGTAAGCACCACAGGGAAAGACTTCTTTTTTTAAGGAAAATCTCAGTTCGTTGCTGCACAATGCCCTGAGTGCTGAGTACACAGAACTTTTTTTTTTAAAGAGCAAATACAAAAACTCTTAATTTATTCTCTCTGAATAACTTCCCCCAAATGGTGGTGAGAATGTAGCAAAATCATGTACAAGTTAAGTAACTGTGACAAACAGCTTCTAGAAAGCTGTGAGTCAAGTAAGAGCACTAGAATATGCATTGTTTTCAAGCAGAAATTGTCATGATTGAAAGAATTATTGAGCCATATCTACTATAAACCTCCCAGTATGCTCAAAAAAATACTGCATAAAACAAACAAAGCCAAAACATAAATAAAAACGCCAGACCGACAAGGCTGGCGTTTGGCAGAGTGGGGGAAAGAGAAGCCTGAGGCCCAGGCCCTCGCTTGTCCTCTTTGGACCCCTCTGAAGCTGTCCTCAAGGAAATGAAGAGTTTGTTTTGAAAATATTTGCCAGATAGCCTGTCAGTCCCACCCCTGCTCCCTAAAATGATGCTGACTTGAGCCTCCTTTTAAAAACCAAATATTCAAATTTTTACCTACCCGGTGAGGCTGACAAATTTACTTTGTAGTCCAAAGGAAAAAGGGAAAACTTAAAAAGGGAGAAGAAAAGGGCAAGATAAACATTTTTACAACTCATCTTAAACATAAATCCTGGCCCAAAGTTCTGTATTTGGAGAGAAGATAGAAAGAAAAAGGAGGGCCCATTACTGCAGGCCTTCTATTTTGCCTCTTCTACCCACACAGAAATTCAAGCCCAGGACCTTTCCTAACTCACAGCCCACCCTCCATGTTCCTTCAGGGCCCAGCTCTCTCCCCCAAATCTCCTCTATGTGAAGGTATTAATCTACGTTAAAGCATAAATAAATATACATTAAAGCATAAATGGATTCATATATATTCACACCTCCAGGTAACATGTTTGCATTTTAATAGGAGCCTTCTGGAAAGAATGCATTTTACCCAAGGAATAATTCAAATGGTGGGAATTGTGAGTAACACAGCAGGCCATTGAAAGAGAAGACAGGTCTTTCTGCAGCTAAGGAATTTCCCTCTGAGTTTGGGGAGTCCATCCCTTCTTGAGCAAGGCTGTTGCTGTCCCAGAGGGAGACTTCACCTCCTCCTTGGAGGTGGCCTGTCGCAAGTTGCTCACTGCAGCACACCCATGAGAAACAGCCCGGGCAAGGAATGATCAGGGCCTTGCAACGTTGGCATAACCAGCAAGAATGTTCGGGGATGCTCAGGGACTACCGAGGATTGTTTCTCCTAAGTCTAACAAAGCCTGCTTCGTTTTGACCAACCCAGAAATTCCCAACATGCTTCACCAAACAATAGCATTCAGTGGAACATATTTTGAGAAAGTTGATTTCTATTTGTTCATGCTTTTGGAAGTTGGAAGTGGGTCAGTGTTTCATTTTAGGTTCCTCCATGGGTTTTTATTTATTTATTTTTAATAGTATCCATATAAGGGAGAGTTTTCCCAACTTGGGACCAAGCAGGCAGTTTCTTTTCTAGGATTTACCACTTCCTTCCAATCAGGTTGTCTTTGATCCAAGTCTAGGACTTCTGTATTCTAATTTTTTCTGGTCAGATGTAGAGTAATCACTTCCACAACCAAATAGGAATGGCTGTAGATTTCCCTAGCATTTACTGTAGCCTTCATTTGATCATTTAGGGTTCTGTTGTGCGAAATCTCTTCTGGAATTTTAAAGAACGCTTTTCTTTTCCAGAAGATATATTCTCTTCTGCCTGGTTTTCATCTCTTTGTTAATTTGAAGAATCTTTGAAAATATAATCCCATTGCAAGCTCCAAAGATGAGTCCTTTGGAATGAAAGAGGTCATTATATAGCTTATTTTACATACTTTCATTCATGTCTTGGCCACTTTTTTGTTCTTTCTTCTGAACCTCAACAGTACCTCTGCTGTTTCACCTGATCTCTCCCAAGTACGGAGAATTCTTCCAGAAGTCATCCTTTCTAGTTCCACACCTCTCTTTTTTCCTTCCATCTCTGCTGGTCTGGATGCCTATTGTGATTAAATTACCTATTGTGTGTAGACTTTCATTTTCTTTCCTGTTGAACTTCTCTCCAAGAACACACAATTGATGACTGTTGTTTTCTTCTCCTCAAACCGTATCTTGAACATTTACAGCCTAATTTTTACCCACATCCTCAGCATTGTTAGAATGTTTAACTAAATCGCTGCCTCTTCATCTCACTTTTCTCATTGTACCCACATGACGTCCTCTGTGTTGGCAAGTCTTATGTTATTTTGTAATGATGACATGGCATGAGCTGTGTTTTCAAATCTTGTGTTTAGACGCCCAATCAAATATGGCATTCAATTTTCTCCTTTCCTTTGATTTTAATTAACTACGATTTTTACCTTCAGTCAAAAATTCAGATTTTGGTGTATTTACTTTCACTTCTATTTTGTGTTATAAATGATCATTTGCACTTTCTAACAATTTTTCACATGTTCATATAGAAACTGTGCTTAATTGTAGTTGCAATATGATATTCCCTTGAAATTACAGGGTGGTGAGCATCTGTTTGCTCACCTTATAACTCTGAAAATGGAAGATGAATCAAACATCTGTGATAAATCATTAGCCATGAATCAGCCTTACGTATTGTGAGACTAAATGTTGTTTTCCTCTAGAGTTGTTGATCATTGCAAGGTGTTGGAATTTTACAAAATGACTCTATATCCATATTGCAGTCATTTAATCAGAGTCTTCTTTGCCATTTCCTGCTCAGGAAATTGGGCTCCATCTCACTGCACAGCTGGTTTGGCTTTAGAAACCTCACAGTTCTACCCAAATGGTCAGGCTGATTGTACAGCCAGGCAAATCCATGTGTTTCCCCATAAAAAGGGCATCAGTGACTTGAGAGAACCAGTTTTTCTCTGAATGTCTCCTCAATTAACAGAAAGATAAGGAATCACTACCCTAGGAGCTGTACAGGAGGAGACATTTTTTTTTTTAAAGATTTTATTTATTCATTTGAGAGAGAGAGAGAGAGAGCACAAGCAGGGGGAGAGGCAGAGGGAGAGGGAGAAGCAGACTCCCTGCTGAGCTGAAGCCTGACTTGAGGCTCAATCCCAGGATCACGACCTGAGCCGAAGGCAGACAGTTAACCATCTGAGCCTCCCAGGCGCCCCCAGGAGGAGACATTTTTAATGAGACCAGTAGCCCTGGCCTCACATTTCTTAGGATATTTACTATTCAGAAACAACTGAAATAGAAAAGACCTCAATAAATTTCTGCTTTCCTCTTTTCATGGGAATATTGATTTTTAATTCTGATTTCTCCATCCCCTCCAAAGATATACTTGTTCTGGAAATCAGAAACTAAAGTAATCAGGAAGAGAAAAGACTTTCCAGGTGCAGATACAATTCCCTCCACCCATAAATTAGAATAATTTAATACCTAAAAAGAGGAACAACTTAGATTATAAAATCACTAGGGTGGGACTAGCATGAACAGTTCAACTGATAACTTTGCACTAGGCATAACTCTGGGTCCTGGGGAGACAGCAATGGTTGAACCAAAGAGACAAAGGTCCTTGCCCTCATGGAGCTTACATTCTAGTGTAGGGAGATTGATAATAAACCCTGAAAGCATATTAGACAGTGGTAGGGGTTGAAGAAAAAAATAAAACAGGGAGAAGGATAGGAATGTTGGTGGGAGGTGGTGGATGGGATTCAGAGAAGACTCCACTAAGGATGTGGCCTTTGAATAAAACTCTGAAGCAGCTAAGGGAGAGAGTCACACAGAAAACTGGAGGACATACATTCTAGGTAGAGGGGGGAGCAAGTGCGAAGGCCTTGAGGCAGGATCATGCCTGGAAAGTTAGAGAAGCAACAAAGAGACCAAGCTGCAGAAAGCAAGTCAGAGGAATAAGCAAGGAGGTGGAAGCAAAAGAATGAGGGAGAACGTAGGTGATGAGAGCAGAAAAGTCAGTTGTGGGAGGCAGAAGATGGAAGGCCTTCTCGATCACTGTAAGCATGTTATGCAAGGAAGACACTACCTTTGCTTTCAAGGGCTTATAATCTAGCAAGGAAAAAAATACATGATTAATTATGACAAAAATGAGATAACTATTAAAAGCAGAAAAGTGAAGGGTATTAGGGAGTGCTGGGCCTGAATGTACTAGAGGGGTCTCTTCCATGAAAAAATGGTGAATATGGAGAGGCCTTCTGGAGAAGCATGAGTTGGCTGGAGGTGGGGATGTCTCAGGGTATGGGGAGGCATGAGATGAACTTGTTCCTGGGCCACAAGGAGAAGCAGTAAAAACAAACAGCCCTGAGGTGAGTATCCCAGGAATTGAAAAGGAGTCTATTATGACTAATGCAAAAGAACAAGTGGACAGTGTTGCAAGATAAAGCTAGAGAAATGGGGATGAGGGGCAGCTACATGATAAAAAACACTGCAGGCTATCTAAGAGTTCCAACTGTCTGTGAGAGCACTAGGGAGCCATGGAAGATTGTAAACCAAGGGATTACATGATTGGGTCTGTCTTTTGAAAGATCACTCTAGAGGAGATTGAAGGGGAAATGGTTAACATGCTCTTCAGTGGTGCATAGAGTAGGTGACCGTACTTTGGGACGTTGCTGCTACAGAGGGAATAGAAGGTTGTGGACATTTACAGACCAGAAGAGATGGAACTGGGTAATTGGATGTAGCATTGCTGGTAGGGGAAATTTAAAGTAGAGAAAAAGATCAAAGATGTCATTCAAGTTTCTGGCTCTGGCAACCGGATAGATGGCAGTGCCCCTGACTGCAAATAGGAGACAAAGGAGAAGGAACAAGGTTGAAGATGGACTTTGGCTTTCAGAACATGCCATTGATCTAACTCAAATAGCATTAGCATGCTGTATTTTTTCCTGTAATTCCTTTTCCTCACTGAAAATTTAGAGATGATTTAATCAGATGATTCCTTGGATGACTTAGATTAATTTTTATACTTTAATACAGGAATATCATTTCAAGGTAGCATTTCTTACAGATCTTTCTGTAAATCTGTGTGGCTGTTAGGGACTTGGTTTCAGAAGGAAATCACGGAACAGTACAGTTTGTAACATAGCTAAGCACGTGGCGCCATCTTCAGGACAGCTCATTAAAAGGTTACAAACCAACCAGACTCCAAGGCAAGCTTTGATAGGAGAACACTTTTCTGTGCAGTGAGTATATGACTCCATCTTGTTTCAAAATAAGAAGCTGCAAGCATGTTTCTGCCAACTCCAATTGTGTGACCAAATCCTTGCCTTCCTGAAAACTATAGTTTCTCACTGGATATAGTAAAGATGGTGGCCTAGCTAATCATCCCAGCTTGAAAGTCTGTGAGCTGGACAATGAGCTTCGCTGTGAAAAAGCCTGGACAAGGAAATTAAGGCAGGGTGACTTGATTTACTGCCGTGGTGCCCAGATTCTCAGGGGCTTTTCTAATTTCATAGTTCGTGTTCTTCACCAGATGCTTCTTTAAATGGAGAGCCATGTGGAATTTAATTTCTATGTGTTTGTAACAGTGACAGTTTGCACGAATATAAAAAATTTTTTAAATCGTTTGTCAGATTTTGTACGCAAATTTTTGGTTTAGGAAACATAGTATCATAGATTTATATGATCTCTACCTTAAAAATAAAAGGTCAAAAATAAGAAATCAATATTATACCCATAGCCAAGCACGTAAAGAGGAATAATACAGCTCGTAAGATGATTTTTTTAAAAAAGATTTTATTTATTTATTCGACAGAGAGAGAGACAGCCAGCGAGAGAGGGAACACAAGCAGGGGAAGTGGGAGAGGAAGAAGCAGGCTCATAGCGGAGGAGCCTGATGTGGGGCTCGATCCCACAACGCCGGGATCACGCCCTGAGCCGAAGGCAGACGCTTAACCGCTGTGCCACCCAGGCGCCCCTCGTAAGATGATTTTTATCTTAAAAAGCCTCTCAACCTTTAATTATTCTATTTGAGGAAGTTCTGCCTCTTCTTTTTGCAGGGTTTGGATGTAAAAACAGGCACATACATGTGTTTACCAGAATGTATCTGCCACCTTCGTGTACAGGGCTCACTGTTTAACCTACACTGATCATTTAGCACAGGCTTGTGAATAACTGGGAGAGAAACAGCTTGGCTTTTATGTGGAGGCAAATGGTTTCTACCATCTTGTGGCACCCTGCTCGCAAATGGGCTTTCTTCCTAGACTGCTCTCATTAAAAATGCATGTCTTTCAGTTGAAGAATTGTAAGTCCCAGAGTTCCTGTTAATTTTGAAAGAGGTAACACATTAATCTAAATTCCATTTCTAGATAAATGGGGGCCCAGGCCACCCCATCAGTGATAGGTTTGGGTTTCTTGGGGTCCAAATTAGACTTATGGAGAGTGAGGGGAAGGGTGGGACACACACACATATGGCCAATTACAGTATCTGATAGTAACTATGTGTTTACTCTATGCTGAGTGCTTTACATGGATTATCTCATTGAATCCTCAGAACCTTTGGGAGCATTTTTTAAATAGGTGGACACTTTCACTTTCGCCTGTGTTCTACAGATCAGGAAACCAAAGCTTAGAGAATTTAAAATAATTTGCCCAAAGCTCACACTCACTGTCTTGTAAAGCTATAGAAATAAATTCTAACCTGGGCATTCTCACTCCAGAGCCAGCCAGCTTGACCAAAACCCCTTATGACCCCTTAAAGGGAAAATATATCCCCAAAAGGAAAATAGCACTAATCAAGAACCAAGCTAATGGTCTGAGCAAAAGATTCAGAGAACAGAAGGTTCAGAATTGAGGGAAGGGCAGAACCTGGAGTGATGCCTTGAGATGCAGAAGTTCTTCTCACTTCTCGATAGTTCCAGCGCCTTGGCACGGCCCACGTAGGGAAGTCCTGGGCAGAATGTAGCTCCTTGAGACTTCCCAGGGTGAGTCTGGGAGAGACTGTGACTTACAGAGATGAGACAGTAGGGCACCGAGGAATTCACTGTTATCTTCTTTCACATTTTGTTCTAGGATCGAGTCTGGAGATAAAGAGCCATGGTCCATGAAAATAGAAACCACTGCATGAAGTTAACAGCACTTAGCACACTGAAACAGGAGCAGAAACAAATAACATACTTCCCTGTATTCAGTCGGACAGAGGTTGGTGCAGAGTCTGGTGTGGGCATAGCTGAGGGCCTCAAAGAGCCAGCAGACAAGTCAATGGAATGACCAGCCCACAAGTAGCACAAGCTACAGAGACAAGCACGGGGCTTGGAGTCTGAAGCCCTGGTTCGAGGCTGAGCGCTGTGACTTACTGTGTGACTTTGG
Source organism: Ursus americanus (assembly GCF_024610735.1). Taxonomy (NCBI): domain Eukaryota; kingdom Metazoa; phylum Chordata; class Mammalia; order Carnivora; family Ursidae; genus Ursus; species Ursus americanus. The sequence continues at coordinate 58,184,704 of NC_142127.1, forward strand.
GTAATTCATTTAAATTACTTGATCTTTAATTTACTCAGCTAAAAATATGATGGTAATAACTACTAAACAGAATTGTTGGAATATCAAAGAAACAATTCTGTGTGAAACGCTGTAAGTTCCTTGAGCTCTTTCTATGTGTTAGATATTGGGAACAGAAAATTAAGATACAATCCTTGCTCTCAAGGAGCTCACAATCAAAAGATACATAAATGTTGGTTATCTTTAGTATTGTGAATCCCCCTTTCTTTCTAATTACTCCTCTCACCCTTCGCTTGGGTTTCCTCAGAAGCAGACTCTGAGACAATGATTTGAATGCAAAGATTTATTTGGAGGTGCAAGGAAACACAGGGTGAGGTGTGCAAAGTGATTTAAGAGAAGCAAGATCACCAATGTAGGGTGTCTACTGAACCAGCAGCTACCACCTCTGGCCACTCTGGAAAGTGCTGCAAAACACACAGCTCAGCGGTTCCCCACTTAAGGAAGAGCTGGAGTATTTTCACACCAATTTTCATTGATTATTGGTTGGAGATTTCTGTTTCTGGGTGTTAATTTCCTGGCACTTCTCTCCTGCCAAGGATCCAGGCAGAAAGTCTCGCAGCAGCTTCAGAAAAAGGCCTTGGGCAAAGAAATGAAGATACTGGCAGGTGGGAGATGGCTGGAGCACACTGAAGTTGGAAGAGCCAAAAATATGGGCAGGGCAGTGACGACATCATCCTAATAATTGTCTTTACTGGGGACAGAGGTAAATCAAATATGTGATATGGCTGAGTGTTAAAACCGATATTAAGTTGAAGCCAAGTCACAACTGAATATCACCATCCTACTAGAAACTTCTGGGACATGGCAATAAACGTGAAGTTTTACCATTTGTTATAAAAATGTATTATAAAAAATTTAGTGGTCAAATTTCTAATAGTACTGAATAGGACAGAAACAATCATAACTCAGCTGCTCTAGTGCATATTGATGATTCCACATGAATGATGATTGGACTGAAGTTGGTGGAGGAGCAAGGTATTTTGGGGTACGTGATCTTCTTTTATAATTTTTTCCTGCATTTCTTCTTAATTTTATCTCATGTTAGTATTTAAATTTCTATAAACATTTACGGACTCAAATTCTATATAATATACTTTACAAAGTTAACTAGCTAATACACTGCCTCTTAAAAATCAGATTAATTATAATCTATGGTCCCCTCTATTTGAAAGCTTTTAATAGTTGTTTCTGTGCATAATTAATAGCTTCCAGAATCATCGTTTTTATTGTTGCACTTTCCTCTGACAGTTTGCTCTGCTTTACTCTGCCTGTGTGTTTCTACAGTGTGAATCAGCTCGTGTGTAACTGAGATCAGGGAACGGTTTTGTCTTGGAGGTCACATTGGTTCACGTGTGATTTTTCCCAGTGCATTAATATTTTGCACCACCGTGTAACCGCAGCTGAATGCAAAGTGCACGAAGATGGCTGAACATCTCAGGCTGGGTTGCACTGTGCCAGTTCGTCCACGCTCCCCCTCTTGGTTCCATCCTGCTGCATGCTTTCTAGCAGGTGCCTGTGGAGAGGTTCTCCCTGCTCTTTGTGCTCTTTGCCCTCGTCTCCATAACTCAGCAGCCCAGCCCTTCCACAAGCTGCTTTAGTTGATTTTTTTTTAACGCAAGTTTTTTTCTAATGCAAGGTCCTATTTACATAGTAGCATTTCTTTATTTATTAGTCACACAATAGTTTTTTTTTAAACTGCGCTGTATTTTTATTAGAAATTGTTTTTGTCAGCACATCATTATAGTTTTTTGTTTTGAGTAGAAATTGAGTATGATCTGGGTGGCTTGATCCTGATACTGTTATGCCCATAAATCCTGTCATTTTTAGTATGTGATTTTAAAGTTTGAGTTGGCTTTTCTTTTTCTTTCAGAAATACGCATGATGCGGGGCGCCTGGGTGGCGCAGTCATTGTGTCTGCCTTTGGCTCAGGGCGTGATCCCAGCGTTCTGGGATCGAGCCCCACATCAGGCTCCTCTGCTAGGAGCCTGCTTCTTCCTCTCCCACTCCCCCTGCTTGTGTTCCCTCTCTCGCTGGCCGTCTCTGTCAAATAAATAAATAAAATATTTTTTAAAAAAAGAGAAAAAAAAGAAATACGCATGCTGCATGAAGGCAAAAACACCTGTATAACATTGACTCTTTAACTGAATGAGAGAACAGCAACAGCAACAAGAACAAAAACTCATAAAGAGACTCCAGACTGCATCTAGAATAACTACCTATGTTGGAAAGTGAATATTCACATATGAACTAGCAATATGCGTGTTGCTTTGTTAACATTACTGATTTTGCTAAGCCATGTTACATATGATGGTAACATCATGACAATCACTGATCTCATCCAGTCCTGCAGTCCCAGAAGTGACAGGGAAGGTGGTTATTTGATCTTCCAAAGACCAAGGCCAAACACAAAGTAAAGTGTAGATTTTAGCTGAATACCTAGAGCAAAGATAAAGTTCTCTGTCTCCATTAGAGAGAAGAAATGTGTACTGGCTTATATAAATCATATACATAATTTCTTTGAGATTCTGGTATGTGTGTTCCTTAAATGTCCTAAAATGCCTAAAGAACATGGCATTTTTCTTCCTAGCCCCATCTAACAAGCCTCTCTTTTGACCCAGTATAAGGCCCCTTCGAATACGTGTAGGAACAGGGTTTATGAATGACATGCCCATGTTCTGGAATTAGAGTACTTCTCTACCAGGTAGAAGAAGTCTGCTACCAAGTGGTTTTTATGGAGAAGTTTTTCCCTATGTGTGTGTTTGCAGAAAGGGAGTGTAAAGATCAATTCATATATACTTGCCTCAGTTTGGTGCCCTTAAAGTGTTTTTCAAAGGAAGCTGTAATCAATTACATCTCTTAAAATACGTGTGCATTAATTTGAGTGCCATACTTTTAACTGTGGGCTTTCTCACTGCCAGTATAACTCAAAAGCGCTGCCCAGAGACAAACAGGAAAGGCCAAGACACACTCACAGTTTGATGCAAAATGTTTTCCAGGTTGGCATTCTCTGGCCCAGGTGCCAACTGCCCCAGGCGCCTCCTGCAGATCGGGTGTTTGGAGATTGTGCTCGGTGTTATTGTATGGCTGCGAAGGCAGATCTGGTGCCAGACTCTCTGGGTTCAAAGCTAGGTTATATTACGTCCTTGCTATGTGACCTTGGTAAGTTACTTAGTAACTTTGCCTCAATTTTCTTATTTTAAAAGTAGAGATAAAATAATTTCAATCATATGGGGTTACTGGGAGGATTAAATGCAATATATGTAAAATAATTAGCTTAGTGCTTGGTATATAATAAGTGATTGATGCATATGAGCCTTCATGATGTCTTCTGAGTGGTTGCTTTTTCCAATTATAAGTGAAATCATGGCAGTAAAATAGTTAACATTGCAAAGAAGCTCCCAGCTGAAAAAGCATAGGACTATCACCACTGGAGTCTGAACTGAGGTAATCAGTTACACTGAAAAGGGCAAACTGATTGCCAGAATTGCTTGGCTACTTCTTCTCTTGAGCAGAGTGTCTAGCCTTACGGACAAGAGGATGTTATACATTACTGAGTGAGAATTTCTATCAAAGAGAACATAAGGAACAATGTAATTAATGCAGTAGACTAATGTCAAATATGCAACTGGAGATTGCCAGTGACTGTTGGTCTATCTCATGAACAAGCATTTTTTTTCTTTTCTTCTTTTTTCATAAGCTATTTTCTGTGCACATTCATGCATACACCATAAAAGGACATGATGTCTCTGACTACATGTTGAGAAGCCTCAGAGGGTATAGCCAGGAACACAGGCTCTGGCTTCCGATTTTCTGGCTCTTCCACGAACCAGCACGTTGCCAAAAGCTCTGACGTTTGGTTTTCTCATCTGTACCGTGGAGAGAGTGATACCTAGCACAGGTTTGCCATGAGACCCATAGAATGTAATCAACATAAGATACTTTATATAGTGTCTTGTGTATAACAAGTATTCAACAAATGATAGCTTTTCATTTACTTTGACCATTTAAAAACAATCTACTATTTTGCAGAAAAGTAAACATTACTTATATGCAGAGACGCTCCTATGAGTGTTAGGTCATTTGTGAACAAATGAATGAAAAAGGCAATAAAGGAGAAAAAAACCCCCCAAGTTTCTATTTCCATTTAGTTGAAGGAAGCTCATTGGGAGGAATCTCTGTAGCTCTTAAGGAGAGAAGGTATATAACTTGGTGGACTTGGTGGAGAAAAAGTAGAGAGAGAGAAGAGTGCACAGATGAGAAGGGAGATAATGAATGAAACAAAAGGTGAGTAGGTTTACTTCTCTGGGAAATAAGGATGGATAGTGTGGGGAGAGAAATAATAAGATAGATGATTGTGGGTTAGCATCAGAACATGGTTAGTTATGGTAACACTACCTGCTATGATATAAAAATGTTGAACTATCAGCGGCTTAAGACAAAAGAAGTATTTCTTGCTCATGTCACAGTCCAGTGAAGCAATTCCTAGTTGGGTAGCTCTCTTCTAGCTCTTTACATGTTGGTAGGATGAACAACAAGGAATTTGTGGCCATCTTTAATCCATCACACAATATTCTTTGTGGGAGTATCTGGCACTGTCATCCCAACTAAACCTAAAGGCAAGATATTGGTCTTCCTGGCTTTGCAATTCGTTTTCAACACCTAAGACTAATGGGTCTCGATATAGTCAGTTGAGTGACTGTAGAAAAACCATAACCTGGGGCGCCTGGGTGGCACAGCGGTTAAGCGTCTGCCTTCGGCTCAGGGCGTGATCTTGGCGTTATGGGATCGAGCCCCACATCAGGCTCCTCTGCTATGAGCCTGCTTCTTCCTCTCCCACTCCCCCTGCTTGTGTTCCCTCTCTCACTGGCTGTCTCTATCTCTGTCGAATAAATAAATAAAAATCTTAAAAAAAAAACACCATAACCTATACAATTTAGGTAGCAGAAAAAGCAAACTGAACACACAACAGAACACAGGCCCTCAGGACATCTTAGACTCCTCATTGTGAAATCTGTTAAGAAGTCTTTCCAACTACTGTCTTGCCAGAGAAACTGTGGCAATGTGCTGACATCTCTTTATAAGTTCTCTGCTTCTGTGCTTACCTAATTTCAGATGCTCACCTACCTATATGAGCTGAAATATGGAGCCTTTCTGTTGATGCAAGTCTGAAAGTCATGACAAATAGTACATTTGGAATTTAGGCCAAATGATGAGACACTGTCCAATGAATTAACAACAGTATAAAAAGACTCTGCTAAAATAAGATCTCTATCCATTTTCACTGGCTGTGTCTTAGAGGAAAATAAAATTTCCTTAAGTGTACATTAAAAAAGTATCTTGGTTCCCACACTACCTATTTTCAAGCATAGGAGGCTATAGGTCTCACCCTTGGCACACATTGGGGCAACGCTCTGCACCTGTTCACTACTTAGAAGTGTTTTCTGCTAGGTATGGCACATGCATGCACAAGCACACGCTCCTATACAAGCCAACATGTAAGATGAAAAATAAAGGAAGATAAAATTGTACAAGCATTAAAAAAATGAGACCGAATGTAAATCAGATGTTAGGTGATCTTATCAGCAAGACACAGGGATGGCTCTAGGGAAAGTGAAAGAGTTCAGTTAGAGTTACCCTGACTTTCTTTGTATTAGATATCCTGAAACGAGCACTCATATATGGTTTGTTGTACTAAAAGCATCACCTTTTTCTTCCATTCAGGCCTCTTTCTCTGCTAAGAGCCCTGTAAGTAGAAAATGACAAAAATTTATGAGGGTTACATCCAAAAGCAAAGGCCTGGGGCATATTGTTGGAAAGATAAAGACTGTTCATTTGGGAGTTCTCTGTTCCTTTATTACCTGAGAAAAGATGGAGTAGTAATTGACATGTGGTTCTTGACAGATGTTGACAAGGGAAAAACATGTAACTAAGCCCCTTGGAGTTTTTGCAAAGGATGATTATGATGCTTGTCTCCATGTTCCACAACCTCAAGAGTGCAATCAAATTTCCCCCCTTTACCCTAAGTGCCAAGCAGACATCCATGCAGATGTTATAGGACTATATCAGCATCTGGCCAAAGAATAGAATTCTCTGATCTCACATAAAGGGCATACACAATAGAGACCACTGAACGTCGAGTGAGTGCTTTGATACATTCTATTGTTAATCTCCCTTGAAATAGATTGATTGCTGTGGAGGAAGAATTCACCAAAAATTTTCCCTTTTAACTGTCAGGGTTTGTACGTCAGCGTGCACCATAACATTAAACAATTTATTGTTTTGCTCCAAAATTATATCCATATTTTATTTGATAAAAGAGTAGGATGATAGCAATATTAACAAATATGTCATTAGAATAGCACTGCATAAGAATAACAATTAGATTTATAAAGGAAATGTTTTTTCCATATTTGCCAAACATCCAGATGAAAAGTTGAAAGATTGTCAGTTCTGCAGATGTTCTAAATATCCAGATGTTATGCAGAGAAGATATTTGGCAACAAATGAAACTTTCTTTTCATCCATATGTTTCATTCTAGTTTCATTATGGAAAATTCTAGAATAATGGAAATTACAAGCAGAGTTTTTAAAAATAAAAGTAGAGCAAAATGTAAGAATGTTCTTTTTATGTTTCTTTTCAGTACGTCTGCAGTAGTAAACTAATTCCTAGAGTTTTAAGGAAAGGGAATTGTTCATGATAAACAAAATATCACACTGATCTGATTTCAGTAACCCTGAATTCTTTTCTTACTTCATATTACTCTGTACTTTGGTAGAATGGCTAAATAATAATTAGAGATTGTTTGTTTTCTCCTTATATTTTCTAGTACCCCCTTCCCATATTTACTCCAGTAGTGGGCTCTGTGGGTCATTAGCAGAGAGGGGATACATATGAGAGTGAAAAGCACAAACAGCCCCAAGGCTTCCTAAATTTGGTTTCCAAAAGTTTGAGCTTCAAAGAAAGCAGTCAGTCAATATAGAGAAAATGAAGACACACACTCCTCCTTGCACACTTAAGTTTGTGGAATAATGCAGACACTGAAATTGAAGAGTGAACTTAGATATTATGCTATCCTGATTGTGTCTGTCTGCTTGGGTGGGCTGCAGTGTGCTTTGGGAACAGTCAAGTACAAAATCTCCTGGCAACAACCAAGGGTTATTTCTATCTCACATTGTATGTCTGCCATGAGTTCTCCTTACTGGATACCCAAGTTGAAGGAGAGGCCCCTATCAGAAATATTGACCTTCCTATAGCAAAGGGGGAAAGAGCAATGGTGGATCATGTATTGGTCCTTAAAGCTTCTGCTTGGAAGTGGCCTATGTCACTTCTAATACGTCCTTAGACAAAGTGAGTAATACAGTCAAGCCTGGTATCTTCGGGTAGGAAATACAATCCTGTCACTAGAAAAGACTCCACTGGGAGGGACCCAGCAGGGAAGGGCAGTGAATATTTTTACCTCAGTTTGACTTCTCACAATTATCATTTTAAGCATGTATTATGTGCTTAATTATGCAGATTACTGGGTTAGATGTGTTAAAATAGTTATTCATTTAGGGTATTTTCCCTTTGGGAAATTATAAAATATGAGAGAAAACACTATTTCAGACAAATAGAAAACAGGATGAGAATAATGGCAGTACTGGATGTTTTCGGATAGGTATACAGTATTGTGCTTATAAGTCTTATAGACAATGAGAGTAAATTCATGTTCAGAGTGGAGAACAAAGAATTGAGGAAATTGATCTCCATCTGGTCAAATTGAAAAAAGTTTGTGAAGGAAAGTTTATGGTATAAGATCTCTTTAAATGAGGAGTGAGAGGGGGAATGTATTTATAACTGCTCTTTTATTTAATACTTTTAGCAACCACTTGAAGGAGATATCATCACTTCTACTTAGCGATAAGGACACTGAGGCTCAAGTGAAATTATTGGCCCAAGTTTTCAGAATAAGCGTCAGAACCAGGATTTAAGCAATATGCTCTAATTTTATACATTCTATGCTTTACATGCTGAAAAGGACAAGCAAGAAAAGTCACCAGGTGTACCTTGGGAGAGGCTCCAAAATGCAGGCATAGACTGGAAGCAAGTAGCCTGAGCACAATGTAGAAGTCTGTTGATGGGTTTCTCCTATGACAGAAAATGAAGTAAGTGAAGTCTGGCATGTACCACTTTGAACATTCTGAAGCTCTTAACTGGTGATATGGAAAGAAATACAAGGATTTACTCAAGAAATATTTGTTGATGGCCTACAAGCTGGAAGACAGAAGAGGTAGGGCATTGCTGATACAAATTATGGATATAAAAGAACTTACTTGGGCCTAAACATTAGATGTAAAACCATCTTAACTACTTAATCTTTTTTTTTTTTTAAAGATTTTATTTATTTATTCGACAGAGATAGAGACAGCCAGTGAGAGAGGGAACACAAGTAGGGGGAGTGGGAGAGGAAGAAGCAGGCTCATAGCGGAGGAGCCTGATGTGGGACTCAATCCCATAACGCCGGGATCACGCCCTGAGCCGAAGGCAGACGCTTAACCGCTGTGCCACCCAGGCGCCCCTTAACTACTTAATCTTATTTTCCATCTCCTATACGTTCAACTCCCTTGGGCTAGGAGAATATTATGTGGAAATGGGTCCTCTGTTCTCTTCCAGAAAGGATCCTATGGTTCTTATCATTGGTGGAAAGAGGCAGAGTATGGCTGCATGGTTGAAGAATGCTGTGATGCTGCCTACTTCCGGTCAGAGATGACAGGGAGGGATGCTCCACTGGATTTGGTTTCTATGTTAGTTTAAGTCTTCTGAGAAGCAGTCACCAAGGCGACACTAGATATGGAAGAGATTTATTTGGTGAAAAACCTATGAAGAGTAAAGGGCAAACAGGGAGAGCATAAGACTATGATGCAGGTCTTACACCTCTGAAGGGAGTGAGGGGTGGAGGAAAGCAGGAGGATTGAGTAGAAAGAGTCTCAGATTACAGTGTATTTCCAGCAAAGTTTTAGCCACATTTGAGGACTTGGGGAATTTTCAAACCAAAATGGCTAGTCATAGGAATTCTGTGTCCAGTAAGAATAGGTTAGGAATAGTCACCTCATTCTCTTCAGGAATTGGTCAAGGGCACCTTGTGGGAGGCGTGACTTCAGTGTTAACACAGTAACAGATCCAGAGGAGCAAGAAATGGGTCCAGCAATCCACTATGCTGCCAACAGCAAGAGGTGGGTGCCAGGACAGCCCACCCCTCATACTGCACAGATCTACTTCTCCATTTAGGTTTGGGGAAAAGTTTCTCTATGGTTCCCATGGCCCTCTCTTCATTAGGAGAAACACAGGGAAGTTAATGGGATAAATCAGGGTTTTCTCATCAGTTGATCTCAAGGCTGTAACTGGTACTCATTTTTCCTACCCCTTCATCATGCATTCTAAATTCCCCTCACTCTCAGCTACCACCTTGTAATGTTTAAGTGTCTTACCTGGTGTTACCTAAATCTTTATTCCTTAAATGTTCTGGCCTTTGGCAATCATATGTTTTTCAGCCCACATGTCTGTTAACCATTACAAGGGCGCAAGAAGTATTAGTTACTGCCCAAATGGATCACCTGCATTCCACACATGTTCCTCCCTGACTCTATTATTTAAAAGCACCCCTACCTCCTCCTGTTGATCAAGGTAAATCACCCTATCAGTGACCTGCCATGGCACTTTTCTTCCAGCTTGCTGGTCCATAGTGCCCTGGTAGCAGCTATAACTTTAGTTCAATGTATCCCTTTCTTTGTCCCCTGAAAAGAGCATTCTCTCTTTGGGGACCACTACCTCTAACCTTGCAGAGTTTATAGTTGTTGGAAGGACAAAGTCCCCCAGTACAATACTTGGAGGGAGGGTAAGCCAATCACACTTCTAGTCCTTGGTTCCAAGATCCATATATTCTTTCTACTGGGAACAGAGAACCATGTAGAAGTTTGTGAATTAGTGCACACACTGCATCCTGAAGGATAGAGCCCTATCCTTGCAGAGAACTGCCTCTGAGCTGTACCTTGAGTAGGTTGTTCCAGTTCTCTCTAAGGATGGCTGCTTCTGGACCGTGTGGTATATGATAAGAGCAGGAGATCCCATGGTCATGTCCTGTACTTCTTTTGCTTTGAAGTCGTTTCCCTCGTTCGATGCCATGTTGTCTAGGACCCATGCCTGTGAATCAAGGCATTCCATAAGTCCCCACAAAGCAGTGCAGCCAGAAAAGGCAAACCTATACTTGGACTAGGTATCTACCCCTGTGATAATGAACCACTGGCCATTCTAGGATAAAAGGAGCCCAATGTAGCCAAGCCATAGTCACACTGGCCTTCTATTTATCCATTTATTTACATATTTATTTAGTTTTTTCACATTGGCCTGTTAAGTGGGAGTCCATGCTAGTGGCTCATGTACAGTCTCCATCACTACCATGGTGACCCCTTGGCTCATGGGCCTACGTGTTGGTTTATGGAGTGGCCAGTGACAAATGATGTTCCAGTATCAAGCAGACAAGTCATTTTATTCACTTGGTTACTCAATGCCTCCTCCATGGTAGATATTTTCTGGTGCCCATTAACCTGAAATACAAAAATTTCACACTTTTATCCACTTTCATATGTCCCTTCACATGCCACTCCTCACATCCCCTTGCCTCTAATTTTGTAGTCCTTTTCCTTCTAAGCCACTGACAGTTGGCCACCACCCAGCAATCTAACAATCTGTACCTTGGACCACTTCCTCTTGTACATTAAAAGGATAGGACTGTGCACTACTTTCAGTTCTGCCCATTGGGAAAATTCTTCCTCCCCACTGTCTTTTAAGGCCACCCTTGTCATTGTCCATTTTCAGCTTGCCCCCTCATATCAAACTACGCCATAATTTGGCCTCAAGCTAAATGGTTTCCTCCATCCCAGGCCTATGTACACCATAAGCCCTAAATATGAAACGAGTCTTAAAAAGCCTTTTCAAAATGATGCTGCTCATGCTGTACCATACAAGTTACGTATTTTCTGTTCTTACCTCATCTTTTACATTTATTTGATGCCTCGACAACTAGAATCATATATTCTAATCAATAAACAGGACAAACACATATCCTATTCCAAGATGCCGAACTTGGCAGCTTTGAGAAATATCTCACTTGCAGGCACATTTACATTTTTGCTAATGTTTAAAAAAGTAAATGTATACAAGCCCAATCCCTTGCTTGCTTGGATATCTTTCTCACTGTTTTCCTACAAAATAACTTCCATTGAGAAAAGCAGGTAACTGAAATATTCCCCCAGGTAATAAGGGGACATCACTGTCATGTTTTTTATTAATAAAACAAACCATGATTGGAAAATCAACTCTTTCTGTAATACAGACATGTTTTTAAGATTTAGGGATATTGAAGTAGGGCAAAACACAGTTACCATCATACATCTCAAAGACTATATTTTCATGTGCAATTAGACTTGTTCTGAGCTGTTTCTGCAGAAACAGGAAGTATAAATTACAGGGAGGCAGATTTGGATTCAACAGAAATGAAACTTTTATAACAAAGTTATACAAAATTGGAATGCGTTATATCTAAAGGTCGTGAGTGTTCAATGGAGGGTTACATGTTGAGGTGTCTGACAAGAGGTTACTTGACGAAATTTTAGAAATATTTTAGAGAGAATTCATGTGCTAGTTAGGGAGAAGTAGAGAGATCAACTCTGAAATAATCTAAGAAAAAAGCACTGCACAATGAGAGGGACATAGGTTTAAACCAAAACCTAATGGCAATGTCAGGTTTGCCAAATACTATCATTTTCTCCACTATAAACAGGAATAATAAACTACCTACCTTGCAGGGGTTTGTGAAGCTCCAGTATAATAAAAATATGTGTCTAGTAAAATGTCTAGCACATAGCTGTGTTCAATGAAATTTTTTATTATGCTCTGATTTTATGTAGTTACACCTCTGAAGCCATCAACTTTTGACTCTTTTAATCTATAAAAATGGTAATTACATGTGATTTAACCTGACAGTAGTAACAAACCTAGATATAATTACCTCCTAACTCCTGAAATTGATAAGATTCAGATTTAGGATCTGATATTCACAAATTAAAACTTCGTTGTTGCTTTATATATATATAAAAACATAGCATGATGGTCTAGATGGAGAAGTTTTCTTTCTAGAAGATTTAATATTGTAACGATACAAAATGTACTTTAATTAATCTATCCATTTAATGGAATTCCAATAAAAATTTCATCTTTGTTTTGGTGGAAATTGACAAGCTGAATCTAAATCATATATGGACAGGCAAAAGACCAAGAATAGAAATAACACTCTTGACAAAGTGGGGAACCTTACATTGCCAAATACCTAGATTTATAAAGCTTCAGGAATTCAGTAATTATTTAGTACTCAATGGAGTAAGAATAGACAAAGCTACAACAACAACAAATCATGGCATGGTGATTTAGAGAGGAGAAGTCTCCTTTCTGGTTCCATAGGGTTCTAAATGATTAGATTGACCCTTGATCTATGGCTTACATTGAGTGCAAAATTGCTGGATTAGATAGAATTCCAAAACTCGTGTGGCCCGGAAGCCTATGTCAGATATTTATGGGTAGGAAAGCCTGGATGCGTAGAGAAGTCATTATATCTTCCATAGCCCAGCCATGTACTCTGAGAATAAAGGCAGATTACCACAGAGAGATTAGGCAATCATGTTAACTGACCCTGTTCTTATCAACTTACTCTCTGAAAACAGCTGAGAATAAAGGGGGAGTTCATTGATATTTCTGCAAATCAGAGAATCCCTGTAAATTGTGACATAGTTTTAGCAAGTGTCAGGGTTTAAAATTTGTACTCCACCATAGTTTAGAATTGCAATTTTCTATCATAAGTACTTTCCACTACTGAAGTCACATGGGTCCACTTGAGACATATGCATAGGTGTATTTTAAGGCACTCTATTTCCTGACATAAGTAAGTGTTTGGTACTTTAATTATAACTCATCAAGAAAGACCATCTATTTACCTGTCTGTTGATCAAAATTTCTAAATTATGGAGGGAGGAAAAATGTGAATGCCAGCTGTACTTAAAAGAAATAACAATAATTTACCTATGCAAGAAAATTATAGAGTACACATAATAAGCTATGTTGCATAATGCACTATAAACCAATTGGGTATATCAGTTATATGATTATTCTAGAACTTATATTTCTGACTACTCCTATTAAAACAAACAAACAAAAAAAACTTCACTATCTCAATTCTTTGGGTAAAAAAAAAAAAAAGCATAAGTAGAAAAAAAATCCCCTTAATAAAAGTGACTAATAATAACTAATAGCTTCTAGCTTAAATGATCATTTTAACTATATTCTATTACTTCAGCAGAGTTGTCGCTGTTATTGTAATGATTCCTTTATACTTGGAAAGACAAAAGAAAAATGGCTTTGTTTTTATAGGACAAGTACTTAAGCACACATCTGAAAACTAGGAAGAGTTTCTGTCCCAGCAGAACTGAGCAGATTAATTCTGAAACATTTTTTTTAATTACCCCCAAATCAAAGCAAAGATTAGGATGAAGTTCTATGAATCAACATCAGGGTCATAGCCTAGGTCTAGAGGAAGGGGAAAAATGTCAGGAAACCAAAAACAGCACAGTGAGTTGTCAGTCTAGGAACATGGCAGATGGTTAAAGTCAGAAGTCACGTAAGTAGCTAAAAGAGCCAAGGTCCAAACCACAAGGCAGAAGTTATGAGAAAAACACAACTGGGCTCCAACCCCCAAGCTGGGAATGGAAGCCAAGCAGAGGTGTCTCATCACAGAACCCAAAGGGCAGTTGCTGAAACAACAGAGCTTTTTTGTTTCCTGCCCTTTTAAAAAGGCAATAGAAGATAATTAATGTCTGTGCTGCTCTGGCATGATCAAATTAGAGGCAAGTATGGTCTGATTGAGAGTTTGCACCTGTCCAACAAGATCTGGAGACACTCTGATTCCCTGGAACGTGAGAGTGTAGGCAAGTCAGAAGAAATCAGCCAGACTGAGTGCTCTTGAACTAACTCACCTTGGCCAGGTGACTTTTTCTACATGATTTCCTTATTTTCAGGACAGTAGAAAGACAACCAGGAATTTGAATTGTTATGCATGGCAAGTGCTGACTTCTTTTAAATAACATTTCCTGTGTTATGTCTAGTTAGTGGCATTAAGGACTGTGACCCAGTTCTCTCCTCAGGGAAATAGAATATGGGCCTGTTTACCCCTTTGATTCAAACCAATAAGAGAAACAACAGGTGAAGGGGAAAAATGGTTTCAATGGGTGGTTTACAATTTTGAAAAACTCCATAATGCATGTCCATATTCCCCTAAGCACACACTTGCTTTTACTTGGCCCCTCCTTCTTCACGATTTTCTACTCCTATCTTTAGCGTTTGCAGAGAGGCAGAGGCATGCCAGCCCATTGTTCTCCTGGGATCCTAACAAGACACGTGCTCCAGAGCTCCAGTCAGTGGGCTCCCGACAGATCAACAAGTGGAACTTCTAACACTTCCCCTGAGTGGTGGTATTAATGCTAATGATTTTCTTAGACAGGAAGCTTTTTTCCTGATACCGTCTAAATTTTCCACTTCCGAACTCCTCTTACTGTTCACTCCCATGGTTATCACTTTGTGCACTGGAAAACAATACTACCCCCCTCGTTAATTCTCTATTTTTAGACTCGGTTTAGTCAGTCTATATAGTCAGATGGTTTATATTTAGTTCCTCTTAAGTTGCTTCCATTAGTCACCAAAACTCGTCATTCCCTTAGTCACTTTTGTTTGTTCGTTGGTTGGATGGTTGTTTGGTTGGTTGGTTTTCAAGGTCCTTGGCTTAAGAATTAAAACAGCATTTCCAGGGATAGCTCATAAGGGTGGGATCAGATACTTTAGTCTATAGACTGAAAAGAATCTACTTATTCCTTGGACACCAATCTAATTTTTCATTCTTTTTCAAGCCATACCTTCTTTAGTCTTAGGTAATTAGTTTTGAATTCCTTCTATCAATGATACCTTCCTATCTGGGAGAAGAGTTTCCATGCTGTGTTACTATTGCTAGAACTTAGCACCATGCCTGGCACATTGCTAGAAATCAAGATACACTTGATAAATCGATGCATAAATAAATGTTTTAAACATTGCTGACAAGAATTCTTTCTGAAGGCAATGGAAATTTCTGAATTATTTTTTTCTGGATTTATAAAATGTTTCTATTTCCTCCTGATCTTTCTTCTTTAACATCTCTTAGTGTTTTACTTCAATTTATATGTTATTAGACTATTAGAGAATAATTTCATCCTGTACAAGAATTTATGTGCATAATTTTGCATAACATTTGTTGAGCCACATGCCTTGAAGTGATTCTTGCCATAGGATTTCTTGCCTGGTAAGTGACTTAGAAATCATCTAGTCTCATTCCCACATCTTATAGATGTGAAACCTGACACCTAGAGAAGATAACAGACTTCTCAGATTACAGGAGATATGATTATGATTCAAAAGTTTTGTACTATAATTTTCCCTTTTGTTCACATTTTATTCTTGTGCTTGAAGAGGACCCCATGTGGTGTGTAATAGTCAACTCTTTCACAGCACTCAAACACACATTCTTCTCTGACATTTGGAGACGAAGCTCCTGTTTAAAGGGCTAATCTCTATCTGTGACTCAAATTCTGCAAATTGCAGACTCTCTAGCAACTCACTGCTGACTCCTGAGGTTTCCCAGGAGCTTGAAGCTTATAATTCTACAGAGATAGAAGTTGACTTAGAGTTTTGAGGCCTACTGTAGGTCAATAACCAGCATCCATCTGAAGTTCTTACTGTGGTCTCTTTTCTGTACAAACCTATTTTTCTTGGTATATTTGCTCTTTTGCTTCTGCACGGAATTTTGAGGTTGGTCACATGGTGGCGCTG
The DNA here is from genome assembly GCF_024610735.1 of Ursus americanus. Taxonomy (NCBI): domain Eukaryota; kingdom Metazoa; phylum Chordata; class Mammalia; order Carnivora; family Ursidae; genus Ursus; species Ursus americanus. The sequence goes on from NC_142127.1 coordinate 58,200,686, forward strand.
TAGCTAATAGCTTTTCTTGTGTATTTTTCCATTCCCTTAGCTTTGTTTTTAAATTACAGATTTAAATATGTGCATCTTTTAAATTCAGCTTCAGGTGAAATGATTTAATGGCTCTTGACTTCTAGATTAATTTTAAACATTAGAAACATTGTAAAAACAGACTCTAGCTAATAATGATCATTATCGTAATGGCTGGAGGCATAATCATTTACCAACATTAACCAAGTGATTAAAATCCATCATGAGTTTAATTTGAAAAGATTTAAGTTCCTTTGCAATAAATGGCTAATGATATTAGCTTCATTTTTGTGAGGCCAAAATTTATCATTATATGACTCTGTACTTCCACTGCTTGTTAGAAACCCACTCTTGTTAACACAGGTCATATTATGCCTATTGTTTACCAAGCACGTGGCGTTCCCTCTATTGGTACTGAATTGGGCCATATGGTGCACCGCGTACAGACAATCATCACTCTTTTATGGCCCTGCTATTTGATAATTTATTATTTCACAAGACAAGTGACCTTAACAGATGTTAAGATTAATTACCATGGTCAGTAAAACCTGCAGGGAAGGGGAAACGTGCTGGTTTTATGACTCATTTTTATTAAAACTAGATATGATATTTATAATAATTAGATCTTTTTCAATATAATATTTTCCTAGCTTTATAATGATGCCTTTAAAAAGTGTCTAATCTAATATTTCACAGTAACTGTCCAGAAATATTCTGTGTCTACTGACAAGAGAAAAAAAGAAAAAGGAAAAGAAAAAGAAAAAGGAAAAAGAAAAAGAAAAAGATTCAGTGCTAAATATGTTTCCACAAAGAACCTGCCACTGGACCTTAAATTTTCTCACCTCCTCGTTATTTCCTTTGATGAATCATGAACAAAATCTTGACACTGAAGGGTACACTACCTTGCAGATACCCCACAAGGATAATAATCTTCCACAACAACAACAACAACAACAACAACAACAACAACAACAAAATTAGAGAAGGAAAAAAAAAAAAACCCCACAGCAAGGAACAACTACCCACAACAAACAAACTTTGGCAACATGGAAGGAAAAAACCCGTATTTCTTAATGGTTAGTGTTTCATTTCCAGAAGTTTTCCCCAAAGGAAGCAACCAAGTAAATATCTCTCCTGATTAATATTAAAGATTAGCCTTCCACAGGCTCACTGGTGATGTTAGCTGTTTCCTCCTCAAAACAGGTCAATGTTGTTATTCCCATTTTTCAAAGAGCCAGAGATTCAAGATGGAGAATTAACATGCCCAAGATTGTTAAGTGAGTGGGTTGAAGGCATGTCAATTGGCCAATAAAATGCTAATGTAAAAAGTAAATACGTGCTCTCTAATCAGTTTCTAAATGCCAGGTCTTTAAATGTTAGTCTGTAAGTAGACTAAGAAGGTTTGGATAGGGAAGAAGTTAAAAAAAAATTCCCAAGGAGAATCAGATAATTTAAAATTCATACATAGAATTTGCTACAATATTTTAATGAAGGAAAAATCACAAAGTTTTAAATGACAAGTTTCGATAGCTTTCCTGAGCTTAAGCTATCCACTCATTCATTCATTCTTCATTCACTTATTTATTTAGAACAGCTGTGGAGGACCTACTCTACATGAGATGCTGGATGTTAGGCATTCTAGAAAGTCAGGATTGCCAGGGCGGACACTAACGATTCACAGTCCTACAATTCCTCCCCCAAATACTTGTGTTATCTCCCTAAATAACACGTCTTTTTGTTAAGAGTAAGGACAAAATACAGAATTCAGCGTAGCATATTAGAATGGAAGCAACCATAAGATAGACTCTAGATGAAAAAAACTGAGACCCAGAAAAGTAAAATTACTTATCAAATATCTCACAGCTAGACTGTAGCAAAGGGAAACTGCATACAAGCTTGCAGAGTTGATCCCATTTTACAGCTTCCTAAAGACCTCTTAAACATCCCCTTTTGTATACTCGAAAGAGTAACTTTAATCCCCCAAACCTATACACAATAAATGCGTACTGAGATAGATTTTTTTTTTTGGTATCTGAGCGGTAACATAACAGAATGTAATAGTGATTTATGTTTGCATTCATGTCCATCTCAAGATAAATTTCCAGTGAAGTTCTATATGACTTAAAGATATGAAAATCGTGCTCCCTCGGTTTTACGGAGCTTCAGTGATGACTCTAATGCTCTTATGCAGTGAAATTTTTCCCTTTTCAAATACAGAAAAGGAGACAATTCATCCTTCTATAAGAATTAATGGCTAAAAATGTGTCCTGTAGTTACAGATTTATTGACCCTGATAAAATTTCTAAGAAGTGTTTTCGGTTGTGGCTGCAGTTATTGGGAAATTCTTTGCTCTAGTTGTTTAGCACCTTCTAGCCAATAAAATGTACAAGTCCCACATTTCTTTCCTTGTTTGTTAAGGTGTTTTTAATAATTAAAATAATTTAAATATTTAAAAATAATTAAAACAATATACGAAGATGCTATGAAAATGGCAGAAAGACAACATGCAGAATCTGTGCAGCAAAATGGAAGATCATGACACACAGAGACAGGTGTCCAGCTGCCGGTCCTTGAAAGCTTGTGTGTAATGGTCTGATCACTTATCTGCTTAATTTCCTGCTAGCCAGACATGAGCACATCAATTTCCTTCACAAGCAACTCTTACACAATTACCATTTTGAAGGAAAGCAAAGTCATTTTAGCCTCTAAACACACAAAGACTGTGAGTTCATTGAGTCCTGCCATAGGAAAGGAGGAATATCACCTACCGTGTTTGGAAAATTTCATTTGGAAGAGTTTGGAGCACCCTACCTTGTGAAAGGTATCTCACAAAAACCTAAAAAAATGTTAGAAATTAAAACATGTTTTTGTTTTGTTTTGTTATTTTATGGAGAGAAATGTTGCCGGGGAAGAGAATTCAAGAATTTTTTCAAATTCCCAAACAAAACAAAACAAAAAGATCAATCCTTGTCTTCATAGCTATATTGCTTCCCTCAGCCAGGGGTAGCAATTATACTGTTATGTTTATTCACTCCTTTTCCTTTAACAATTCTTTGCTTTTCTTGTTCACATTGCCGCATTTCTAGAGAAATTACTGCTTAAGTTAGCCTGGATTTGAACATTAGATAAATGGATTCATGTGTTCTCTTCCATGGTTTTCTTCCTTCACTAGGCATTATGTTTCTAGGTTCATCCATGCTGACACATGAAGTGTGCGTCTTCCCCTTGCATTGTGGTATAATTTTCCATTGTATAACTCCAGTAAAATTCATTTTCCACTCTATGATTAATGCATATTTAAGTTGCTTTCAACATTTTGTTGTTGTGGACAAAACTTCCATAGAGCATTCTTACACATGTTTCCAGATGTACACGTGCAACAGTTTTTCTAGGTTGTATACCTAAGAATGAAATTGCTGGGTCAGAAGGTATTTTTTCCAAAGCAGTAGCAATTACCCACCCACAAGCAATGGGTAAGAGCTCTGCTGCTCCAACGTTGTCAAGACATGATATTTTCCAACTTCCAAAAAATTTAGCCGAAGAGTTAAAAAATGGTATTTCCTCGTGGTTTTAATTTGCATGTCCTTGATTTCTGACAAAGTTACCCATTTTTTGCCCACTTTCCTATTGCATTATTCATCTTTTTCTATTGATTATAGATTTTCTTTAAACATTCTAGATTTTATTCCTCTGTAGGTTATGTATTTATAAATATTTTCTGCCAGTTTGTGACTTGTATTCTTCCTTTATTAAATGGAATACATTATGAATAGATGCTGTTAATTTTAATGTAGACAAAATTATTAATCAGATACTTTATAATTTGTATTTTTCCTATCATCTTTAGGAAATTTTTCCTTAAGAAAATTTTAAATTTCTTAAATTTTAAATTTAAGAAAATTGTTTAAATTCCTTAGAATTTTAAAATAAATTCTTTTTTTTTAATTCTAAAGTTTTCACTTTCACTTCTAAGTCCCTAATCCATTTGGAATTGATTTTTAAGTATGATGAAAGGAAGGTATCCATTTTTAAATCTCTATGGAGATCTCTAACTAATCGTTCTACTTTGTTTTACAGGTTTGCATCTTTTTGATATTATAGGGAAAATATACAGGGTGAGAAACCAAAAGAAATCTGATTTGTAGGAATTCAGCTCTTTCAATCCTAGGGCAATTTCGGAATAAGAGAAGCTGGGTGAAGGCAATAAAACTTATAGAATCTTTTCCCCACTCATCTGTATTGCCAACTTGGTCATATGTGAGATGTCCTTATATGTGTCAGTCTGTTTCTGAGTATTCTAAGCTCTAAGCATTCTAAGCATCCATTTACATTAAAAAAATATATTCACTACTTGTCATATAACAGATAGTGTTCTGTACTCTGGGGACACAGCAGTGAACAGCAATAAGAAATCCCTGCCTTGTGTAGTTTATATTATCGTGGGGAGACAGATGATAAAGAGATACAGGGTGAAATATATAGTATGCCAAAATGTTCCAAGTTGCAATGGATAACACTCTACTGAAAAAGAAAAGGGAAATCAGAAGAGTGGTTGGATGGGGAGAGAAGACATTGCCATTTTATGTAAGAGTCCTCACTACTAAGATAGCATTTGAACAGAAACCTAAAGGAGGTGAGGTAAGGGAGTGAGCTCTGTTGATACCCATTATACCAACGATAGGTCATTAGCTGTTAGCCCATTTGTCCATTCTTGCGTGGATACTACATTGTCTCAATGTCTATGGCTTTATAAGGTATCTTAATGTTTACCTTGAGTCTTCTGTCTGTGAGTGTCTCTGGCACTGAGCTTTGCCTGTTCTTGACTAACCAATAATATGACATTGTATGTATATACTACATTTTTTTGATCCATTCATCTGTTGATGGGCATTTGGGCTATTTCCATCTTTTGGCCATTGTAAATAATGCTGCTATGAACATTGGTTCATGAATCTCAGTCCTTGCTTTCAGTTCTCTTGGATATATACCTAGGAGTAGAACTGCTGAGTGATATGGTCATTCTATGTTTAACTTTCTGGGGAACCACCAAACTATTTCCTACAGCAGCTCAACTATTTTACATTACTATTGACAATACAAGAGGGTTCCAATTTCTCCACATTCTCATCAACACTCACTATTTTACATTTTCGTTGTTGGTGGTGTTTGACAATTGCCTTCCAAATGGATGTGAAGAGGTATTTCACTGTGGTTTTGCTTTGCATTTCCCTAATAACTAGTGATGGTGAGTATCTTCTTTATGGGCTTATTGCTTATTAGTATATGTTGTTTGGAGAAGTGGATATTCAAATCTTTTGCCCATTTTTAAAAAATTGGGTTGATTTTTTTGGTTATTGAACTATTAGTTCTTTATATATTTTATATATTAATCCCTTATTGGATAAATGATTTACAAATATTTTGCCCATTCTGTGGATGGTCTTTTTACTCTTGTGATAGTGTCCTTTGATGCACAAAAGTTTCTAATTTGATGAAGTCTAATTTATCTATTTTTTCTTTTGTTGCCTATGCTTTTGGTGTCATAGCCAAGCCATATTATTTGGTATAATAAATCCAATGCCATAAAAATTTTCTCCTGTTTTCTTCTAAGAGTTTTATTTTTTTAGTTCTAATGTTTATATCTTTGATCCATTTTGTGTTAATTTTTGTATATGGTAAAAGGTATAAATGGTATTTTTTTTAAAAAAGAAATCATTTTCTAACTCTTGCTGGTATATAAGTACAAAACAAGCATTTTTTAAAAGTTTTTTTTCCATATTACATATGGAGAGTGCAAAAACATAAGTACACAGCTCAAAAAACTTTTACAAAGTGACCACATCTGTGTAGTCAACACCCAGATCAAGAAACAGGCCATTTACTAAGCACCCCAGAAGCCCACCCCCCCCAACCTCATACCCTCTCCTAAACACTACTCACCCCAAGAGTAATCAATACCCTTATTTCTTTTTTTTATTTGATACATGTATATATTGTGAAAGGATTCCACTATTCTCATTTCTAATATCACACATTATATTTGCTAGTTTGAAAGTTACAAAAATGAAATCATATTGTATGTATTCTTTATAATCTTTTTCTTTTTCTTTTTCTTTTTTTTTTTGCTCAAAAAATGTAATGGTAAGATTCTTCCAAATTGTTGCTTGAAATTGTAGTTCATTCCTCATAACTATACAGTATTTCTTCATGTGAAGATACCACATTTTATATATCCATTTTACTGTTGATGAGCATTTAAGTAGTTTCCAGTTTGCAGCTATTGCTTATAGTGTTCCTATGAGTATTTACGTGCATTTCCTATAGTAAACACATATACTCATTTCTGTAAGTATATACTTAGGATTGGAATAACTGGGTTGTAAGTTATATATATGATCAGCATTGTTATATATTGCCAAAAGTTTTTCAAAGGGTTTACCCGGCACACGGTTTTAATCCCTCTTAGAAGAATGAAAAGCATAACTCTCTAGTGACAATTTCAGGTTCTATATTAATTGGAGGTTAGGAAGGATGTGGCCTATTTCTGAACAAGGAGCCTTCCTAACTCAACTTCAATCATACCTGCTCATAGGACCAAATGACTGCCCATGATTAAAGCTCTGCCATTTTTTGTTATTGTTTTTGGGTTTTCGGTATTGAATTATTGAAAAATAAGCGAATTATAGAGAAATGGTGAGATCTTTATGAAAATTTATAATCAGTTCTTTAACTTTGTTGTTTTTATTTTTATGTTAAAAGGAAGTAAACTACTCACATACCAAACAAAAGTTTGATTTTGAAGACATGCAGTTCTTTTAAGGCCAACCAAATCTATATGGAAGCAAAAGAGGATGGGAAAAGATTTCATGGACTGATCCGTGCCTACATCTCTAGCCTTACCTCTCTTGCACTCTCCTGATGCCCCCTACATTCTGCTGTTCTGAACTGCTTTCAATTCCCCCAAAGGTGCTAAGTCTCTTCTGCATCTGTGCCTTCTACAGACTACTCCACCTCTGCCTGGAATGTCCTGCCCTCTTCCTCCTTCACCTAATTTAAACACATAGTCCAACTCTGGTTTCAGCCTCATCTTATTCAGGAAGTCATTCCTAAGGGAGGTGCCCATCCTTTGTGCCCTATGGTCCCATTTTAGTCATTGCTCCAGTCTCTGCTGTAAATACCTGTTAACTTCTGTATCTCCCCAGCTATAAATTAGCAACTTGACAGCAAGGACTAGGTATTCTTTATCATGGTACTGTGGACATCCAATTAATATTCCATTGCCAAGTTAAGAAGAGGTGTCCTGAAGCCTGGGGTCCTAGGTAGTTAGTGCTCTTGGGAGTTGCCCTGTTTCTGTGCTGGTCTCACTGGCACCTCTGCAGTTGCCATTGTAAACGCAGTTGCGTTTAGTATTTTCTACCAACTTCTGATTAAATTACCATAGATTGCCCCACCCTGTGCTCAGAAATCTAACAGTTAAAATAAGAAGAATGTCTTGAATTCAGAAATATGTGCTTCTGGCAATCTCCCTACCTGTCTGAGACTCTGAAACTTATCTCAGGTAGATGTATGGGATGGAAGGCCTGTTCCTTAATTAGGGAAACTTTTGTGAGTCATGTGGGCTGTCTTATACCTTACTGCTGATAAATTGAGAATGTCTCAAATGTATATCTTGTGCATTATAGAATGAGTATGATATAATAGCTTTCTTTTTCCTGCCAAGTTACAAAGTAGACTTTGGAGCTTCATTCTTAGCATTTCTGCCTTATAAGGAGTATAAAAACTGTACTCCTTACCACAAAAGATACAGCCAGTTTTTGCTTGTCTTGCCAGGCAACTAGTGGAGTTTGTATAATTTTTCTCTGTTTCTTCCTGATCAGAGGCTGGCATCTACATGCCTTCTTTGGTCTCCTTATTACTGCTGCAATGAATTATTCCACCAGGATGTTGCAACTCTGATTTTCCTTGCTTCACTAAAGTGTGTGATTTGGTGGAACTGTATCAGCAATGACATCACCACCACATTCACTTTGGTGGTTGGCATCTTAGGTTATCAATGGAAGCACTGTGAAAAACCATGCAGGGTCAAGGTCCGTCTTGTTCAGAAAGTTTGTTTCATACTTGGGTGGAGAATTCTCAAAGACCATGCTTCACAGCATGTAAAGAACCTCAAATATTATGTTCTTAAGTTCAGAACTACTATTAAACACTCAACCTCATTTCTCTTTGGGGGTTGGGGTTGAGAAGGAATTGATACCAAAGCAAAGATAAATGATAGAATACGTTCTCTTTAATGATGTGTTACATCAGATAAAAATATCTGAGAACTAACTGTTCTCAATCTTGGCAGGCCACTGAGTTTCAAATGCACCTATTGAAATGATAGGAATGAAACAGCCCTCAAAGCCTCGGTAGCTGCTTTGGTGCAGTGATAGGCATTTGTTTCTTGTACAACTCTGCAAAGATGAGAGGAACATAAAACTTACTGCCTAGGCTAGCTCCAGAAATTGACCAGGGATCATAAGTCTTTGAAACTTTAGAGGTACCTTTTAGTCTCAACCTTGACAGATCAGTCACTTTGTATCTTTATCAAATCTTTGTTTAGAGATTCCCCCCCACCCAAGGTTTTGTAAAATACCAGACAATGGAACGAATTACAGGTGGAAAAGGTGTTACCTAAATGTTTACATACGGAAGCTGACACAGGACCCACCTGCTCTGAAATACCTCCTTTATTACCTGAGGAAGAGGGCCTAGAATTTTCAGCCTTCAAAACATTTCTTTGGGTTAAGATAGAACCACCAAAAAGTTCCTCCAAGAGGTTCCCACTAGAGCACGTTGTCAGAAAAAAGAGGCATCAGGCCTAGACTTCTCATATCAAACTTATTAATAATCAGCATATCAGTGTATTGGCTTCGGTTTGGCTTGGCTTTAGCTTTTGGTATAATTCATTGGCATCACTTGTCCTTTTGGAAACCAGAGAAGAATACATGTAACAGAACTGGTAAGACTGAGTTCTTTCACTGCTTAGAAACTTGTTCCACTTCTCCTTAGGGTAGCACTGACACGGAGAACAGTCTTGAAGGAGAAAGAAATGGGGCACCCCAGATATACCCGGGGCAGGTAGCAGGTGAAGACATCATTGCTGAGAAGGAGATGTAGAGGCAACTGAAATCGACAACTGTAATACTTTGGAGAGAAGAATCTGAAGAGAGAGCACAATCCCTGGACTGGGCTGTGGGACCTCAGGCATAATGCTAGCTTTGGCTTTTTTCTATTGCCGCTAAAATGGCTTCTACGTCCCACCGACTTTAAGGTGAAATCTCTCTGGGTTTTTTGTTTGTTTGTTTGTAAGAGAGAGTGTGTGTGAACAAGAGGAGGGGCAGAGGGAGAGGGAGAGAGATTCCTACGCAGGCTTCAAGCTCAGCGTGGAGCCCAACATTGGGCTTGATCTCACAACCCTGAGCTGAAATCAAGAGTCAGACGCTTAACCGACTGAGCCACACTGACGCCCCTAAGGTGAAATCTTATAAGAACCTTAGTATGCTGGATGTTGAGTAGTTGTGCGAACAATGAACCTCACCTTTTCTCTGAGGAGGCTTTTTGATGCCACTGCCTCAGGCATTTGGGAAACAAATGTTCGAATTTAGAATTTAGGCTCTATCAAACTTTTGGAATATCTATCAAGATGACAGCTCCTTTTAAGATACCTGTCTTTTCCTACCTCTCTACTTTGACTCAAAGGTCTTGATCAAACTTGCAAGCCAGCTCCAGAGGTGCGCTGTATACCATGACTGAATTTAAATGCTGAGCTCAGTTGCTAAGTCTATAAAGCAGGTTACTGGAACCCTCCGACACCTTAATGTATCTCTGGGTGGCCTGATCCTTTGCATAGGCTTCCCAGGCAGGAAAATGTGTGGAGGCAAAAATGGGGTGTTGCCATCCGAGCTCTTTATCTTGCTTTGCCTCCTTTCTAAATATAGGCCTAATCTGTTGACCACAGTATGGCTCATGTTTCGTTTGAAGGGGTTGCTTTTTCCTGAGAGGGAGATCAGTCTTTTTTCCCTGGGCACAAGTTATAAATCCTGTTTTTCTTGTTACACTTTGCAAATTTTATTTTAACCTTTTACAAACGGATTTTACAGTAGTCTCAATTAAATATATATAAGGAAAACAACACATCTAAGTCTGTGACTCCTATTTATGTAACTCATAATCTTCTTTCTTTCAAATAAACAGTCACAACTGTATTCTAGTTCTTAGGAGAGAAGCTACTAAATAAATCCAAGAGAGCTTAAAGTGCCTTAGCATATCCATTTTATGCAGGGTTTGTAAAGGAGCTTTTAACATTCCTGATAGTCTTTTTGTTCTGCACTATCAAATCAACCTCCCCCTAACAAAAAAACCCAAAAAGCTATAGTCAGTTCATTCTGGGAGCGAGGGGAGGAGGAGCCAGAAATTCAAGACACTTGTGGCTAAAACATACATGTCAAATTTGATCATTTCAAAAGGGGGCAATCACAATTAATAAATGCAAATTTCTGAAATCTAATAAACATAAATATCATTTAAAATAGCAACTAACACTAGTAATCTGCTAAATTCCTAATTCAGCTTTTCTGTGTATCCTCAAACGTTTTTGTCTAGCCTAGTAGAGTATGGGAAGGACATAGAAACAAAAAACCAGGACCTCGCCTAACTTCCTAAATACTGACTCTAGTGTTTTTCTTTAAGCCTGTATTGAAGCCTGTATATGCTGATTTTAAAATTAATGATCAAAAAATACAAGGCACCGTGAGTTCCTCCCCTGGCCTGGGTGTTGAATGCACGTGTACATAAGAGAAAAAAGTCATCAGAGGCCACATGTGAAGATATATTTACCTGTCGGGTATGCCAACTACGAAACTGCTGTCACCTATGAGTGCTGGCAAATTAGGGGTCATGCCTTGGATTTATTACATTGGTGTACATGTCATTTTGCAGTCATCCCTACATTACAGAATGGACACCTTTCTTAAGAGAATGTAGCCAAACAACCCAGCAGCCATGACTCTCAGAGGCAGAAGGTGAAGCACGCAGTGTTCTGGAAGATGAGACCCATTAGAGGACTTCTACAGAGTAATAATGACAATAACTTCAATTACACACCTCAGCCTTGATGCCCTCTCCTTTCACTCTTAAAATCTGAAGTCACATTTTCACTCCGTAACTCTGGACTCACAATAGTTTACATTTCCAGAGAGATGCAGGAAATGAAAAACAAGGTTCCCTGTGTTCTCAGGGCTGATAAGAGGGCTCTGAAGAAAAAGTAATTTATAATTTGACCCTGAGAACAGCATGGAGGTTGGTCAAAGAAGGTTAATTTAATATGATCTACCAGTCATAGTATCCAGTCCCTTCTTCAATGATTTTCATTTCCCATCTGTAAAACCTTGCAGGGGAATTTGCTGCAGAAGTTTACAATGTTATGGGGCACCTGGGTGGCACAGCGGTTGGGCGTCTGCCTTCGGCTCAGGGCGTGATCCTGGCGTTGTGGGATCGAGCCCCACATCAGACTCCTCCACTATGAGCCTGCTTCTTCCTCTCCCACTCCCCCTGCTTGTGTTCCCTCTCTCGCTGGCTGTCTCTATCCCTGTCGAATAAATAAATAAAAAATAAAATCTTAAAAAAAAAAAAGAAGTTTACAATGTTATGCCTCTTTTAGTTTTATTAAGATTATACCCTTCAGGCACCAAGGGAGACTCATTAATTCTCAAATTCTAGGATAGAACGAACAAGCCTAGTTCAATCTGTTGTTGTCCTTCATTATTTCAGAGACTTCAACAATCTCACCTTTAAGTTCATATTTTTGTTCTAACCAGTCCCCCTGAAAGTCCCCTACTCCACCGAGAGTTGAGTTCACCCCTCTTTTGGCTCCTCTTTGGTTCTGTGTCATACCAGTGACAATTTAATCAGTCAAATCAGTTCAATGCATGCAAAACACGAAGTACATATAACTTAGCTTTCTTCAAAACATTATAGATCTCACTAGTGAGAAGGGGGTGGAGAGAATGGAATGGGAGGGAAATGGAAGGTAAAGTCTGAGAAGGAGAGGGGAAGGAGGGACATGGAATGGCGGGGTGGAGGAAGAGCAGGAACACAGATCTGGCGAGGGCGGCATGCAGGGGCAGGTGTGTGGCAGAGAAAGGTGCAGGATGTCAAAAATCAGGGAAGTGGGGAGATGGAGGACCAAGCTACATTTTTTATGGCTGTGGGTGAAAGGAGAGAAAAAACTCAAATATCTTCAGTCGTATTTCTCTCACGTGCTGAGTATATGTTGCTTAGTAGTAATTTTGTCCCATTTTAGGTGTGTTCAGATGTATTTGTCACCCAAATGTGTCCCAGAACTTCTGGGATGAGGAAGAGAACTACGGCCCCCATCCTGACAGTCTCTTGATCTGAGCTTCCACTGGAGTTTTAATAAGGACAGGTGAGGGTGTGTGTATATGCGTGTGTGATAGCCACATTTTTAACTACTTGAGGGCCATACAGTGGAATAGGAACCATCAAGTTCTCCCACAATATATCCCCCAATGATAAATTTGGTGCACTGAGTCTGGACTTTAACAGGTAATATTTGCTGAACCCAACAAGCTAGGTTATATGTTTCCCTCTTCACAGAGATGATTTCATCCAATCTTCAGACCCTAAGTAAGATATAGACATTTACAGACCTCCATTCTACAGACCAGGAAATTGAGGCTTAGAGAAGCGAAGTAACATTTCCCAGCTGGTAAGTTATGGAGCCAGATTTCTGTATATAGAAATGCAGACTCCATAAAGAGTATGTATTTGACTGATTTCTGTCTTGGCCCTAGTACAGCATCAAGATCTATAGTTAACAAATGTTTGACAATTTTGTAATCAAATTGGCCATCTGTTCATTGTTAGAAAGGGTTTCGGATTCTTTTTAATTACTCAGTGCCCATGTTTACTGACACATTAACATCTTAATAAAACCAGTGATTTTCTGACCCTTCTCAAGCAGAGTGTGCACTGTCTTTTAGAAGTCATTGGAGGGGGCGCCTGGGTGGCACAGCAGTTAAGCATCTGCCTTCGGCTCAGGGCGTGATCCCGGCGTTATGGGATCGAGCCCCACATCAGGCTTCTCTGCTATGAGCCTGCTTCTTCCTCTCCCACTCCCCCTGCTTGTGTTCCCTCTCTCACTGGCTGTCTCTATCTCTGTCGAATAAATAAATAAAAATCTTAAAAAAAAAAAAAAGAAGTCATTGGAGAATCAAAGAAGCAGTGTCATCTCTAACAAGGGCCTCTGTCTAAAAGGGCCAATTGAGATCCATACTTACAGGCTTAGTTTACTGAATCCCTCCTTTTAATAACATCTCTGACGTCATCAACTAAGGACAAAGGAAAACTCCGTTCTTCATTGTAAGACTGTCCTTTTTCTCACTCTGGTTCACGCAGCCTGACTAGGCATAGTGCTCCCATTGAATTCAAGAGAGGCTTAATGCTTAGATCATTCTAAAGAGTGCAGAGTAAGATTACGAGCTGAGCATGATTCAATAAGCAGGAAGTGTTCGAATCTGAATTGGAAAATTCTGCCATATCCTCTCACACTCAAACCTATGCATAGCACTTACACACCGAAAAAAAATCCTATGGGTGTTTTAAATCTATGATGGTAATAGTGTGTTTAATCTTAGCAGAGGAAAAAGAGAGAGGGAATTTTTAAATCCCCAAATGTTTGGTCTTAACAAACAACTTGCATTATAGTGCCATTGTGAGGGCATTATGGTAAGCGAAGTAAGCCAGCCACAAATGGACAAATACTGCATGGTATCACTAACTTGTGGAATTTCTAAAAAGTCAAACTCATGGCAACAGAGAGTAAAAACTGGTTGCCTGGGTCTGAGGGGAGTGAAGGCAGGGGGTAGGGAAAATAAGGAGAGGTTGGTAAAAGAATAGAAACTTTCAGCTATAAAATGTGTAAGTTCTGAGGATCTAATATGAAACATAGTGACTGTAGTTGATAAGATGGCATTGTATAATTGAAATTTGCTAAAAACTCAAATGTTCTGACACACAGAAAAGGATAAATATGTGAGGTGATAGATGTGTTCATGAGATGGGGAATCTTTTCATAATGTACATGTGTATTGAATCACCACAATATACACTTAACTATCTTACATTTTATTTTTCAATTATACTTCAATAAAGCTGGGGGGCAAAAAAGCACCACTACGTTAAAGTTGAACTTTTCACTTCTGAACTTTTTCCTTCAGCCCGAAAACAGTATGTTTTAATGGTAAAAACACTGGATTGAGCAATAGTGGATGAGGGTGTTAATCCCCACAGAATAGATTGGTCAGGCCACTCTTCCTCTCTGGACCCAATTCTGTTCATCTGCTATACCAAGGTACTCATTCATTCACTCAATCAACATGAATTTATTAAATGCTTATTATGAGCCAAACCCTGTGCTAGATGTTGGGATATCAAGACCTTAAGAAATAGTCATTGCCATCCAGAAGCATATAGTTTAGCCAGGGGGAAAAAAGACAAGTGATTCTAAGTCTGTAATTCTAAGTGGCAAGTGCAGGGATGGAAACATACAGAATGCTCTGTGGCAAAACTAGGAAAGAAATGTAGACTAGGCATGGGCAGGTGGGAATGTTCAAGCAAAGCACTCTAGAGGAGATGAGTGAGAACCAACACAAATCCTGGAAGATTAAGAACCAGTCCTCTAGATAAAGAGAGGTGGGAAGGAACAGGTGGGAAAGAAGGGATAAGGGTATTTCAGGAGGAACAATGTACAGAGCTCGGGAATGAGAAGACAGTAGTGTCATGCAGAACTGTAAGGAATTCAGAAAGGCTGGAGCTTTGTGGGTGTGCAAGTTGTGAATGTGTGATTTGTGTGTGCATGTGGGCTGGCACGTAAGGGTGACGGTGCAGTGGATCAAGGGAAGCGGGGACAGATGAACTGCAGAACTAATTAGGGACCAGTGGGTGAAAAACCTTGAACATGAATATCCTGACCTAACAGCAGTGGGGAACTAGGAAAAAGCTTTAAGGAAGGGGCTGACATGATTACAGGGATATTTTTAAAGAACCTTCTGGAGACAGTGTAGAGAATAATTTGTGGGAAGCAATCCCTTGAGCATGTTTGATAGGAAGCTATTGCACTGATCTAAGCCTGTGGGCAATAGAATCATCTAAAGGGCTTGTTAAAATACACACTATGGGGCCCCAGCCCCAGAGTTTGTGAATGAGTAGGTCTTGAGCATGACTTGAAAATTGCATTTCTAACAAGTTCCTAAGTGATGTTAATGGTACTCATCCAAAGACCACACTTTGAAAACCACTGCTTGAGGCAATATTCATTGCTAATTGTAAAATTCTGGGATTCTTCCTTAGTAAAAAGCAGTTTTTCTTTCATGAGTATATATTTGGTGAAACACATTCATTGTATTCAAAGGCACTTTTCATGAGATGAATATGGGCCTACTGATAAATTCACCATCACTGTTCTAGACCATTCTTATTTGTTTCCATTTTGTTTCTTCTATTTTCTCAAGTTGAATTTCATTTGATACACCAGAGAAAAGTCCCATGGTACAGCCAGTAATTTGCAACAGGATTAAAAAAGCTGAAATGCCACTGCAGTTGACTAAATCCTTTGTCTGTCTGAAATACAATAGACCAATTGAAGGCTGTAATATTTGGGCTGAGATTTTAGAAATGAAACCTTGCAGAAGAAAAAAAGTCTTATCTGCATTACATGGTTTAAAAAACCCACTCCTCCTATTTTAAAGCTGGGTGGGATAAAGGTTATAACTGCAAACGGCGCACACACTCATAATCACAAATTCCTTTTCTTATCAAGTATCTAGGAAAAAACACTATATACCAAAGAGAAACAATGCCTCTTCAGAAGAAAAAAAAAGGGAACTCTGTTACTTTAGAACAAGGCCTGCATGTCCCTAAGTCTCAGTATAACTGAAACAAAAAAGTTCTGTGTTAAATTTTTTCATCTAAAGGACAATGAATTCATAAAACCACCAGGCCACTCCTACTTAATGGTGGACTATTCATCCTGCAGAAATAGTTTGTCTGCACACCGAGTCTGTTAGTGTTGAAACGTACACCCATCTCAGAAGAAAGATACGGTCTAAACAGTTTACATGTAATGATTTACCAACACCTTTCTATGTGAATTCTCTTTCTTTCATCAATGTAATACCTGAGGTGCAATATCACTAATTCATTTCTCAGTATCAGCTGGTTTTTTTTTTTTCCGGAAAGCCTCGTCTCATCATGTTTGTCCAGATTGTCCCACTTACAGTTGATTAATATCACAGTTCCATTGAAAACACAAGGATGTCTCTATATTACTGAAAAATATTAATCACCTGAATCTTAATAGGAGGCTAAACGCAGCCAGAATAACCAATGAAAGGGACTAATGAAGCTGATTCGATTGATCCAGGCATTCTGTCTTTGCTAACTAACTCTGTTGGTGAACTCACAATTGGTTTCACTAGAAAGAATTACAGCATCCCAAGCAGTAGGCCATAATTATAATTACAGGTGTGGCGCAGACTGCACGAGCAGATGAGCTCATAAGGAACAAAGATTTGCTCTGCTGGATAGTTTATCTTCAGGAAAGAACAAAGAACAGCAGCATAAATGAGTTACCGTGTAAACAAATTGAGCAATCACTAACAGACAACAGAGTGTGTGTTCCTTCGCCAATATATACACCACTCTGTTATGGTGAACCTCTCTCCCCCACCTCCGTCCTTTCTCTGGTGGAGGTGAGTTTTGCTTCTCTGTACTCTCTTGACCTCCAGTTGGTGGGCAGGGGCCGACTGGGAAACAGTAACGAAGCTTTGTTCCCCTCATCTTTCACCACCTGCCCCCACTCCAGTCTATTTTGCAACTACCACAAGAGGACAACACAGCCATGACCTTGAATGAGAATGTTAAGGCTTCATTTCTCTATCAACTGGGAGGACAGTAAACCAAACTATTCTTTAGGAATCAGATATTAAAGTGATAGGCACACATTTTATTTGTCTTTACAAAGTCCTCTTTTGGTTCAACAGTGAATTAGGTTGAGATTTGGGCTAATTGGAGCAACATGCTTTACCTCTTGACTTCCAGATTTATATGAAAGCAATTTATAGGGCTAGCAGCCAAGTCTGGACTGGCAAAGTGAATCAGAAGAGTACTGCAATTATGCAAATGATCAAGAAAAGAAAAATAAGTGCTACCGTAAGACCTTGTTTGCCTAATTTAGGTAGGCCAGTTTTACCCTCTTTCCCCGATTGGCTGTGCTCTCAAAGACTGGAGGGCTGGAGTGAAGAGCAATGTTGAGGGCCCTTAGGGATTAGGGTCTCAGTATGGTCTTTCAGAAGATCATGAAGTGGATTAGAAGCTTTTTCAGGCAAGCAAGGATTTAACCTGGTATTTGTAAGCTGACATAGGGCAAGTTTGCAGGGGGAAAGACTATAAAGAAAACTTTGAAAGAATGACATTTTCATAAGATTCTTTTGTCTTTCCTCAACTATTTTTATTGTATGTGAATCAAAATCTTAAATCAAGCAACTTCATGTCAGAAATTTGGCTTGGGACAGGGAGCTTCCTAACCTGGAGGGTGACAGCTGATAAAAGGGTGGTGTTGGGAGGTGGGGGGGGGTAGATGTCATTTGTTAAAGTAATGGAAGAGCTTAAGAAAATGATGGGCAGCTCTTCTTTGGGAAGCGGGGGCGGGGGGAGGGACAGGGGGACTGAAAAATCGGCATAGAAGTAGACATATGATGGGCTCTATCTAGGTCTTCGGTGGCTAAAACTGCATCCTCTGTACTACTTTGCAGACACTAGTTTGGCAGCTTGAGGCTTTGAGGGCAGAGGAGAAAGTTCAGTGTGTACCCAGCGTGGCTGATCAAAAGGGGAACGCCAGCAGAGCACGGCCTTGCCTTAGTAACGAAAAGAATCACAGCATTATCCCCTCCAGCCAGAGGGACAAAGGCGAATTAGAAAGTCAAGCCCCTAGAAAGCTATTAAAGATTAGTCACTGACAGGCAAGCTCCCTTCAATAGTGACCTCTGTTTTTTCCCACCACCAGCCGCCGGGCTCGCTGGTTCCTGTGTGCTCAGGGCCATGCAGAAGGGACTGAAGCCACGGGGCTCGGCCTGGAAACCCGCACCAGGCCAGGGCTGACGTGCGTGTCACGTGGGGCGGCGATCCCGGCAACCGCGCGACACACGCGTCGCGTCTCCCAGGAAAGCCAGACGCCGGATTCAGTTTCCCAGCCCCCGATCGCGTGGGAGGACAGGACAGAGACAGGCCTCGGCACTTTGAAACCTTTATCCATCCTCGTTGTTTACTTGACTCCAAGTTTCTGTGAAGAGGAGGAGCCGTGCGGACTCGCCTGCAGGGGCGCCACCCGGGCGCGGAGCAGAGCGGGTGCTTGCCGGCAGTACAGGCGCGGGGGCCGGGGACGGGGGTTGGAGGGGAACACTGCAGAGGAGCCATCAGCCTCTCTGTGGGTCTCCCCAGGAATGCCGCGGCGGGCCCCGTGGCAGACGGAGTTTTGACGCAGGGTAGGAAGTCAGATGGGGAGTCTGGCGTTCGGATAGGGCAGCAAATGGTTCATTAAAATATTCTACAAGAAGTCATGCCTGAGTGGGACTTTTGCCTAGGAGACATTAATTGGAAATGAATGAACAGTAATTAACAGGAAGTGTTTCTGAAAGGGTTATGAAGATATTGCCCAACATACGAGTTGCCTTTAATTTAACCACTAGCACTAAAGGCCATACTGAAGGCGATTTCACCTGCTATGTTTATTTCAAGTGCTTTGTTGACAGTGAGCAATGAAAGGCCAAGGGGGGTGAGAATCGTGTTATTTTCCCAGAGAAGTGCACTCTCACAAGTATGGATTTGGGAGAGCAGTCATCTGAGAGGTGAAGGCCTAGCATTTTCCTTGATCTCCAGGCAAGTATAGCCACCGTTTAGCATCAGGGTGAAGGGAAGAGTTAATTTACAAGGCTGTTATGGTCCCACCCACTTCTGAGATTCCCCTGAGGTCCACGATTAATCTATACCTTTCGTGAGGACTTATTTCTTATCATTTTTAATCTTATTTTTCCTTTTGCATCTTTGTACTTCCTCTTCACTGGCCTCAACTCCCTAGCACTTCACATCCAAGATGAGACTAAAATAACCATTGTGGAAGTTACAAAAGGCCATACTGTACTTCTGAAAAATACATTGGTCCTCTCATCTACAATAACTAAGGAGTGCTTACTATGTGCTCATTAAACACAGCACCATAAACATAAAATGAAATCTCCTTTATCAAGTGCCTTTAGTTCCTGCTAATGGTTAAAGCGCCAAGTGTTATCTCATTTCTTACAACTCTGAGGCTGGGTAGTATTACTATCCCACTTTAGAGAGGAGGAAATGAAAGCAAGAAGAATTCAGGCCATAGATAATAAGGCGTGGGAAGGTAGTTAATACTTGAATCTAGCCAGGTCTATGTATTTGAGTGTTATGACTTAAGAAAATGTGGTCCCTTCCAAAGGGTTTCATAGGGGATAACTGTTTTTTTTCTCAAACTCAACCCATTTTTCGTCTTTTTCCCTTAATAATAATAATTTTTAAAAAAGCTCAGAGTTACCACAAAATATTTTAAACCAGAGTTAATCATATTCTTCCAATCATAGTTAATACTACTGTCAGACCTTGTGTGAATAATTTTACTAAGCACCTTTTGGTGTGACATAAAGAATGTTATAATTATACTATTTATACAATCACGTTGTCCAAGACAGTGGATCTGCTTGTGACACTAAACTTTCAGAGGAAGCAACAATACCACACTTGGAGAATGAGTCACAGTTTAATAGGGAAGGGCAAGAATGAAAGTGTATTTATGTTGCCTTTCTAACTAATTCCTCTCCTGATGTTTCAAATGAAGCCAGGCCCACAGAAGGAGGAAGAAGAGAAGCCTATTAGAAATGAGCCATACGCTTCATGTCTGCGAAGATCTGTCATGACACCTTTTCAGTTGGCTATCTAATTGATCTCTAAGCAGTTTAGCAGAGGGAAAAGACATAAACATCTGTATTCAGGGGATGAGATAATTAAGAACTGATAGAGTTAAATAACTTGAATTAAGTTCTGAGAAGGCAAAAAACAGAATGTCATTATCCATACTCTATAACTTCCCCTCTATCATTAGTTTCTAGGCAGCAACATAAAAATACCTTCTTACCTGGTTTTTGAAACCAAGTTTTCTTACCCCTCTAGATACAGTGAAGTTTTTGTGCTCAAAATCAAAGTTTCTTAGTTCAAACAGACAATTAGAAGGTTGTTGCAGGCATCTGATTTCTCCAAGGCATCAACAGGCCTTTAGTATTAAAAATTGCTTTTATACAAATACTAAATAATTAGAGTGTTGAGGGGAACAACTGAAAATCTCAGCTTTTATTCTCACAGGTCCTTTTATGTTTCAGTGTGGAAGATATAGTAATACTTCTTAAATAATAAATTCTTTAAAAAGAAATCTTCAGTGTTGTGTCTATGCTGGTCTCTACTAACATGCATAGACGGTCGACAGAGAAAGGCCATCAGGCACATCCCTGCCAAGGCTTCAGACTTTCGTTGCTACCTAATCCCATATTATCTGTCATGTTTTATTGGTTTCTCATTGGTTAGTCATTGCATGGTTTGGCACCACAGTGAAATTTCACATATTTAGAAATAGTATTGTGAACAAAGACCGGAAGTTTCTTTCTTTTATGTTATTCAATTTGCTGAATGCTGAAGAAAAACAACTGTATATTTAGTCAATTACATATTCTCTCCTATACTTGTTCAATCTTTTGATATTATATTCATGACTTAGATTTGAGGACTTTGGGGTGGGTGGGAGGAGAGGTGTCACTGAAATAATGGAATAAGAATGGGCTAGTAAGGGGCACCTGGGTGGCTCAGTCCTTAAGCGTCCGCCTTTGGTTCAGGGCATGATCCCAGTGTTCTGGGATCGAGCCCTGCGTTGGGCTCCCTGCTCTGCTGGGAGCCTGCTTCTTCCTCTCCCACTCCCTCTGCTTGTGTTCCCTCTCTCACTGGCTGTCTCTCTGTTAAATAAATAAATAAAATCTTAAAAAAAAAAAAAAGGAATGGACTAGTAACTTGGAGAAGAGAAAGGACATGGATGTTCATCAGAGTGGGAGCAGATAACTGATTAAAATGATTTGGCAAGTGTGTAACATGCTGTAGCTAGTTGTGTGTGTGTGTGTGTGTGCGTGTGCACGTGCCATATGGCCTATTAATTTTTTAGCACATAGGCTTTAGGCACTGGTACATTTATACAGGCAATGCATTTGGTACAGTATAGGTTCTTAAGAAAAGTTAGGAATCTCAAATTCAGATTTTTTTAAAAATATAAAGTTTTTTTTCCCAGGTAGTCAGTTGAAGATTTATTCTTTCCTCCACTTCAAAGAAAGGACCATCAAGAAAATGTTCAACTCTTCCCTTACCTTCCCAAAGAAAACTTTTAAGAAGAATGGTCCTTTGTTTTCTAATTCTCTTTGACTTTAGGCAAGAGTGTATCTATTTCAATTTTATAATTTAAAAATGTTTTACTTTAGCATCCACTATGTACCAAACAATGTATAATTGAATTCTGGAAACAGAAAAATGTCCCCTGATTTCCAAAAACTTACCACCTCAGTATTGGAAAAGGTAGTTTGTTTCTACCGTTCTTGATCATATTTAAAATTTAAACTTAAGTGTTATAAATGTTAGAGTTAAATCTTTAGTTATCGTGGACATATTTCATAGTTTTCTAGAAAAAGGGTATGTGTTCCTATTTCTTATTTTGTCAATAGACAAATACAGTTTTTGTATAATTATATCTTCTTAGTTATTATTTATTGATTAGTTTTTTTCCTGGGCTATGAACAAAAACAAATGTGACTCGTTATGAAACTCAGTGTTTTAATAGCTGTGGTTTTTAACAAAGTAGCTCCAAAACCAAGCAGAAGAAACTGTGGCATCCTCCCAAAACTTCGAAACAGTGAAGATTAAATCCCCAGGAATGAATGAGCTTTTGAAACCTTTCACAAGTGCCCAATATTTCATTGTGCTTTTCTGAACCTCAGCAACCACTGTCAGCTCTGAAACTAGTGGCTCAGAATGGCAAGAAAGACGTAGCTTCCATCTTAACTTAGCCATACTATTAGATTTTAGGAAGCAACTCGAATGTTTCTCAGGGGGTTCACCTGGAGTCATCTTGAGAGCTTGGAGTAAAGCGAATTTGTTGATTTATATGTAGATTGTGATTTCCTAGAAATCCTGGTTAATTTCAGGTTATAGTAGGACGTCTGGACAGTAGTTGAGAGGACTTAGTGGGGGAAGTGTTAGGAAGGAGACTGGGCCACATGGTGAAATTCCCTAATATAACTGGACAGTTTAGACAGGTAAGGGAACTACAAAGAGTTTCCTTGCTGATGTGTTGATACTCACAAGTATGCATTTAGTGTGGGTCCTACCTTGATCTAAATTCATCTTCACCACTCTGACTAGGATCCTTAAATTTTGGAACTACCTTTCGAAAACAAAGGAGAGATCTAAGTACTGCTACTTATTTCTAGAAACCATCAGGAGAGCAACATTTCCAGCCTTATGTTATATATTCTCTTCGGAGAACATTGTTCATTGCATTTTGTCACTAAATTTATCATGGAATGATTTCTGGATCCACAGCTGAACATTATTGGGATTTTTCAAGCTTATGGATATTTTATCTTTTCCCCAAAAGAATTTAAGGCAGCTTATAAAAATATACACAGTAAATTTTTTGTTTTTTACTTTAAGGCTGTGTCCCACATGCAAGAAGTCTTTAGATTTATTTTTAAGTAATTGTGCGAAACATGTGAGATAACCGAAAGTGGACAGATAAGCAGCAAAACTAAATTCTATTTTCTGTGTTGATTTTGCACTGGTATTATCATCATGGTTAATAATCAAGAGGAGTGTGCCACCCGAAACTGGGCAGAGCTATGGGGCTAGCCAAAGTCAGTACAACAACACCCAGGGGTGTTGTCACAACGTCCTGGATTTCACCACCCCTGGGTGTTCACAGAGAAGAGATGACATTCAAAGGTATGCAGCCAAACAGTAATTGTTAGATGTCATCTTCTGCTGGGAAATAAGACAATCAAATAATTACTTTCAAGCTACCACTTACAGAGACTAGGGCCTCTCTTTGAAAATTAATAACCCTTTAAGTAGACCAAGCCCATACTTTATAGCATATGACTTTTTAGGATTCTGCAGTGTTTAGCATTTGAGATTGTAGTTTGGATATATTTCAAAGAAGCACAGCCAACTTGGCATTACTCAGGGTCTGACCAGCCAACCAGGACCCCTTCAGAAGGTGATTTTCCAGTCTGAATTTTTCAGGGCCTTGTTATCCCCCTCCTATTTCCTTCTCCATTATGTTGTTTGCATTCATTGCTTATTAGTGGTGCCAGCAGAAATGTTGGCTGAAAAAGTCAGGAAAAGCACAATCAGTCCAAATTGAAGGCCGCTAGGCATATAGATGAAAGATTTGGGGAGAAAGGAATCATGGTTTTAAACGAGTTTTTAAAATGCTTTCCGATTTTATTAATCTATAATATCTTTGAATCTTATATATGAAAGAAAATAGATCTTTCTATGTTCCACTCAAAGTATGACTGTGCTCCAGTGAATCCCAGTTTTTACAACCAGGAGGCAAATACCCACTTTTCCCTGATTTTCCTAGACTACCATCACTGGTTTACACTTCTCCAAAGATTTTCTCTACCTGCTTCCTTCCTATTGATTTTTCAGCTCTCCCCGGGGTCACCAAGTCTTACTAACTGCTAAATCCAGCAGAAGCTTTCGGTCTTATCTTGCTAAGCCTCTGCTACATTTGATGCTGTGGCTCATTCTTTACTTCTTGAAGGTCTCTTTTTCTATAATGGCCATAAAACTATATCCATCTAGCTGCTTGTATCATTCTGACAATCCTCTTCCCAGCACTTACTCTTGCACCCACACCAATGTTGCCGTAGCCCTGGGTTATGTCCTTCATATGCTGCTCTTCTCATATAGATGCTTCGCCTGAGTCAAACTGCCCATTCTGATGGAACTGATAGCTATTTGTTAATGACACACACACCCCCCCCCCCCCCCGCCCCGGATATCCAGTGTCAGCTCTCAAGCTGTACATTTCCATATCCAGTTTCCTCTTGGTCACTGTCACCTATAATGTTTACTGGCCTCTCAAACAGAACTGACCATGTTGAATTTTTGTCTTTCCTCTTCCGTTGGCTCCTCTTATTCTCTTTCCTTTAGTGCCTGCACCAAAATGCCAAATACCCAAATTAAAAATCCAGAAGTTTACTTTGCATCCCTTACCCATCAGTTGTCTAGACTGGCTAGATTTGTCTCCAAATGCTTCTTGAATAACTCCCCTTTCTTCATTCCTACTATCATGACCTTAGTTCTGGTCTTTATCATCTCTTACTTGAACTGATGCAACAGTTTTCTAATTGTTTCCTCTCCCTCTCAAATCCATTCTCCACAATACTATCTGGAGGATCTATCTGATAGTTACCAGAGGGGAAAGGGTTGGGGGGATGGGTAAAATAGGTGATAGGGATTAAGGAGTGTACTTGTTGTAATGAGCACTGGGTGATGTATAAAATAAAATAGTGATTGTCAAATCACTATATTGTACACCTGAAACTAATATAATACTGTATGCTAATTACACTGGAATTAAAATAAAAACCTAATATAAAAAATAAAATGGAAATGTGACTCCCATTGTTCTCTGCATAAATCTCTTCAACTCTTCACCAGAAGAGAGCATTTAAGATTCTTTTTTTTTTTTTAAGTCTTATTTATTTATTTGAGAGAGAGAGAGAGAGGCGCAGGAAGGGGCAGAGGGAGAGGGAGTGAGAGTCTCAGGCAGAATCTGCACTGAGCACAGAGTCTGATGCAGGGCTTGATCTCATGACCCCAAAGTCAGAGCCCCGAGATCAGGACCCAAGCTGAAACCAAGAGTCAGATGCTTAGCGCACTGCACCATCCAGGTGCCTTTAGCATTTAAGATTCTTAGCATGAAAATAAGATCGCTGCAAACTGCATCCCACTGCTCATTCCACTCTCTGCCATTCTCTAAGCTTCCACTTCAATTTGTTTATTGTTCCGTGCACCTGCTGCTTCTCACCTCTAAGACTCTCTTCATGTGGTCTCCTAGTCTTGGAATGGCTTTTCTTCCCTTCATTACCAGTGGCCAGCTCCTAATCAACCTTTAAAGCTCAGATCTCATGTTATATCTGCCAGGAATTCTCCTCTGATACCTCCCAGGCAAGATTATGTACCCTTCCCTAGTGGTGCTATAGGGCGATGTCCACAAATGTTACCATGCTTGGCGATATTACTAAATTTTTAATTTTTAATGTTTGTCTCCACGACTAAACTATAGAACTCTACAGACTGCTTCATATTAGTGTATGTCATATGGCTTCCAGAGTACCTTGTACATAATATCCACTTCGCAAATGTTTGTTGGCTGCGCGCAAGTCAAGTGTTGATTGGATATGGAAGGATTGGATTACCCAAGACTCTCGGATACCAATATCTTTTGATTCATCATTGCTAGATTTTTTAGTTATGATTTCTTCCCAAGTGCTATTTAAGATTCCTTAACAATTACAGCTCTTAAAAAGAAACTTTATACTAATAGTTCTTATAAACTTTAAGTTTTCCTTCTCACATAGTTAGTTCTTTCAAGGACTTTAGAAAGTTATATATTCTCTGCTAGCACCCTGGAAACCCTTGTTTAGAAAAAAAAAAAAAAAGGGAAAGCAAGCTCAACACACACACCTCTGGTTCATGGACATGCCAAGTTTCTTCTGGGATGATAAGTTGCCAAGCACCAAAGTACTGTAACTCGTCATCCCCAGTGAATGAGAGGAAGAGGTGGTGTGGAAAGAACATCCTGTTTTGCAGAACCTCGGTGACTAAAGTGCTATCATCTCATGTTATTCTTTTTCTTATTTGTGCATCTGTCTCATCTTATGTTACCCCCAATACTACATGGTTGACATAGGTCACTAAGGTCCATTTTATGCAAAGAAGCCAGAGCATAAGAAAAGTGGGGCACTTTAAGTCAATTCCTTGTTACACAACCCGAGGGGTAACAGCAGCATACAAAAAAGGCCTAGGTCTCACAAGAACCATCTTCCGGCCCCTGGAGATCTTTCAATGGTGCGATGCCACTCAGGCTGACTTTTCATTAACCCTGCTATCTGAATTACTGTATTACCAGGGGCAATTTATTTCTATTTTTAGAAAGATACTTAGTTTGAAAACATCAACCAGTATAACCAGGTAAGTTCTCATTAAAAACAATACTGACATTCTACAAAAAGAGAGTTCTACTAGCAACTTAAGTGTCTACTATGTATCAAGCATGTAGTAATTGTTTTATAAGTGTTCCTTTACTTAAACTGCAAAGTAACGTTCCAAAGTAAGGTTCATTATCCCATTTTTAATATGTGGAAACCAAGGTTCAGAGGGTATAAATAACTTGCCTAAGGTTATGTAGTTGGTAAGTACCCAAACTTAGGTGAAACATAAGTCTATTTTTGTCTAAGCTTAAGTACTCTAAAATTCCTTGTCTTTTTTTGCTAAAATAAAGCTCGTTTAATTTTATTTTTATAGGCATTTTGGACATTTTTAGCTTTAATAAGCTATACATTGAAAGTGTTGGATGTTTCATTTCAAATTTTTGAATGAACAGTACATTTATTACTATCAGAGTCTTAAATGAAAGAATTTGACAAATGTCAGCAATAACTAAATGTTAATATTTGATATTTGTTTTACGATAATATGCAACAACAGTATTTTTATTCACAAGGAGGGATAAAAAATACCTTTTGCTTTCATGGATCATAAAACCTGTTTGGGTAAGTTAGTCCTTGTGTTTGTGACAACAGCTTACCAAGTTGATAGCACTTATCTTTATGGTTCTTCAGTTGAATTTGATATTGATCTATGAAATGAAAGGATTGGAGGAGTACTAACTTCATATTGCTTGTTTACTCTTGAAACATGATTTTATCAAGCACATGAGGAGTATTACTTAAAGGAAAGATGACACTGATCCTTAAGATCATTTGAAAATTCTGTTTGATTTCAAATCTGCAGGATCCTTAACTCTTCAGAAACTCACTCCGAGGAAGCAATTAGGAGATAATTATGGTTAACTGGGAACTCCAACCTGAAGGTTTCAAATCCTTTAACCATTCTGATAAAGAAGATCACACTCTTAATATGAAATTGATTTTTTTTCTTTTCTAAAAAGGTTGGAGATGATTTTATCTTGTTTGAGAAAATGTTTTGGATTTCAGTCATTTTATTTTAATAAAAACATCTGTCTAAATCCCATCTTTGTCATTTTCTCAAGTTTGTGTATGTATAGAAGATTATAATCTAAAATATTAGATTAAAATGTGATTAATTATACTTCCCTACACATTATAATCTTTAAAAAAAATTGGTTAGAGAAGATGAGAACTAGGTTTATATCCTTTTCCTTTTAAAAATAAAACAAATGTTCCACAAGTCGACTACTGAGGGCAGAAATACATAGGTAACAAAAATAATTCATTTATTCAAATTCATTTTTTGTTAACATGTAAAGGAAATAAAACAGATTTTTTATTACGGGGCCATACCATAGAGTCGTAACTTTCCAAAATTATGTCAAGATTATATTTCAGGTTGCAAAGAGAATATCATACCAGCATAAAACTTAGATTCAATCAAGCAAGCAGATAAAATTTTATGGGATATATCTAATAACAAGCTGTATAATTCAAGAACAACTTTTGAGTTCACTTAAACCTAGTTGTGCTATATAAGAAGACAAAGGAGGCACTGAGAACTTAGCTGGGTTTCAAACCCATAAAACTGGCTCTCAATAGCATGAGTCACTCAGAGATAAAGGCATCCAGTGATTTACTTGAATCATTCACTGCCAGCCTGGAAAAGATTTGGGAAATTAGCAGTGTCCTCACTTTTCTGATGGCATGGCAAAAGAAAGGCTAATTCATGAAAAGGAGAAACCCCTTTCATTTGACATTGGATTTCCTCCTAGCTCAAACACAAATGGCATTACTAATAACAAAGCTACATGCTAGGAGGCTAGATGGAGATTGTGTGCCTTTAAAAATAGGCTACCATCTTTTGAGCATAATAACTAAAGGGTGACCTGGGTAACTTTGAGACTATAAATGATCTCATTTGACAGACTATCCCTTCTTGTCTTGAAAAAAAAAAAAAAAAAAAAAAAGAACGTCAATAAGACTTCATTAACTTCCCAGGCAGCTGTGCTTTGTTGAACTTGACAGTTTCCATTTTTACCCTGTGAATGATTTCTTGTCCTGGTTAGAGTGTATGATTCAGGTACACACAGATTCTTTGTGGAGTTTTAGGATGATGAAGTAGGCTTACATTATCCATCATCTTTCTTTCTCTGAAGATGTTGACAGTCTGGCTGTCATCTGGCATAACTGAGAAACTGGGCTATGCTAAATTAACCACAAACTCATCATCATGACACTAGATGGTATTTGCATCTCCTCCCCAATGCTGGCCCTGTCTCTTCTGAATTCAGGAGAGGGCTCAAGGTTCATGAGAATGGCAACCCATGGCTCAGCCACGCCTGTACAGGGTCCCTTCTCCAGGAGAGCAATGCTACACACTGTATGCTGGGACCTCCTCAGAGATGGAATGAAAGAAACAGGCAATAGTTTCTTAATTCCAAGAAATTGTTAAGCCCCGACTTGAGGAAAGACCAGAAGTCATCAGTCATTTTTCTCTGACCTGAATGTTTGTATTTATCAGGATATATCTATAAGAGCTGAGCTGTACCAGGCTTTTTGGCCTCTTTCTTTGGTTCCTTATTCTGAAAGCACCAGCCTGGTACTGACAGCTGTTGCTTCATGGCTGAAATGTGAATGTGCTTTACTGCATAATGACAAAGCCACTCTTCCCTTCTGTCTCCTGGTTGCCAACCTTCACAACCTGGGAGGCACTTGTTATTTCTCCTCCTCCATGTTCTTGCTTGAGGAGCTGGTTTGCAGGGAGGATGATTCCAATTCTGGCCTTGGTTTCCCTCCCACCTGAAGTATCTCTCTCTCTATCTGGCACAGTCTCCTGATACTTGGATTGGAGGTAAACTCCTTTTACAACTGGTTTCTGCTAGTCTGCTCATATAGTTCCTAGTTTAATAATAAACCTTTTTTGTTGTTGCTTTTAGCACAATTTGTAAATGACTTCCCAGAGCCGCCCTTACTAAATGTCTGTGACCTTATTGTCAAGAAAGTCTTGACAAGCAGAAGCTGCTGCCTGGGGGCTGGAATGTACTACTTCCTGTTCTTTCTCTCCAGGCTGTAGCATTCTATCCAAACAAAAACTGAACTTGGTGTGCATGTGACCCAAAGTTAGCTTGAAATGAAACTCTCCAGACATGAAAAACCTTACACATTAACTCCTCGTTCCACTCCATCTACTTACAGTGCCTAAGACCACAAAGAGGGCCTTTAAAAAAGAAACAAAATGAACAAAGGGATGGCTCAAGCTATGGACTAAGACAAACAAGCGACCAACAGCCACAGATAGCATCAGATTAATTGCTGTGAATTCCTGACAAAATGTAAAAAACTAAGACAACAGCATAATACTTTTTAAGTCAACCTCCCCCACAGCTCTGCTAGGACACTACTCAATCTTAGGGTATTTCGGTGTAAAAGAAATTAGTACTTGGGCCACAACCCAAGGTGTTTATGACCAGAAGGAGCAGAAGAATCCTATGTCCTCACTACAAAAATACCGTGACAACAGAATGGGCCCTCTGTTATAAAAGCTTGGGACTCTTCTTGTTGTTTTCCTTGTAGCCATGCTTCTGGTTTTTCTATCAATAATTTGCTTAAGCTACAACGTGAGCCCTAGCAAAAGGGGGGCACATAGCCAGATATTAAACTGAAGGCTTGCTTTCTTTTCTTTAGGAAATGAATTAACAATAAATCATAATATAAATGGAGACAGGAAATCACCAATCACTAAGGTGGCTTCCCTTAAAAGGGCAAATGTAAGGGAAGACACCTCATTTATCAAAGGGGAGAGGCCACCCAAGAGAAGGATGACATCGGGAAGATAGAAGGAGTTAGAAAGATGGTGACTCTGGGGGCCCCTGGGTGGTTCAGTCAGTTAGGTGTCCAACACTGGATTTAGGCTCAGGTCATGACCTCAGGGTAGTGGGATCAAGCCCTGTGTAGGGCTCCGTGCTCAGCAGGGAGTCTGCTTGAGATTCTCTCTCTCTCCATTGAAGCATGGCTACGATATTCCCCTTCTCCTCTGTTCCCCCTTCAAATAATCAAATCTAGGAAGGAAGGAAGGAAGCAAGGAAGGAAGGAAGCAAGGAAGAAAGGAAGGAAGGAAAGAAAGAAGGAAGGAGGAAAGGGACAGGACTCTGGCTCTATGAGATGACAGTAAGTACCTAGCAGATGGCTGTAGGTGCAAACTCAGAAGGCTGAGCCCCAAAGCTATAGATCTTTTGGTCTTTGGCCAGGCAGGGCATGAAAACCCATGATGCTTGTGGAAGGGCTGCCTGTCCCCTATGAACTTCCATGACAGGCATCTACTCTGGTTCTAGTCGTGGTCATTGGAACAGTAGACCCTGCCTCTGTCCTGTTCTGGGCCAAATTTTAAAGATGGTGATTCGATGGCTTAGGAAGCACTTTGGAGTTCTTAAGTCCATGTCTGCCCTAGTGAGATGCTTGGCAACTAGCATTCATAAGACATCTCATGGCTAGTATGCAGCAAAGCAATGCCCAGCAGAACACATATAATACAGGCTTAATTTGCACCACTTAACATCTGTGGGGTGACCAGGACTTGAAATAGCTATATCTCACAGGCCTGGCTTGCTCAACTGGAGGAATCTACCAGGATATCCCCACATATCACTAGGGGGATGAAAGTACTTCCTATTCCTTATCCTGAATATTTGCTTCCATGGGGTAGGATACCATGTTGACCCCTGTGGCTGCTGCAGAAGCTGGGGTTTGCTTTCAGTGTGTATCTTTACTTACAACTCTCCAAGGCCAAGTTCCTAAGCCACTGGCATCATTCCTCATTATCAGGTCTTTGAGAGAGACCAAGCCAGAAAATAGTCCTTTTCACCTGACTCCATAATTCCCACAAACATTAGGGAATACCTGGATATACAATCAGGAAGAAGTGGGAGTCTTAGATGAGGCACAGAAAACAACTTTTCTTGCAGGTGGAAGTCACGTTGAGGACATCAGTTAGGGGTGATGAACTGAGGGGGCCGTCAGGATATAGAATTTTTAGTGCCCAAACTGGGAAAGCCCTGGGTGAACCAAGATGAACTGGTCACACTGTTGCACATAAAACTGTATAAGGAATCATCTCCTTTTCCATAGGTCCAATAAAACTTTAATTTGGGACTTGAAATTTTAATTCAAATAGAAGCTGATAAACTCATGCTTGACCAATTATATAATGGGCATACAGAATACAATCAATTTAAGAAGAGTAAAATATTTCCATAAGCACTTACATATTGATATAGGTCTATCAATTTAACATTGTCCCCAAGTTGTACTTTAAAGTGAGATTCAAGGCCTTCAACTGAATAGTTCTTTTTTTTTTTTTAATGATTTTTTATTATATTATGTTAGTCACCATACAGTACATCCCCGGTTTCCAATGTAAGGCTCAATGATTCATTAGTTGTGTATGACACCCAGTGCACCATGCAATACGTGCCCTCCTTACTACCCATCACCGGTCTATCCCATTCCCCCACCACCCTCCCCTCTGAGGTCCTCAGTTTGTTTCTCATAGTCCATAGTCTCTCATGTTTCATTCCCCCTTCTGATTACCCCCCCTTTCTTTATCCCTTTCTTCCCCTACCGATCATCCTAGTTCTTATGTTCCATAGATGAGAGAAATCATATGATAGTTGTCTTTCTCTGCTTGACTTATTTCACTTAGCATTATCTCCTCCAGTGCCGTCCATGTTGTAGCAAATGTTGAGAACTCGTTCTTTCTGATAGCTGAGTAATATTCCATTGTATATATGGACCACAACTTCTTAATCCAGTCATCTGTTGAAGGGCATCTCGGCTCCTTCCATGATTTAGCTATTGTGGACGTTGCTGCTATGAACATTGGGGTGCATATGGCCCTTCTCTTCACTACGTCTGTATCTTTGGGGTAAACACCCGGTAGTGCAATGGCTGGATCATAGGGTAGCTCAATTTTTAACTTTTTAAGGGACCTCCACACTGTTTTCCAGAGTGGCTGTACCAACTTGCATTCCCACCAACAATGTAGGAGGGATCCCCTTTCTCCACATCCTCTCCAACAATTGTTGTTTCTTGCCTTGTCTATTTTTGCCATTCTAACTGGCGTAAGGTGGTATCTCAGTGTGGTTTTGATTTGAATTTCCTTGATGGCTAATGATTTTGAACATTTTTTCATGTGTCTGTTAGCCATTTGTATGTCTTCATTGGAAAAGTGTCTGTTCATATCTTCTGCCCATTTTTTGATTTATTTGTTTCTCGTGTATTGAGTTTGAGAAGTTCTTTGTAGATCTTGGATACCAGTCCTTTATCTGTAGTGTCATTTGCAAATATATTCTCCCATTCCGTGGGCTGCCTCTTAGTTTTTCTGACTGTTTCCTTGGCTGTGCAGAAACTTTTAATCTTGATGAAGTCCCATAAATTCATTTTATCTTTTGTTTCTCTTGCCTTTGGGGATGTGTCATGAAAAAGGTTGCTTTGGCCGATGTCGTAGAGGTTGTTGCCTATGTTCTCCTCTAGGGTTTTAATGGATTCCTGTCTCACATCGAGGTCTTTCATCCATTTGGAGTTTATTTTTGTGTATGGTGTGAGAGAGTGGTCAAGTTTCATTCTTTTACATGTAGTTGTCCAATTTTCCCAGCACCATTTATTGAAGAGACTGTCTTTTTCCCACCAGATGTTTTTTCCTGCTTTAACAACGATTAGTTGCCCAAAGAGCCGAGGGTCCATTTCTGGGCTCTCTATTCTGTTCCATTGGTCTATGTGTCTGTTTTTGTGCCAGTACCATGCTGTCTTTGTGATCACAGCTTTGTAGTACAGCTCGAAATCTGGCATTGTGATGCCCCCAGCTTTGTTTTTCCTTTTCAACAGTTCCTTGGAGATTCGGGGCCTTTTCTGTTTCCATACAAATTTAAGGACTGTTTGTTCCAGTTCTTTGAAAAATGTCTTCGGTACTTTGATCGGGATAGCATTGAAAGTGTAGATTCCTCTGGGTAGCATGGACATTTTAACTATGTTAATTCTTCCGATCCATGAGCATGGAATATCTTTCCATCTTTTTATGTCTTCCTCAATGTCTTTCAAGAGTGATTTATAGTTTCTTCAACTGAATAGTTCTATTAGAATAAATGTAATGATTATAACTATGATCTACATAGTGTTATGTAATTTGGAAAAAAATTTAAATCCAGTTTCTTATTTGGAATTTATACCAATCTTGAGAATGTAAATTTCAGTTACATTTTGTTGATGCAGAAAATGAGAAGATCATTAACTGGCAAAGGGCCACCCAGCTCATAAACAACAGAGTAGGATCTCAAATGCAGATCAGCATGACTTCAAAGCCTGCACCTTTAAATTCTTTTTTTTTTTTTTAATTTTAAGATTTTATTTATTTATTTGACAGAGAGAGACACAGCCAGCGAGAGAGGGAACACAAGCAGGGGGAGTGGGAGAGGAAGAAGCAGGCTCCCAGCAGAGCAGGGAGCCCAATGATGGGCTCGATCCCAGGACCCCAGGATCATGCCCTGGGCCAAAGGCAGACACCTAATGACTGAGCCACCCAGGTGCTCCCTGTACTTTTAAATTCTTAAGCAACATACCAGACAAAGCAAAGAGCATATGTAAAGGCCCTGGGGTAAGTTAGAGAGCACTTAACATCATCAAAAAACAAACAGCTTAGTAGAACGTGGTGAAAGATGAAGCTACAGAGTTTTGTGGGGTCCAGAAAGCAGTGTGCCATAAGGGCCTTATTAAAGAGTTTGACCTCTAAAATAAAAGAATGGGATGATAGTAAAGCAGATGAATAAAATTATCAGACCTGCACTTAGAAAATTTTCTGCTGATGCTTTGTGAAAGAGTTATCTGGGGAGGTCCATTTGGAATTTCAGAAACTGAAATCCAAAAATGCCCTCTCCACTAGTGCAGGTCTTTCTCTGAACCTATTTTTGGAGGAGTCAGCTGAACATAGAACCAGTTAAGATCTTGAAACCAGGTAGACCTAGTGCTATTTACAGGGAGTATAGTGTGTATGTGTGTGTGTGTGTGTGTGTGTGTGTTTTAATTATCAGAATTTAAATATCCTGCTATTTACCAAACAATAAATTATTAAGTTTGGAGGAAAAAATATAAGACAGCTGGGAGAACAAAAACTGCAGAAAAGAGAAAAGAATTTTGTCATTTTCACTGAGAACATTTTCTTGCTTTGGCCAGTGGAAGTGAATTAGGAAGTGAATATGTTACTATCTATACTTTTTTAGTTTTGAAATTCATCCCTCTTCTTTTCCCCTATAGTAAGCTGAATAACACTCCTAAAGATTCATTCCCGCCCAGAATTCAACCTTATTTAGAAACAGGCTCTTCGCAGATGTAATTAATTAAGAATCTGGAGATAAAAATCACTGTGGATTTAACGTGGATTTTAATCCAATGACAGGTATTTTTATAAGAAGAGTAGAGAATACAGGGACAAAAGGGAAGACCATGTGAAGACAGAGACACAGACTCATTACCCAGCCACAAGCCAAGGAATGCCTGAGGCCTTCAGAAACTGGAAGAAGCAAGAAAGGTTTCCAGATTAGAGCCTTCAAAGGCAGCATGGTTCTGCTGACACCTTGATTTCAGATGTCTAAACCCCTGGAATCTTAAGAGAATAAATTTCTGTTGTTTTAAGTCACCAAGTCTGTGGTCATCTGTTATGGCAGCCCTAGGAAACTAATACACCCACTAAATAAATGTTGAACAAATGGTTTGCTGTTGTCTGTGTTTTGGTCCAATCCTGTTCCCTGCTTTCTGGCAGAAGCAACAAGGGGTATGTGGTACACCTTCCAGTAGGAAACACTGGTAGAGAGAAGATTTGGATGGGAAAATGAATTCAGACTTAGACATGTTGACTTTCAGTTGTCTGTGCCTTATCTAAATAGAGATGTTAAACTGTCCATTGGATATATTGTTCTGGACTGCAGCACCTTGGTCCAGGCAGGCTGTATGCCAGGAGTTGTCTGTGCACAAGTGGTACATGACCCATAGAGTGGTTCCACTTGCCTAGGAAGGAAGTGTTGTGAAAGAGAAAGGAGGAACATTTCAAACAGTTCCCCGAGGAGGTCTACCATTGAAACATGGGTAGAAGATGAACAGATGCTAAAGGGGACTGGGAGGGAACAATAGAGAAGACAGAGAAAAGTCAAGAGAGGATGGTAGCATTTCAGCAGGGGAGGAGACGACTGGCCCGTGTTAAATGCTGAGATGTCAAGTATGACACAGATTGAACATGGCCACTGGCATTAGCAACACGAGGGTCCCTGGGAGGCTCAGCAAAGAGTGGTTCCAGCAGAGTGGGATTCAGATTGGAGCAGCTTGAGAAGTATATTCATATTTGAAATATTTTGATACATTTTCTAAAAGGAAAAATGTGAATAGGAAATGAGAGAAAGTCAAGGAAGCAAAGTTCACAAAGCTTGGTTGTGAAGAATAGGATAAGAGAATGCTCTGTGTGTGTGTGTGTGTGTGTGTGTGTGTGTGTGTATGTCAAGACATAAAGGACTTGGGCACGTTTAAATCCTGTTGAAAGGGAAACTT
Source organism: Ursus americanus (assembly GCF_024610735.1). Taxonomy (NCBI): domain Eukaryota; kingdom Metazoa; phylum Chordata; class Mammalia; order Carnivora; family Ursidae; genus Ursus; species Ursus americanus. The sequence continues at coordinate 58,236,727 of NC_142127.1, forward strand.
AAGGGGGAGAATTGTTTGAAGGGAATGAGCTGGAGGTTACAGTAGTAGGGAGAGAGATGAAATAATAGTGTAAAGTTCCACAGAAGGTGATTGGAGGTGGGATTTATAGGACACAAGGAGGAAGGTGGCCTCAGATAGAAGAGAACTTTCCTCCACTGTGACTGTAGGAAAATGATGACAGGTAGGAGTAGCTGTGGATGTCAAGTGAAGGGAAGTTCAGGCCGTGAGTTCCCACTGAATGTATGTCTTTTTCCAGAAAGTTAAAAGACCATGCCTTAGTTTTTCCCTGGTTCATACTCTAGACTACTTCATACTGAGATCCTCTTCAATGCCTACAATTAGCCTAAATAGATGATATTTTAGGATTGTGGTTTCTCTAAAACTTCAGACCACAAAGCTCCGTATTTGACTAGTGTCAGAACACTGTACTGTTCTTATAGAATAAAAAGTCTTAAAATTATTTTTTGGTTATTAATACCTCCAGAAAAGAGTACAATTATCCAGAGAAATGTATTTTGCTATTTTCTTGAGAGAGACAAATTATAATGCTTTCCAAAAGAAAAAAATATGGCATATTCATGAAAAAAATTGCTTTGGGAACTTCCTAATGGATTCAATTAAACTTTTAAAAATGTAAGCAGTCAAAACTGCTGTTTTTTGATTATCCTCAAAGGAAACTGAATAAATACTGGAAGGTCAGTTGCTCATAAAATTACACAATGGACAGCAAGGAGATAGGTGTGGAGAAGTGACTTGGTAGGAGGGTAGGTAATGAGACAACTTAGTATCTTTTCTACGGTTTCTGTTACCAGACACATGATAAGCTGAATTTAGCAGCTGGCTAGCGATTTACCCTTTGAGTTTTCCGGCCCCTGGCAAGTGAGAATTCTGATATCATGCCTGAACAACACTGAATAGTAAACCACATACTGCTTTAAAAACGTGTGTGGTCTGTGCATGTCCTTTTCTTTTTATGAGCTATTTTTCTTCCGAACTAATCCTTTTAGTACCTTATTAAATTCCTTATGGCATATTCACGCTCAGAAATGGCAGAAAGCACAGAGCATCCCTCACCCATTTTCTTTGACATAGCAATTTTTGCCTGATAATGATGTGGTAAAATAGCAGCATACTTGGAAATCAAGAGTGAACTACTAATGAATGTTTGTCCCTTATTTAATCTAGTACATTTGTTTTGTTGCTATACGTGTTAGCCTTCCGATCTATGGTTAAGAAGCCATTCTTTTCAAGCTTATTACTGCTAGAGATAGGGGAATGTGTTACATCAGTGAAGTTAAGTAAATTTTGCCACACTTTATCTCTTGCTTTATAAATCACAGCAAGTAGCATAATTCATTTCAGTAATGTATTCTCAGGGCAAGTGTATGGCTCTACATGTAATAGTAATAAAGATTTTCTGGTAAAACTCAAGTACTGTTCGCTTAAAAATATTCTAGATTTCATCAGTCTTCTGATGATAACAAAATTACTTTCATTTACCTTTTGAAAACTGATACTCCACCTGTATGTAGATTTTTTCAGTTCCTGAACTTTTAGCTAAGGACTTACAATTCAGTTTTTACATTGTCATTTAGAGAATGTTGGGTTTCATTCTTGAAATATGGAGGTTAAAAATGGTAATGCAGAGAACATTATAAATTTTGAGGATTGCCAAATTGGGTTCTTATAGGCCTCTAAAATAGCTGTGGAAACAAACAAACAAAAAAACCCCAAAAAACAAAAATAAGAATTTAGAAAACAGAGGCTTAGGGTTCTATATGACTCACTGCAAGACCTTTGGCAAGTCACTGAATGCCTCTGAGCTTCTGTCTTCCTGACTATTCAATGAGAAAAGCAGACTAGATGTTCCTTCTAGCGTTCTCTCTAGCTCTGATGTTCCCAGGACAACCACACCTTAGGGGTCAGAGAATAATAACTATAAATAATGATTTATTTCTTTCAGAAAAAAAGCATGCACACTAAATTAATATATTACAAAGTAAGGGAGGAGCCCAATATAAAGAAAAGGACATGGAGTGAATCAGACTGGTGTTCAGATCTTAGCTTCACCATTAATGGCTTTAAGTACTTCATGTAATGCTCTCTGAGAAGTTTCCTCACTTATAAAATGGGAGTGATCATTCCTCCTTGATGTGGCGATGACAGCAAATAACCAAATATATGTACAGAGCTTAGCACAGTGACAGGCACAGGAAGTACTCAACAGAGCCTAGTCATTATTTGTGTTGTTTTGTCACAGAGGACTGTTATGAGTAAAAAGGCAGCCAGTACAATTTAGGTGCTCAATAGATAATACTTATTCTTGAATATAAGCAGTAGGAGTCTAGAGGTATAAGACTAGTCACATGGTATGAGAAAAGAAGCATTAAAAATGGCCAGAAAAATTCCCATATCATGAGAATGAGGCAAGGAGCTTCTCAGTAAGGTCAGTAATCCCACACTGGGGAAGTAGGTGAATGATGTTGACTCAAAGTAGAAATTCACTGTGGATGTGATCTGCTCCTATGTCATCTAACACAAAGAATACATCCCTTTACTTCTAAATTATAATTTTACAGTTGAACCTTCCAATGGTAGATTTGCTTGAAGTGAGACCCTCTCATGGTCTACCCCAGTTATATCTAAGAGTTACTTACAGATCTTATGATCTTATGATCTCTGGCAGAATCCTTTTAGTTTTTTCTGTTCATATATATATGATCACATATATATAATATATTATATGATATATTATATGATATATGTGATATATAATATATATGATATACATGATCATATATCAACATCATATATATGATACATACTATATGATCATAATATATATCATATCATATCATAAATATCATATACATGTGATATATATTATATATATGATACATATATTATATCTATCTATATCTATCTATATCTATCTATCTATCTATCTATCTATCTATCTATCTATCTATCTATCTATTCCCCCCCCCCCAGTGCACTATTGATTTTGCTGCTGCTTAGTCTGAGGAGGTAGTCATTTGGAAAACTGTCCTCTACGGGTATTTCTGCTTTTAGAACTAGGCAAGGGGTCTGCTCTGACTTTCCTTCAGTCATGTTCCACTCTAGGTGGTAAGGCATCCACTGGGCCTACCTGTCCCCTTCTAGTTTATGCTCTGGGTACCCAGGACTCCAGATTCATATGTTCAGAGAGACTTCAGGCTTTAAACCTGGTTCCTCCATTCTGAAGCTACAGCACATGAATATGTATACCCTATAGGTTCAAGGGGTAGTTAAGGTAGCTACTTACTGCAAGAATGTGTATGGAGATTGGAAGTGTGGCCTGGGATATGCATACATGGGTGAACAAGGCCCCTTCTCATATGGGACAGAGCCAGCATGGGAAGAAAAAGGGAAGGGTTGTGGGCAAAAGACAGAAAAGGGGGAAGAGAATTTTAAATTTGAACTAGCCCTCCAGGCCATTAAGAAGATAGATTTGGCAAGGTAGGAGGATGGGACATATTCTAGACAATTTGGTAGTTTGATCCATAATGTTTAAATATTTGGGCATGCATGTACGTGTCTCCTTTGTACTCCTACCCAGGCCTGTGGATGCTGGGGTAGGCCAGTCTGAGTGAGGTGATCACCACCGATAACTCCTTCAGCTCTAAGGAGGGCTCTGCTGTTACTAATTCCTCTTAGCACAAGTGATACAGTCCATGACTTTAGTAAGATTTCACTGAAGACCTGGAAATAACTGAAGTCTAATGCAGAGTAACCAACAGCTGTACTCAGCAATAGTTACTTTTAGGACCTGTAAACCCAGCTGGACTGCAGAGTCCCTGACTAGTTCCCACAGTGTCTGGTATTATGCAGACCAGCTTAAATCCTACCAGTGAGAATCACTTAATAGCTCCAATCTCTAGTCTAAGCTCAACTATTTATTGTTGTTATTCTTGTTTTAAATGTTTTAAATGAAATCAGACCTGTTTTACTGAAACCAGAATAACTGACACTAATACAATCTGCTTCCTTGAGATAAGATCCCACCTACCCATCTCACCCCCAACTTGTGTGTAATTTGACCACAGTGGCCTGGAAGAGATCATTACAATTGTTCTCCCTATTTCGCAAAATCCTGATTGCTCTGTCTTAACTAGCATATATCTGTGCTATTAACAGATCAGTCTAGGCAGCAGAGCTTAAGCCTCAAGTCAATTCCCCCCTCATAGCTTCACCTGTAATAGGAGGAGGAGGGGGTGGAAAAAGTGTGAGACTTGCAAGTCCCTCCTGTCATAGCCTGGCCTCAGCTCCCAGAATCCTATGAATAACTATCTAGGCAAAAAAAAAAAAAAAACAAAAAAAAACCAAAAAAAACAAAAAAAACAAATTTTCCAAGAACAAGTTATTCTTGATTTTAAGGCAGTCTAAATCAAGACCGGGGGGTGGGGAAGGGATTTCTCTACCCTCCAGGGGCAAAGTCTTGCTGATATTCCCAATTGTAGAATTAAAAATTCAATGTATCAGTTTGAAGTGGCAGCACTTGGGTCAACTTTTTATAATCCAGGGCTTTCTGAAAATATGGGTCTATATCTGTATCTATATCTGAAATTTAAAAGGCTCATCAATGTGAATTCTCCCAGAACAAAATGAGGTATGAGGTGTCAACCACTTGCTACCTCTCCCTGCTTAGTTTTCCAAATTATTAGAATCAAATCTCTGCCACACATTATTAAATGTGTTTACTACTAAACAAATTGGTATTTATCACTAAAGGGAATAAGATATATCATGGACTATTGGGGTGATTGAAAGAAAAAAGTATTGTATGTTAGAGTAACATAGTAGCACCTCTAAACACCAGGAAGTAGGAGCAGCTCAGTGACATTACTGTTGGCTACTTCACAAGATGTATGTGTTGGTTTCAAAAGCAGACTGCAACTCATAAAATGAGAATCCAAAGGTTAGGTAATTCTATTACATTTCCTTTCATACTGATGCTAGCTGTGCTAGGGAACATATTTGAATTCAATTCAATGTTTTATTGGGTGTCTTCTATGCACAAGCCAGTATGATAGGCATTGAAACTCAGACTACACTACCTTGGCTCAAAGCAACATTTTCAGTTCCTCTGCTTGGCTGTGTTTATATCCACCCTAGCAAACCTGTAAGAGTTCTGTGGCTGCTGCTGAAGACCAAGGATTTCTTTTGTTCTTCTCCATTTTCCTCCTTCGTTATTTTATATGACCAGGGAGAATGTTTGGATCTGCCTTCATCTAACAAGTGAATTGCTTTGTCTTAGCATGAACACTAGGTGTAAGACACAACTATAAGATAAAAACCAGATTACAGAATCAGCGAATCTGCTTTCAAACTCTTAACAAGTTGAGTCATTTAACATTATCAAATCAGACTTTGATCATAAGTCAAATTGGAATAAGAACGGTACCAATCTCATAGGGGTACTGTGAGGATTAACGGGGATAATGAATATAAAGCCCTCAGCATAGAGACTCAAGTGTTAATCATTTAAAAATAGTAATTCTATTATTTCTGAACTAAAGAGGATACAGATTGTAATTTGAGACCCCTAATGCCAAGTATAGAATCCTTCTAAAAGGAGTAAACTACATCAATAATGTTGCCTACAGTAAGGGACAGGGAGGAACTCTGTTATCCAGAATCCCATCTATGTAGAATATATCTGGGATATGGTAAATAAATGAAAAATGAATCAGTGAGGCTAAATTAGGTATCACAAAGTACATATATACTCTGTACCAATAATTGGCACAAAACAGATCATGAGCAATTGACAACAAACTATTATAAAATATTCTACAATGGTAATTATGATTTTTTTCTCATGTAGCTCTATTATTGATCTTTCATAGGGAGGGTTATATTATCCATGTTCACGTGCAATGGGCAAAGCTACTCCAATTTAGTCCTATTTTAGAAGTTACATTGTAGAAGTTCACTCCTGCAGTCAGCATGTAGGACACACACACACAGATATACAGATTACAAGGCCACACAGGCAGAGCAGCCATTCCCAGACAATCACTAACTCTCCACCCATGTCAGAGAACACCGAAGGAAAGTAAACTCCTTCCTGATAAGACAGCTTTTAAAGTCTAAAATTGAGCAGTTGCAGACTGATAGAGAATGTTCCGGAAAACAGAAACAGAGGTCCTGATAGAAGAAAGAAATGTGAGCTAAGACACATAAGGAGTTTAGAACAATTCTACAAATGTAGTAGGCCTTTAACGAAAGTTACCTTTTATTATTTATTTATTATTATTCCAGGAAAAGAACTTGGACCTACAAAAGAATATCAGGGGAACCTAGACAGTTTGAAGAATGTGTGGAACAATTTAGAACTATTGAAGACCTTTTGTAGTTTTGTTTTTGTTTTCATTTTTTGAAGACTTTTTTTTTTTTTTAAAGATTTTATTTATTTATGTGACAGAGAGACAGCCAGCGAGAGAGGGAACACAGCAGGGGGAGTGGGAGAGGAAGAAGCAGGCTCCCAGCAGAGGAGCCTGATGTGGGACTCGATCCTGGAACACCAGGATCACGCCCTGAGCCGAAGGCAGACGCTTTAACGACTGCGCTACCCAGGCGCCCCTCATTTTTTGAAGACTTTTTGTAGTTGATCTCATGTTTAAGTAAACTCGGTGGTAATCTGCATACATATAGTTATTCCTTAGTTTTAAATTTGTCATTTCATAAAGTTTCAATATAAAACCCTTCCAGGTATTATTACACCTGATCATATCTGGACATACTCTAGCTGTTCAAGTGTGAGGGCCCACCCAGAGTGGGCAGATCGGATAAGCATGCCACCCCACGTAAACCTGCCTTAAGATGCTTGTTGGGGCATGCTTATAGTATAGTCATATATTTCACTCAAAGACCAGATCTTCTAAGCCCTTATTCAAAGACCATCTAGTTTCCTTTTTTCTAATTCAACAATAAGCATTTATTGAACTTCAAATGCCTACAAGGCCAAGAATATGTGTCTGCCCAGACAGAGTAACTTTATACTCATAAATGAAATGGCAAATGTGTTGTGGGGAGAAATGAATGCCTTCAGGCCCCTGAACAAAGACCTCTGCTTCAAGATCTGGGTGAGACTGAAAAATCCTTACAGTTGCCCATTAGAGACAGCTTTAGTTTTTGGATTTTGAATACATAATCCTTAGGTCTGTAATCACTCCCTATAAGAAGGAAATGTTGCTTTCCTGTTAGCTATCACTTGATTTACCTGAAGTTTTGAAAGCATTCATATACATTCTCTGCTAGGACACTGATTTTGAAGGCCTTTTATAAAAGTTAATGACTCGTAGGACAATCTGTGTGACTGAAACACAATGGTAGCCCCTGTAGGTGGTTACCATGTGTCACGTACTGTGCCTGTTGTGTATATTTTTTCTAATTAGTCATACATCCTGAAGCACTTAAGGATGTCTGTGGGAAGAAAAATGAATTACACTAGGACTGCTCTTAGTCTGACCTATGGTGAACTTGAATGAGTAAAATACTCCCTGGAGAGAAAACTACTCACTGTATAAGGTAGGTGTATTCATTTCTTTCAAGGCAACAGGATACATTTAGTAGCAAAGAGAAGAGTTTATCAAATATATCCTGAGACCCTTTGGTGGTTTGTTGTTTTTCAGGCTCAATTTCTTAGCGTCTAAGATCTGTCCCTTAAAAAGAGAGTAGTCCAAAAGCTGAAACTGATCAAGAGCCTAAATTCTGTTCATGAAATCTTCCTCATGAAGGGATGGAAAAGAATTTAATCTAGATTTTAGCAAGCACTCTAGCATAATTTTTAGATAAACTATAAGGCCACTGACTTGAATTTAATTTGACCTGATAAGATTTAATTACTCTTAGACAAAGCGAATTCTTTCTAATTAGATTTGATGTGAAAAAATTAAAACACAGCAAATTAACAAAGGAAAGTGATGTCCAGATAATAAAAGCCAGGAAAATTACATGTACTTAAAGGAGTGGTCTGGAAAGAGCACTAACAACTAAACAAAGGAAATTTGGTGTGGTAATGGTAGGAGGAAAGGTGGCCAAAGAAAAGAATACTGTTTTAATGAGCCTTTGGGTCGGTGACTGAGATTGTAAAAGGAAGCAAAGAATAAAACCTGAGTGTTAGAAGAAACTCTCAGTTATCTACAATCATCCTATTATGCACAGAGGAGGAAACAGACCTCACATATTAAAGTGTCTTGTCCAAAGATACAAAATATGACAATGTATTGCTGTTGAGGATGTAGAAAAACAAGCTCTTATTGACTGCTGGTAGAAATGCAGAACAGTTTAGCCATTTCAGAAGGCAGTTTCTTACAAAACTAAACATAGTCTTACCATATGATCCAGCAATTTTGGTCCTACTTACCCAACTGATTAAAAAATGCATGTCCACCAAAAAATACACATGTGAATATGTAGGACAGCTTTATTTATAATCACCCAAAACTGGAAGAAACCAAGGTATTCTTTAATAGGCGAATGCATAAACAAACAGTGATACACCCATGCAATAGAATGCTATTCAATGATAAAAAGAAATGATCTATCAAGCAACAGAAAGACAGGGATGAATCTTAAATACATATTGGTACGTCAAAGAAGTCAGCATGAAAGGCTAAATACTTTAAGATTCCGATTATGACATTCTGGAAAAGGCAGAATTATAGAGACAGTTAAAAAAATCACTGTGGTTGCCAGAGGTTAAGGGGGAGAAGGAGAGCACTGAACAGGCAATGCACAGGGGATATTTTAGGGTGATGAAACTCTTCTGTATGATACTATAATAGATTCATGTCACTATGTAATTGTCAAAATCCATCAAAATTTACAGTATAGAGAGTGAACCCTAATGTATGCCAATTAAAGACAATCATTTAGGGGGTCAGATGATCCCAGGATGGAATGTGCAATGTGACAAAAGAATGTAACTGTATTACAAATGCGTAACAACACAACAAATGTGTATTGCAAACAACCTCACTGCAGGGGGTGAGAGGAAAAGCTACTGACCTATGTATTTTGGAAATGAGTGAGGTCTGTAAGACTCGATAAAAGCAAAGGAAACTATATATAAGCACTGTACTCTAGTTGATGAAGTTATTTCCCATAGGGGTACAAGTTAACAATTTTAATACCATTATATATGTATACTGGAACAATGAAGTAAATGGATAATGAGTCATCACACCCAGATTTCTCACTGTTGAAATGAGAGGTTACAGAACGAGGAAGGGGAAGGAGCTAAAATAATCTGTGTAGTAATAGATTAGAGTCGGAGATAACAGTATGAACTCACATTTAGTATAAGATAGCTGTAGATAGTTACATATACAAATATTTATAGAGATGTGTACATACATGGGCTATTATTTACAAAGAGATGTCTCCTTACTCGGTCAGCTGAGAGGGCCTAGAAGCAAGGACACTCCAGGATGGACACCAAATACCCAGACCTTGGTTTCTCATACCATTCACCAATAAAAAGAGTGAGAGCTTCTTGGAGAAATGTCTGATTCTAGGACTAGAAATATATAAGGCTAGAGCACCTTGCAGTGCCAGAGGGTAAGGAAGTGCTCAGAAAACAAAACAACGCACAATGACATAGGTATGTCAAAGGGACACAGGAGCCAACTGAAAGAGTTCCCAGTGGTAAAAACTAGAACAATTTGAGCAAAAAAATAAATGACGGTTGGATTATAATCCAAACTGTAAAATAAATATCCACAAGTCCGTACTGAAACAAAGAAATGGCTGAATAAATGAACAAATGAGGGAGAGAAGACAAATCTCCCTTGCAGGAAAATTCCAAATAATTTTGGTGGATATTCTGCCCTCAAGAAGGTACAGCAAAACTCCCCTCATGTGGGCTATGCAGAGGGACCTCTTTCCAGCGTATATGATAGAAAGGTGGGGCAGAGGAGAGGAACTTCACAGTGGAGACACCTGACAAATGCCATCTCATCTAGGTGACAATGGTTAACAACAACGGTGATTTCAACATACAATTACATTGATAGCATACACTCTTTTTTTTTTTAAGATTTATTTATTTATTTGAGAGAGAGAGAGAGAGAGAGAGAGCAATGGGCAGGGGCAGAGGGAAAGAATATCAAGCAGACTCCCTGCGGAGCTCAGAGCCCTTCATGGGGCTTGATCTCACGACCCTGAGATCATGACCTGAGCCAAAACCAAGAGTCGGACGCTTAACCAGCTGCACCACCCAGGTGCCCCAATAGCATACATTCTTGATATGCTGTGATGAAAATAGCCTTTTACCTCAAGAGTCTTCCTTCCAAAAAAAATATATAAACCCAGTATAATCATAAGAAAAGTAACAGTCAGTTCCCAATTGAGGGACATTCTACAAAATTTCTGACCAATCCTCAAAACTATACACGTCATCAAAACCAAGTCTGAGACACTAGCACAGTCAAGATGAGTCTAAGGAGATAGAATGACTGAAATATGGTAGCTTGTATGGGTTCCTGAAACAGAAAAAAAGGACATCAGGTAAAAACTGAAGAAATCTGAAAAATGTATGAACTTCAGTTAATAAAAATGTGTTGATATTGGTTCATTAATTGTAGCAAATGAGCCATACTAATGTAAGATGTTACTAGCAGGAGAGAGTGGCTGTGGGGTATATGGTAACTCCCTGTACTATCTTTGCAGTTTTTCTTTAAAATTGTTCTAAAAGAAATTCAAAAGTTTATTTTAAAAATGTGTTGAGCAGAGTTTCAGAATGGAGTCAGTTTCATGCATGTTTTCAGTAGAAATAATGGGATATGTGTTCCACAATGCCCAGAATCACAGGACTGACCATCTTGATTTTGCCAAAGGCTTTTAGGTAATTTTTTAGTGGTGGAAGGGTAGACATTGTTTCAATAGGAACACACTACTTTTTTAAACAATGGAATTGGGAAAAACTATTTCACTTTAATTTTTGGAAGATATTTGTATTATTAAAAAAGTATTTTATTTTGCAGTGCACGCTTTAAATTGTTCCAGGCTTCTACTTCACATTGATAACTAGCTTGCAACCAGGAAGCAGTTTAAAGCAGGGAAATCTTGATGCTCTCTAAAATGCTAAGTACTGAAGATATTTTTCCAAACAAAAACATTCTGAAATGCATATGCTTTCAATACATTCTGTTGTTCAGGGTCAGGTCGTCCAGTTTTTAAATTCGTCATGCTTCTCTTCCATCTATTGAGAGATTGGCAGAGAGGATGAGGGGGATATTTTTACAGGGGGAAAAGAAAAAAAATACAGAATATCAAAAGGTTGTCCAAATGTGCTTTTTGGATTATCTGTAGACTTGATTTCTGTATGTTGTATCATCTCCCACTTAATGCAGTATCATTCAGCCATATTATGTATTTCCAGATGTCCAGAAAAGAGAAAAATAAAGGTCATGGCGGAAAGCAGTCTTGGCAAGCAGACAGCATGGCCAGGGGTCTCCTGTCCTGTGTTTCATTCTGACTGAGTCACAGTTCTGCTTGTGGCCTTGGGTTTGAAGGCATCCCCAAAGATCTGCCTTCACTGTGTGCTCAGAACCGAGGCTGACTTCCACTGTGACTTGGTCATCAGATTGCTGGTATCTAATAAAATACTTTATCACCATAAAAGAGGATGAATCATCAGTACATTTCCTCCCAAACCTAGAATCTTGCATAGAGGCTTTGGCCCCAAATACTCCATTTATCAGATCTTACAAGAGGGTGAGAATCATTGGGAAAGCCTTGGGCCATTTAATGAATTTACAGTGTGTTTGAGAGTAAGATAAACAAAGAGGTTTTTATGAAAGTTGGCCAATTTGTAGCAGCAGTTCTGGTCAAAGTCCAGGAGACATCGACTAGTTGGCATACATACCGAGTATTCCTAAGTTTCAATATTCTCCATCAACAAGCAACAGGGTTCCTGCTGAACGTACAATACAACATAATTATCTTTTACTTTCTGTTTTTTCTCTGTATGCCTGTGCCATGTATCAGTCTTTCAAATATACTATTCTTCAAAAACTTGTGCTAGCCTATTCACATATCACTTTTTCAACATCCTATTAGAGCACTAATCACACTCTGATGTCATTGGCAAGTTTGCGTGTGTGTGTGTGTGTTGAGAGGGAACAGTTTATTTCATGTATCAGCAGAAAAGACTCTTATTTTGTTGACAGAATTTTAGACCTTTCGGTTAAATGTGGGGGCAGTTGCTCAGGGAAGGGACCTATTTTCTTCTGAAATGACAGGCCTAATAAAACCGGAAAAGTTATGATGAAGCGGGAGCTTATTATAGCCAAATACCCAATGGGCCCCAAAGAGAAGACTGACAGCTTTCCCTGGAGAGAGCCTGGGCTGAGAAAGGCAGCAAGCAGTTTTACTTGTGGAGATCATCTCCATGATGGCTAGAGATCTGGATATGCTGGAGGGTGAGAGAGTAAGGGAAGTGGAGTGAATGCAAAGTGTGCATAGTCATGCCTCTGCTTTATGATTTTTTTTTAAAGATTTTATTTATTTATTTGACAGAGAGTGAGACAGCCAGCGAGAGACGTAACACAATCAGGGGGAGTGGGAGAGGAAGAAGCAGGCTCCCAGCGGAGCAGGGAGCCTGATGCGGGGCTCGATCCCAGGACTCCGGGATCACGCCCTGAGCTGAAGGCAGAGGCTTAACGACTGAGCCACCCAGGCACCCCTGCATTATGATTCTTTACTTGGCTTTGTGTTATTTGAACGGGAAAGGAAAATTTGGAAGAGTAGGAAAAAAAATGTGATACCTATCTCAGTTGGCTGGAGCCACCATAACAAACAAGATGGCTTAGAATGAAAGAAACTTATTGTCTCACAGTTGTGGAGGCTAGAAGGCTGAAATCAAGGTGTCAACGGAGCCATCTCCCTCTGAAGGCCCTAGGGAAGGATCTGTACTAGCTTCTGGTAGTTTCTTGGATTATGGTAGTATAACTCCAAGCTTCACATGCTGTTCCATTGTCTGTGTGTCCAAATTTCCCCTTTTTATAAGGGCACCAGTAATATCGGATTAGGGGCCCACCCTATTCCAGACGACTGCATTTTAACTATTTAATCTGCAACAACCCTATTTCCAAATAAGGTTACATTCTAGGTACTAGGGAATAGGATTCCAACATATGAATTGGAAGGGGGCATAATTCAATTCATAACAATATGAAACTGTACACATGGACTTAAGACAATTGAAAAATGGCTGTTCTTATAGTTGATGGGTCTCTGTGCTAAGAGCCTGCCCTCTTTGATTTGTGATCTCCTGGCCCAGGACATGTTGAAATCATAACAATGGCATGGATTTGGACTGTGTTAATTGTAAATATTTTTAAAAAGTAAATTGCCTTTTTAGAAATAACTCGTTCATCAAAATGCTCATCTTCTTACTTCAATGTGTCTACCATTTTTTTCATGTACTTCCAAAATTCTTCCTGAATAATTCTCCATTGTGATTTTTCCTCTAATCTCACCAATCTTTGAGGAGGAGGGTTCAATAGAAGAGACTAGGTGTATGGTAATTTTATAATCAGTAAATGTACTTAGAATTTATTTATCTTATTTTTCTTTGATGCTTTAATCCTTGCCCAATCTCTGCATTTCTTAAAACTTGTGCAAAAATAATTTTAGTTGTTTGGTGTAAGAACATTTCAGAATTAATCCTGCATTGAGTTAGAGGTTCAAGAGCTCCTACCACATCTAACAGACTCCAAATCTCTGATTATATACAAGTTTTAATAGTACCAAGTTATTTTTATTCTGAAAAATGAATTCATCAAATGTTTCCCAAGTGAACATTCTTATTGTTAATTAACAATAGAATGTAACACACAACAAAGGAAAAGTAAGGGCTGGGCAAAAGGCAACTGTTACTTTTTTAAGAAAATAGAACTTGAATAGGAAGTGGATATGCTTTTTATTTTTTTAAACCTCAAAAGAAACCCAGAATTCTACATTTTTACCTCACTGACAAAAAGAATCTGAGAACCTTGATATTCTCCAGATCACAGAACAGATGCAGTGATAATTCTGAGTCTTAGACATTTGGCATAGTTGAGGTTGTAGGACAAGGTATTCTGGCAGGAGAAAGAAGACCCTAATTAGCAAAGTATCCTTGTTAACCTTTAAAGTACTGTCCTTTGTATCCTATGAGATTTTTTTAATAGATGCACATCATTTGTTTACATCATTTCAGTTCTATGACTTAATGTATTTCCAACACTGGCTTCAAAGCCTTACTTATTTACCCTGCAAATGAGCCTCGTGGAGAAGGAACATAGCGACATTGTGGAAAGTAATTTGTTCTCTGAAAATCGCTTCTGTCTCCTTTTTCATAAGAAACAACTTCGTTTCTAAGGTTTCTCTTTCCATAACATACATTAAAGTATTGCCCATCAATGCTACATTTCCCTTTGGAGGTTCTGAATATGGATGGCTGTATGAAATAAGATGGTATCTGACAATGTGGCCTAGACCTCCTCTTTCCTGGGTTTTACCCAGTTGAGAGGCTAAGGATCAAACAAAGGGAAGAGAGAAATGAGGTACAATAGGGTCTGGAGAGGGCATATGATGTCTGGTCTGACCCTAGCTGCCCAAAGCTTGGAGGGACCTTAGGTGACCTGCTCCATTTGAGGTCCAAGGGGTCATTGGCATTGACCTGCTTTTAGATACAGACTTCAAGGATGGAGAGCGGAGAGCCTGAATTTTGCCAGAGCACTTGCCCAGGGTGTTCCCTTTACATTTTGAGAATGAGATAACTGGAGCACCAAGTCAACTTGAATCCTGTGTGTCAGAGGGAAAGCAAGGATTTGGTAGCTCCTAGGAGTTTCACTATTACACCAGGAGGGCTGCCAAGTACTGTGCCCTCACATTTGGTAATAGTCTGAGTACTCTTTCCTTGTGGTGCCAGTTTGCCCAAGAAAGGCCAGAGTTGTAGGCCACCAGAAAACAGTTTGCCAAATATACTAATTTCCTTTCAGCTATTTGTTCTCTTGGAACCCAGAATTTCTGAAATCACTAAAATGTCACAGTCTGGAAACTATTATACACATTTCTGTTTTTGTTTTTCTTTACATTGCAGGAATAAGAAAGCACATACATTTGGAGAGTTTTACCTCAATAGCATTTGCTGCTTAGATCCCATATGTTGTAATAGCAAAAAATCCAGACAGAAGAAAAGATCAAGAAAGAGAACAACCTATATTATTAGGTATTAGCCTTTACTGAGTTAAACACTGTGTGTGTATTCTTTCAGTTTGCCCTTACAACAGCCTGAGGAGGTAATTTTGAGAAGTTTAGGTATCTGCCAGGTCACAATTCTTTAGCAATAGAATGGGATTCAAACCTAGAACTGTCTGATTACAGAGTCCAGTTCATAACAAGTCTCCTATATTGACTGCCAAGCTTTGCCTCCCCTGTTCAGTTTGGGACAGAGATAGAAGCATGGGAGGAAAATGAATTGTTACAAATCAGCAACACTAAAAAGTGATTAGAATGTGTATCCTGCTACTTTGGCTGTAAATTGCTATTTTCTAAGTCCTAGGTGACAGCTCACTACCGTGGTTGATGTGTACGTAATTACTAACATTGCTAAATCAAGCCAGGAGAATTTTCTTTTGATGAATCAAAGTGTCGAGAGAAAGACCTTAGGCTGGCTTCTGGCTCACGATTCACCTTGAGATATATAACCTTAATCCTTTGGTCAATTTCCTTAATGTGTATTTCCCATCTGAAGGCCCCCAGGGCTCTTATACAGAATAGACTAGTTGATTAACATCTGCCCACTGGATGTAAGTCTGGTGCTTATACCCCACCCTAAAGTATCCACAACTAATTTTCTACCCTGAAATCTGAGATCATGAAGACATGAGTTGTACTGAACTCAGGCAGTGAACTCTGACCCAATATGGATATAGGAACAAAAACAAATCCACAATTTGGGAACCAAATGCTGATTGACGACTATATTACAAGTGGGAAATACAACTTGGGTACCCTGAGATTGGACCTCTGTATTTCCTTAAGAGTAATTTTTGAAGATTTATTATTATTATTATTATTTATTTTTTTAAAGAGGGAGAGAGGGGGGGGAAGGGGGAGACAGAGGGAAAGGGAGAGAGAGAATCTTAAGCAGGCTCCATACCCAGTGCAGAGCCTGATGTGGGGCTTGACCTCACGACCCTGAGATCATGACCTGAACTGAAATCAAGAGTCAGACGCTAAACTGACTGAGCCACCCAAGTGACCCACAAGTAATTTTCATATGTGCTTTTCAGCAGTGCTTTTCATCTTTCATTAAATAGTAATATAAGTATATTTTTAATAGAGGATAAATAAAAGAAAAATATGAACCGCATTCCATGACCCAAAGACAAACACTGCAATAGGTCTCATTATCTAATCCTTTTCTAGCTTTATAAGAGAGAGGTACGTGTGTGTATTTCACATAACAAAATATTAACATTTATGCCTTTAATATATGGTGAATAAATTAGAAATAACATTCAGTTAAATTCTGAGAGTTATTTTTAGGAGGAATTTTTTGATGAACAATTATAGTGTTTTTCCCATAATGAGATATACATTTCATAATAAAATTATTAACTTTGAATCCAAGTGCCATCATAAGAATAATTTGACACCAATTCCATATTATTGAAAGAATATTGATGTGGTCAGTTTAGTCAGGTGTGGTTTGTTCTTTAGCGTTTCTCTGATGTGGTATTTTGCCTGGTGATGGTAATAACAATACTAGCTGCTGACATTTATTGAGTGCTTAGTTTTGTTAGGAAAAAGTTCTAATTGCTCTTCCTTTTTTTTTTTTTAAGATTTTATTTATTTATTTGACAGAGAGAGAGAGAGAGAGAGAGAGAGCCAGCGAGAGAGGGAACACAAGCAGGGGGAGTGGGAGAGGAAGAAGCAGTCTCCCGGCAGAGGAGCCTGATGCGGGGCTCGATCCCAGAACACCAGGATCACGCCCTGAGCCAAAGGCAGACGCTTAACGACTGAGCCACCCAGGCGCCCCTAATTGCTCTTCCTTTATTAACTCATTTAACACTCAAAAGAAGAGTACAATTCTCTGTATGTTACACAGGAAGAAATTAGAGTAGTTTTCCCTCCAACAGTTAATAACTAATGGAACCAGGATATAGACTCAGCCAGCTGGGTCCAATGCATTTCAGTTTTACTATTAGCCTCAAAGAAGGTAATCTCCCATTCCTATTATACCATGACTTCCCTTTTTGAATTTCTCATTTTAATTCATCATTAGTCAACTAGAGTATATTTCCAAGCAATCTTTTTCAATAAGTATATGATTGGTATATATTTACAAGTCTACATGTTAGATTTAATATATTTTTGACTCCAAGTTAATAGGAAATGTCACTCAAACTGACTTAAACCAGTAGTCTCAAACTTTAGCCTGCATTGGAAATCACCTGAGGGGCTTCTTAAAACACAGATTGTTGAGCCCCACTCCAAGTTTCTGATTCCAGGGGTCTGACATGGGGCTCTAGAATTTGCATTTCTAATAAGTTCCCAGGTGAGGTTGCTGCTTCTGGGCTGGGACCATACTTTGAGAAAATTCACTGACTACAGAAGTCAAGATTCAGGTCTTAGGTTGGCTTAACCCAATTTCTCCAGCTCCATTTCTCTGCATCTTTCTTAGGTGTTGTCTCCTCTGTGTCTCTACCTAATCTTCAAACAGTAGCAAGATGCCGGTAGCCATTTTAATCCTTTAAACTGTGTGTAAAAAATATCCAAGAAAAAAGAACTCCATTCTTTCAGCATTTTTTGTAAGAACAAGGAAATTCCTTTACCAAAGCCTACAGAAAATTTCACTGGGTCTTGACCTAAATTAGATCACCTCTTTATTTTTGAACAAATTCTACTGCGGAGGGAGCAGTGTTTGCTGATTGGCTTAGGTCTGTGTTCCTGAACCAATCACAGTCAAGAAGAATGGCCTGCCTCTAAGATCATTCAAGAATGACCCTGGAACAGCAAGAACTGTGGTCTCTAGATTGAGGAAGAGAACTTTGCTATTTTGCCTTCTTTTCTATTGTTTTGGTTCAAAGCACATAAAAAAAAAAGACAAAGAAAAGTTTTCTTTCAAGAAAAATCTTTAGAGGGGCGCCTGGGTGGCACAGCAGTTAAGCGTCTGCCTTCGGCTCAGGGTGTGATCCCGGCGTTATGGGATCGAGCCCCACATCAGGCTCCTCCGCTATGAGCCTACTTCTTCCTCTCCCACTCCCTCTGCTTGTGTTCCCTCTCTTGCTGGCTGTCTCTATCTCTGTCGAATAAATAAATAAAATCTTAAAAAAAAAAGAAAAAAAGAAAAATCTTTAGAATTTATCTTTGGAAAACTGTAGACTATAAAATTTTGCCTTCCCAGGTCAACCTTAAACCTAATATTTTAAGTTTATATATTAATAACAATATAACAATATCTACAATTAAATAACAAGAATATATATTTCTAAACACCGCCTTTAACACATGATACTGAATGAGATTTTTCCCTAAATAAAATAGGTAGCTATCTATATCCAAAGACTCACTGTAGTTATGAAGAGGGAGTCATTAATCTATAGGGTATGTGAGATAGGCCAAAAACTGTATTTCACATGCATTATCTAATTTTATCTGCTTGGCAACCCTAATACTTAGGTAACATTAATATCTATGCTTTTTAGATAAGGATTATACAGTATTTATACTACAGTATTATAGAATAATACATATTGTCTACTCTAATTTAAATGAATATAATGATGTATTTTTCTTGATAACTATATAATACATATTACTCATTTGTTTTAAAAATTACCTCTCTGAAGTACATATCAAAAGCAATAACTAAAGTTAAGAGAGATATGCTGATGTATGTGGTTGTTTTCATATCAAATTTGTTTAATTAAATTTAATTGCATATTTAAGTGTTTATTATGCATAAGACATCATGTATAAAAAATACACATAGTATATCTATGAGAGAGAGAGGGAGGGAGGGAGAAGAGATAATATCCATAAAGCTCTTAATATAATGCTTGGCTCGTGCTCATATTAAATACCCTCATAATAATGTTAGCCGTCATTGGTATTTTTATTTAATTCAATGTAACAGATATTTATTAGGAACTATAAGCTGTGAAGTACTGTTCAAGGAAATGAGTACATATTCATAAAGACAAGCATTAAACACCATATATTAAACACCAGCCCCTTTAGCATAGGCTGTTCTTAATATACTCATTACAGAGGCAATTTCTCAAGCAAATTAGTCGTGTAACTTGTTTCTTGATAACAGCACAGGGAGTTAAGACTGCCAAAATCAACAATGTATTTCAAAGGCTTCCAGGTTCTCTGTAACAAAGGCTGAGTAAGCCATGACTCATAATCAGGAAACTTCTATTTGAGGGCCTTATTATCTTTCTTCATATCTGGGGTGTGGGAAAGACTGGTAGCAGTGGGCAGCACACAGGGGAGGAGTTCCGTTCTGTTTCCAGCGCCACAAAATGAGTGAGAAGCTGTGTAGTGAAAGTTCTCCTGTATAGTTTTTTCTTATTCAAGGGAGCCCCCAGGATGTGTATACAGTGGTCTGAAAACATATTCAGGACAATGGAGCTGTGCTAGAATTTCTAAACTATTCAAGTCTGTGGTTAAGTCAGTCACACTCATTATCTAGAAATAAACAAGACTGTCTTGCATCTAGTCACTTTGGAGTGCTTGCTGCTTCTGTCTGTGTGTTTTATTTATTTATGGGGTAAGGACGGAGTGTGTTTTTAAGGCTCAACTTTGAACCTGCACATAATGTAAATAAAAAAGAAGGGTTTTCCAACTGCCCAGAAAGGGTTTAAATTGTGACTGTCATGTACTTGTTGTGTGGCCTAGGGCAATGCTTTAATATTTCTACACCATAAATTTCCTGTCTTTTAAAAGTGTGATATTGTCTACCTACTGATTTTATTGTAAAAAATAAGTTAGATTGCAAGTGAAAAAGAGACTCATCACAGCTGGCACATAGTAGTCTCTCAGAAAGAAAGAAAGGAAGAAAGAAAGAGAAAGAAAGAAAGAAAGAAAGAAAGAAAGAAAGAAAGAAAGAAAGAAAATAAACGAACCTATTTAGTTGGTGTTATGCTAACTGTACATTATATTTAAGATAATCATATAATATACTTTATACCCCAAGGACATTTTTTCAGAGCGAAGGGGTCACTATTACTAATTAGCTCAGTATAGCCAGCCAAACGAAGACTATCCTGAGCAAGTCTGGAGGTATGCTCACTCTAATTATAATCATTTTGCTTTGTTGATAGGGTAAAGGGAGGAGTCAGAACTCCTTATCTCCTGATAAAACTTCGCAATCATTTACGTATTTTATTGTTGTTGGCACGAAAGGCCCAAGGTTCCTCTCAGACACTTCGCAGTTACTTATCATTGGTTCACAAAAACAACATAGTTTGTGGTAAGTGGCATAGAAATAAAAAGAAAGCGTATGACCCAGTTTTCTCCTTCCCTTATTTTACTTACTTTCCTCAGCTGAAGAAAACCTAGATCTACTTCTTGCCCAAGGAGCCACTGAAATGCTTAGGACCCCCAAGAATAGCATCCACCCACCACAACACCAAAATATCCCTGGAATTGGTGGGTTAAGAGTAGAAAGGAGACCTTTAATAAATTTTGCTTTGGAATCCTATAACTTAAATTTGTCATGATCTGGAAAGCATCTCCTCCCTTCTGTCTCTATTTAATCCAAAATATATTTGATGATATACTTGATGGCATTCAAGACACTGACTAAATTTGATGGCAAGGGAATATGGTTATACATCCTGCTTTAATTTCCTATTTGATGGGAAACAAATAATCTTGTTATTCACCTAAGGAAAGACTTCTTAAACTGAGGATAAAAAGAACTGTGACAATTTTAAATACTTTTACATTTTATAACATTTCAATTCTTAAACATAGAAGACATAGAGTGTGTAAAGTACATGCATGAAAAATCTGACAATGCCTATTTTTTTATTTTGAAGACTGATTCTGAACTATCTTAACTTAGCTGTTAAATCTTGACTTTTCTAATAAACCAAGGCCAGGTAATTTGAGCCCTGATCCAAAGAACTGTGTAGGCTCTACCATCTACATATTGGGAAAGAGGTATAGAAGAAGTTAATACCAGACCTTCAATGTCAATAGGCTGAGTGCTGCTTCATGGACACCTGGCAAATTTCCTGTTCACAAAAGTGCACCTGGGAAGATCTTTTATTTGTTCATTCATTCATAGGAATTTATTGTGTTCCTAGTAAGTTCCATGTTCAAGTCCAGATGCTTGGAGATTCAAGCATGGTCACTGTTCATTACTATAAAATGAAACCCAGTATTAATGATAAAGGGAAGCTCAAGGCACTGTAGGAAACTATCGTGTTCTGGGGAACAGAGAAGGGTCTCTGAGTATGTGATTTGTTAACCTGAGTAGGGTAAGTATGAATAATCATTTTATAATGGAAATGATGTCCAATGCAGGAGGGACAATCTGTGAGAGATGGGAAGAGAGAGCTTGGTGTAAGGATCTAATAATAGACTATTATGTCTAGAAAAAAGACACTCAGTCAATATGCTGGAGAGGTGAGGGGAGGCCAAATTATGGAGGCTTTATATATTAAATTAGGAATTCAAACTTTATCTAGTAGGTAGTTGGGAAGCCATTGAGAGGTTTTATGCAGAAGGCTAACATGATCAGATATACATTTTATATAGGTAATTAAGGCTGCGAGAGACCAATTAGAGAAGTATACAATGGTCAAGATCAAAATTAATAGCATTTTCTACAAAGATGCTGCTGGTGGAAATGGAGAAATTTAGGAAGGAGTATTAACAGGATTTGGTGATCAACTGGATATGGGCAGCAAACTAAAAGACACCTAAGTTTTGGCTTAGAAACCGGAAAGGATAGTGATGCCCTTAAATGTATGTATAGGGAATACATAAGGAGAAGTGGGTTGCAGGGTAGTGATAGTGCATTCCATTTTGGACAAGTTGAGTTTGAAATATCCTTGATATATTCAAGTAGAGATGTCAAACACAAAGTGATTGTGTAGGTCAGGAGCTCAGAGAGCACATTGAACCATATTTAGAGATTTGGGGTTCATTAGCATACAAATGGCCTTTGAAGCTCTTAGAGTAGATGAGACACCCTGGAGAAAGTGGGTAGAATGAAAGAAGAGGAGGCTCAAAAAGAGACTCCTTTCATTATACCAACTTGTAAAAGAGGAGGAGGGCTGCTCTTACATTTCTCTGGCAAGAAAATGAGGTTTCAAAAGGCTCCAGGAAACAGGCAGCATATGACCCACAAGTGATGTTAAGATAAAGTATCTGATATTATGTTCTGGGTTAGAGTGTCAGTCCATATCTAAATATAGTTTTAAAGCCAGATTCCAACTCAAGAAAACATCTCTTGAGCTCCTCTGGATGTGAAGAAGACTCACAGCCTGACTATCTCACTAATGTTATTACAGTTTCTTTGCTTTTCCTTCCCTTCTTTGGTAATGATCTATCCAGGACATGCTTCCCTGGTAACATGCCAGGCATGAGCAGCTTGAAGACTGCCCTCATTTTATCCTTAGATAATATTCTCACTCATATTATAGAAAAAGGAAGTTTTATGATAGGGGTAGTTGGAAAATAAGGTATCTGCTTACTCTAGCCATGAACTATAATTAGAAAGGCCTGAAATACCATAAGTAGTAATTCAACACTCATTTTTCTTTAGAATCTCATAAAACTTAATTAAGGAATGCAAAGGTCCTGATAAAAATTTTAAAATGCACACTGACAATGAAACAGATGCTCTTATTTTCCTCTCTGTGTTTCTAGTCTGCATCACATCCACTTACACATGCAATCTCTCTTCACTGTAAGAGGCAAATCTTAGAATCATAGCATATTAAATTTGAAAGGAACCCCAAGAGAGTCACTCACTCAGCCCTCTCTGCCCTGGCCCCATGCCCACTTACAGATGAGGAAGTTGAGGTACAGCGACAATGGCACCTTGAACTTACATTTACATGTTGCTATATATTTAAATAATAATGTTGACATTCAAGAGAATATTAGTGGTTACACTGGTGAAGATCCCAGGCTCTTGGAATCAGTTGACTGGACCTGACAATCACACAAGCCTTGGGCAAATTACTTAGCCTCTCAGATCTTTTGTTTCTGCATCTGTGAAATCAGTTTTTATAGTATCTACTCACAGGTATTGGTAGACAACTCTCCATAGGTTTCTTGAGAGTCTGCCTATCTTTTGAGCAGACACACCGACTACTTTTGTTATGGACTACCATTTCAAAAATGTTTGTACAGACGACAGCCTTGAAGGTTATAGTGTCTGCTTCAGGGCAAAGAGCTAGTTTGCTTACTATCCAGCAAAATAAAGATGTCTCCTTCTGCAGGTATGCTTCCTTCCCAATATAAAAGATTTGGGTTCCCTTATTTCAGGATTCTTCTCCTGCACTATGACCCTCTATGTGTGTAGGCATTGCATGGACCTCAGAGAACTGATACAAATGCTGATATTCTGGCTATTAATATTTATGTGGGTAATAAAGACCTTCATCTGTGACTCAGGCGTCTCACATCTTCTGCCAACATCCATGTAATCGTGGCAGGCTAACATATTAGCTTCCAAGTAGAATAAAATCTCAGACCCTTCACAGTTCTTGACAATAGATTTCTGTAAGAACTGAGTAAAGCAAATAAACATAAAGAGCCTAGAAGAGTATCTGGCACATAAAGACTAAAGACTGAATAAAGTTTGGTTGTTGATGTCATTATATAGTTATATATGCCAATGCACATGATTTATTCATGGGCAAAACCAAGACTAGATTCCAGAGCTAGTCTCAGTCTAGGGGCACCTGGGTGGCTCAGTTGGTTAAGTGTTTGATTCTTGAACGCAGCTCAGGTCTTGATCTCAGGATTGTGAGTTCAAGCCCCGTGTTGGGCTCCAACTGGGCATGGAGCACACGTGAGAACAAAATCAAAAACAAAAAAACTCAGTCTAATGTTCTTTTTCTTCATTCTACCAGCCCCTTCCACCCCAACATTATATTTTCTGCATATTTAACTTATAATTAATGTTGAAAATAATGTGGTTTAAGAGGAAGAATTAAGAATTTTATACCAACTTATTTGGTGAACATGTTAAAATGAGTACAAAAGAAACAGTAGATCTGGTGATCAAAGACATCAGAGGATTAAAGTATTATGTTAAGAGAAAAATGGCCAAAACCATGGTAAGCTCTGATCCATATAAAAAACTAATTTGCCCAGAAATACATATAAGCAAAATACTATAAAGCTTGAAAATTCCCTAATGACAATCAACATTTTAATATGTATATTTTTATCTATGAAAATCCACTACTGCTTTTTCTTAAAGTCTCAAAGTAAATTTCTAAAATGTATATGTCATAGACAGAATCTCTGAAAGTAATGGCTCCCTAGTACTAATTGCTGGATTTTGAAATTTTCCCTAAGACATTTTCTATAAGTCATGGCTTAAGATTTTGTACCTGTATTACCACTGGAATAAAAAATACTATTAATCAAATACTTGCTTTATAGCTCATCCATACTTAGTATTTTACATGTTTTCTTTTATTGAATCCTTACAACAATCCTATGGGATAGAAACTATTAGTAACTTAATTTACTGATGGGAAAATCATTCATAGAAAAGTAATTTGCCCCAAATTATGCAGCTAGTAAGATCTAATGGACCATAGTGAACTAAAGTCTGATGACTAGTGATCCTTTTCATGAAATCCTGATTATACTGCCATAAACCTTTAGTTGAGTTTACCAAGGAAATGCATATGGTGAGATCAAATGTTAAAATTAAGAAACTAGACTTTTCACAAAACCATAAAGGCAATTCAATAGGCCAATAATTGCAAATCACAATTCAGTCCTACCCCTTCCGTAAGCTATTCACAAACAGTCTGGATTCGAACTCTATTCTCTTGGATGGAATGTAAAAATTTTTAAGAAATATGCTTATCTAATTCAATATTAAAAGAAATAAATTTTTAAAAATCAATCAGTCTTCTTCTAGAGACCCTTAAAGATTGTACTTTCACTGTAAATACAAACATTATGAGAAGAGAATCAACTTTTACAATTTATTTCCCTCACGCTAACTCTCCCTGCTTTGCTGCTCACACACCTGACATCATGCTTTCGATCATGAGGTTAAGATCAATTTGTAGTGTGACTAATGTTTGAGATACAATGTTTCTAAAAAATTCAAGTTTTTGCCATTATTGTCAACTCATTTCTAGTTATTTCTCTTTTTGATTTGCTTAGTTCATCAGCTCTTTAAAAACACTGGGGCTTTTCCCCCCTATGTCTCCTATGCTATTTTCAGAGTTCTGTTTTCTATCTTTAAGTCTGTCAAACACAGTAGCTCCATTTTTTTTAAAACAACATTTCACCTGTTCTTTTTCTTTTCTACAGCGCACTTTATACTTTTGAAAATCAGCATGACCTTTTTCATTCATGATCAACATTTGCTACAACAGCTTCCCCTGAAGCCAAAAGGAAATAACCAGAACAAGCAACATGCTGAATGATCAGGATGTGGGGACTAAACCTATCCTGATGCCCAGCTGGAGTACTTGGCCACCTACTCTATGTAATTTTAGGGATTTCAAAACCCCACATGTCTCCAGGTTTTTGAATACTGATTTGTCATGATCCTTGTTCATCATCAGTTTAAAGAGGCAGGGCCTTATCTTTAGTTGGCTGCTGGTAAAAAACCATAATCATAAATAATTATTGTTAGAAAAACTACATATCAACCTGGGGACTGAAGACAAGGTATTTCACCCTGCAGCAAGGAAACAGGAGTAAGGAAAGAACATCTCAGAGGTGAGATCTCTATAGTGGCAGAACATAAGAAGGCATCATGCTAGAGAGGTCTGGATCTCTGCAGGATATGGGAAACTTGGAAGACATTTGTCTCCCTGTGTGTCCAACAATAGGGCAAGCCCTGAGGAGATGATAAAATGGTAAGACATGGGCTCTGCCTTTAAAGAATTTCCCATCTAGCTATGGAGATCAAGCCCACACAACCCAGGTAGAGCACTGTACATAATTATTATGTTGTATGGGCAAGACTATTAAGAGTTCAAAAACATTGAATACATTAGGATTACTAACAGCATTCTCTAAACACAATAATGAATGAAAAAGAAGGAGGAGAATGGTCAAAGAAGGAGATAGCAGTGGGTCAGCAGCATACTCCACTGATAGAGGTGTTGTGTGCAAGCAGTTACCAAAAGTTGAGGAAAAATATTTTTTAGCACATGTGGCTTTAAGATGGGGCATCTTAGAATGGGAGACTTGGAGTCCGTGTGAGGCCATGTTTCATCTGAAACCCTGGAATTCAATTTTTATTTATATATATTAAAAAAAAAACCAAATGGAATTTGCTTGTTACTCTCCTAATCCATGATGTTTGGCTCCATTGAGTTATAGCAAGTAGAACCTAAAAGCATCTATTAAGTGCCATTGT
Source organism: Ursus americanus (assembly GCF_024610735.1). NCBI lineage: Eukaryota > Metazoa > Chordata > Mammalia > Carnivora > Ursidae > Ursus > Ursus americanus. The sequence continues at coordinate 58,263,362 of NC_142127.1, forward strand.
TGGCATGGTACTGAGGACTGAATTAATAGAACTCCATAAACCCTGTTCTTGCGCTATAGATCACTATTAATATTGTAACCTAAGGAAATATTGATAGTAGAAATATCATTAGCACATTCTTTGTAAGATGACAGAAAAGGAGTGGCCTATGCCGAAACACCTGTGTTCTCAGTGACTTTTTCTTTGTTCCTCACCCTTCTTTTCTCTAACTTCCTGAACGAATCTTGGCAGAAAGTTTAGTGAGTCAAATCTAAGAGGTGGTAAAAGAGTGGCATATAAGGATGTGGGAAATCTTGAGTTTGGCTTTTTGGAATCCTGAAGAGATAGTGCTTTAAGGAGTAAAAGCCAACCCTATTCTTCAAAACGTTTCACAGATAACTGCCAATGGCATTTATGTTACAATAGGACCTGAGTTTTCATTGTGAAATAATTCATTAGAAGCAATGTTTCAAAAGAATAAGAACTCAAGGATTTAGAGAACTTAGACCCATTCCCAATACATCAAACAGTTTAATTTTTCTCTTGGAGAAGTCATTACCAACATTGTCATTAGAGAAATCTACCCATACTCAATTAAAAACAAAATTAGCCTGAAAATATGGAGTGAAAAGTATAAGAACCAAACCCAGCTTTTCCCAATTTTGGCTTTTATTTTTCGGTTAGATGTAGAATTTTGGAAAATGTCTGGATTCAGTGCAATGAAGAATCATCCGGTGTAATGAAGTGTACAACAAGAACAAACTTGACTTGGAAATAAATTACTGGCTCATAGGGAGTCATCTACAATTTTAACTTTGGAGGTAAATGAGGCATGATGCTATCGCTTATTCTATTTGTTATCTGGGATTTTTCCTTAGTGAAAACATGTTGAATAAGATTTTTTTTTATTATGAACACTTTGATATTATTAGCATAATTTGCTGGGACCTGGAGTTTTTTGAAAACAAATATCCTTTTACCAGTTCTTACTTTGACTATATATTCATTTAATGCTTAATTGAGAAACTGAGATCTTGTTCATGATTGTTCTTCAGGATATTTTGAAGAAAACATTGTCATGTGAATCCATGAAAGGTATCAACATAGTGAATACCTTGGGGATTTTATGAATACTTATATTTTGTGAAAATGCAAGCCTGCTTTAAATTAAATTTTTCCATTTTTTTTTCTTAGGTAGATATTTCTGTATTGAAAAGTATAAGACTACAAAAATCAGAGCAACATATCAAGGGAGAAGGATGTCTAAATGTTAAAGTGTAGGAAGAGATTCAGTAGATGTTTTCTCTAGATATAAAGAGATGATGTGCTAGACAGTTCCTGGAACATGAGTAGAGCTTTGATGTATTGTTTTTGGTTGATTGATATACCAAGGACACGGCTGCCCTTCACAGTCAGAAGTGAACATAAGATGTGAAAAGTAAATAAAGTCTGAAAGAGCACTTGTGCTAGAGTATTTAATATTCTTTCTCTGTCAGCACCACTCCCTGCCCCAGCCTGATTTATAAATGCCTATAGTATGGTGAAGCATCAGGAGGAGGAAATAATGGGACATCTGGAGATGGGAAAAGAGAAAAGAAAGAGGAGATCTGAAAAGGGGGTGGGGCTTAGAGTTAGAAGCAAAAGTGAGCTTTGTCAGTTAACTACTTGGGTAAAGTGGTATAATTTGTGGGATCAAAAAAAAAAAGATATCAGAAAAGTAGAATTGGAATACAGGGCTGTGGATCTAAATTGTACACACCATTGCCTTCTCTAATATCAGCTCTGTGTTCCCAGTTTATGGGTAGGAACAGGGTCCTGAGGGCATCTAATCATTACTCACAGTGGGGTAGTTGGAAGTCTGAGGATGTGAAGCAGTGACTCTAGATACTGTGTAGCTCTAAACTCTTTGCTCACTTTATTTTTATGATCCCTGGAAGAATGGAGATGGGGCCACTTCTGTGGTAAGGTTAGCTGTTCTGGGATAACTAGGGATTGATAATTATTGTTATAAACTATCGATAAAGCCTAATAAAGAATGTCTTTGGGCAGAGCTTTTGGAAAACCAGCTTCTAATGCCAGCCTCATAACTAATGGGATATGTGAAATATTAGATAACAGCCTGCGTATATCTCAGTAGACTCTTTTAATAAATCAATCTCTACTGATGCCCTGCTGTTAAGATTAAATGACATCAGATATATGCAACACTTTGACAGAAACGAGGCACAAGATTTGTACTTGAGCTGTAGAATTTATTTTGTGCTTAGTATGGAAAAAGCCTCAGGCAAAGTAGCTATGTGTAAATTCTGAAGCATATACCATGAGAAAAGTACATCTTAAGGGTCTGTGTCTGTATTCATTTGCAGGAGGTGCAAGGGAGTGGGGAGAAGTGCAGGTAATGGGAAAGGGACCCAGTAAAATGACAGGGAAGAAGACCAAGGATTTTTCTTATGTGAGTCTCTTAAACATTATCTCAGGTTATACTTCTGTTTTCTACATTAAAACAAAATGGATCTTTAAGGGGACCTTTCTTCCTTATGACATAATTACTTACATCAATATCTCTTCTCCTTTATTTACTTACAAACTCCTTGAGGAAGTCATGTCTCATATTTTCTACCTATATGAGACACAGAACAGAGCATTGCACACACAGATATTCAAAAAACATCTGGTGAATGAATACTACCTCTTGATTTTCCAGCTGTTATATAGAGATGAAGCTCTGTTCACATGTTATTAATGATAGCTGTGGTGGCAGATAATAGAAGTTTGATAGGTGGTTCCAAGGGGCATGACTTGCTTTTTCAAAGAAGTGCTTTGAAAGGGAAATATTTTAATAATGGCCTAAAAATTCATCACTTTTATCTGGCCATTGGCCAGGTTTCTGTGAATTTTTTTTTTTAATCATTCACAAAGTATATGTTCCTCAAAAACAGAGCCTGGGTTTCATCATCTGCAGGACACAGAATGCCAGTTTTTAAAAGTGCTTTTGAAATATAGTTTGCTATGTAATTATAGATGTAAAAATTGTACTTCCTAGCTCAAAGAGAACTGTTGAAAGAAAAAGCAGATGCTTTGTTTGTCCAGAATGTCAGGGTCATTATTGTTATGGGATGCTTTTAAGAAACACTAATTTGTGGAAGAAAAGCATCCCAGAAGGCAAATTTGACAGTTGAAATTCTTGTGCCCAAATTGTTTCGAGGATCATAATTAATTGAAACAATGAAAGGCTGAATACAGCTTTGTTTCGCTTCTTCACAGAGTCAGTGAAGTGATTCTAAGTTAAATTTTCAAGATCTGAAAGATGAAAATATACTATGCTTTAGACAGAAAAACACAGGGTGATTGAGAGATTGTGAAATGCTGATGGGGATCCCAACAACATTCTAGTGTAGTTTCAACTGGCTCTAGACTCTTAGAATAAGCAAAATCCCTTCCCACACTGATAAACACATACTTGTATATAGCATTCCATTTTTGAAGCAGACTTAAATAGTATGTGAGTTTATTATTGTCTGGAAAGTGATGCCAATGAAAAACTGCCAATTTGGCCCTTTTAAAGAAATCAGAACCTAATCTTGTCTTAAAGTCAATAATTTTTGGTAAGTATAACAACTAATTTTAACAACTAAAACCAATTTGTGGGCAAACTTTACAAAATGGAATCTGTCATTTATACGGCAGAGGACTTTCAAGAACACAAATGCAGTTGTAGTTAAAATCAAGGAAAAACTGTTAAGCTTCAGGACCTCGATTGCTTTATACTACAAGTATAATTTATTTTTTAGGGTTTTTTTGGGGAGAGGGCATATTTTTAATTGTAATTTCTCTTATTATTAGTCCATGCCTTGCACCCCATTGCTGCATTTTCTTTGGGGACATTTAACTTTGGAGAGAAATTGAAAACTGAATTATTTTATGTGGATCAGGATGGAGGTAGGGAGAAAGTTAGTAGTAATAAAAATATTGTTGGTGGGAAACAAATAGGGTTAACAAGCCTGAATCTGAGAAATAACCCTGAGTATAGGCCTTGCTAACGTCCTGAACTATCTCCAGTAGTAGAAGGTGAGGAGGTCCTGACAACCTGGAGGGTGAGCCCTGTGCAGGAGAATGTCTTGGTCTCACTCACAGAGCTTCTGTGCAAGAGGATTTCATAACTCAGAGTCTATTTTTCTGAAGAAAATTACCACTGATAGACATCTAGCAAAACAAAGGTGCTGACATTTGTTAGTTCAGTGAAGGAGTAAGTGAATGAACACAGACCTTTCTTTCTCCTACAAGAGTTTAGTTCTTTCTACAGGACAGTTTTATACAGTTAATCCAGCTGTGCGATGTAATTTATTTGTATTTATTGACTTTCTGCATGCTATCTCATATAGTCTGGGAATTCATCTACTATGGATAACATTGGAAAGGGAAACTATTTCAACTTTTAAATAACTTATTTAAAAATAGGATTTTATAAATATTAATGATTGTAACAATTGTCATTTGAATACTAAGTTTTATATACACTACTAAGCCTTGTATATGTATTACCTTTTTTTGTACACACAAAGAACGAACTAGGTCGGTATTAGCATTCCCGTTTTATACAGGAAACAGAGGCTCAGAATGGTAAGTCATATGCTCAAATTGCACAACTAGTAAGGAGCAGTGCCAGGAATCAGACTCAGGGAGTCTGATTCCAAGGCACACATTTTTAACCTCTAAATTGCCTTATAAACACAATCAATGAATATTTCAAACTTTTTAAAGACTGAAACATGAATGTAGATCCCCCTGTGACTATATATAATATATACATCGAAATGTAATTTCCTGGGCATGTGGACATACACACAGCCAACCCCGGCCCCCTTTATGTATCCCATGTTTACTCACAAAAACACCATACTTAAAAACCAGAAAAATTGACAAACTCATGTAGAGAAATGGGAAGAAATATGAAAACTGCAATAAGTGGATTTCTAAAGGGCTTGCCACAGAAATAAACAAGTATTAAGAGAAAAAAAGAGGTTTGTACCTTATGGCTCACCTGTGAATAAAATTTACTTGGTTAAAAAAAGAGAGAGAGAGAGAGAGAGAGAGAAAAGGTTTGGCACTGAATATTTTAGAGTAGTTATATGTTGATAACAAGTAGTTTGGAGTTTACCAAAACTTCAAACATAACATCTATCCTTAAATATTAGCAAAATGAAATTATAAAAGATTTATTTTTCCCTTGATTTTTTTTTTCTTTCCCGCTTCTCCCCCCTCCCTTGTCTCCTTCCTCCCCTTAATCCCTCAAATTATTTATTTAGTGCATTTGTATATGCCAGGCACTATTTTGGATGTTTATAATATATAAAAATCACTCTCCTCAAGGAGTTTATATTCCAGTGGGGGGCACAGATGATAAAAATAAGCCAACAAAGGAAAATAACTGTATCACTGTATCAGCTGTATCACTAGAAAGTGATAAATGCTATGGAAAAAAAGTAGGGCAGGATTGGTTCTCTAGGAATGACAGAGGCAGGCTACAGTTTAAAATAGGATGATCAAGAGAGTCCTCATTGAGAAGAGCATACTTAAGCAACGAATTGAAAGAAGTGAAGGAGTTAACCATGTGGTTTTTGGAGGGAAGACTGTTCTAGACAGAGCACAGCTAGTGCATTGGCCCAAGGCAGAAGTGTGTCTGATATGCTTGAGGCAAGCAAGGAAGTTGTGTGGCTGAATGGAGTTAAGTAAGGGGGAGGGGCAGAGAACCAAGAATGACATCAGAGAGCTAATGGGGCCAAAACATATAAGGTCAAGTTAGCTTCATAAAGTCTTCCATGTTTACACTGAGAAAAATGAATAGCTAATGTAGGATTTGGAGTGACATGATCTGACATAGGATTTAAATTAATTGCTTTGGCTGCTGCTTTGAGAATAGACTAGTGGGCAAGAGTAGAAGCAAGGAAATCAATTAGGGGCTTTGCAATAATCTGAGTGAAGAAGAGTGATAGATCCTAAGTAGAACTGAGCAGGATTTGAATTCTGATTGCATCTTGTACTCTAAGCATCTAATGATATACATATTTCCCTCTAAGCACTGCTTTAGTGCTATCCCACAAATTGATGCACTGGGTCTTATTTTCATTTATTACAAAATATTTTCTAACTTCTCTTCTGATTTCCTCTTTTGACCCATGGGTTATTTAGAAGTAATTAGTTTTATTTGCTAATATTTAAGGACTTCATATGTATCTTTTTTGTTGCTGATTTCTAGTCTAATTCTGTTAAAGTCTGAAACACACTTTATATTATTTTAATTCATTTAAATGAATTAATGTATTAAGGATTGTTGTACGACCTAGAATATGGTCTATGTTTGTTTTTTTTAAAGATTTTTATTTATTTGACAGAGAGATAGAGAGAGAGCACAAGTAGGCAGAGTGGCAGGCAGAGGGAGAGGGAGAAGCAAGCTCTCTGCTGAGCAGGGAGCCCGATGTGGGGCTCAAACCCAGGACCCAGGGATCATGACCTGAGCCAAAGGCAGCTGCTTAACCGACTGAGCCACCCAGGCACCCCTAGAATATGGTCTCTCTTAATGAATGTTCCATTTGAACTTGAAAAAAATCTGTATTCTACAGTTGTTGAGTGGAGTGTTCTATAAATATTAATTAGCTCAACTTTTCAGTAATGTTCAAGTGTTTTATATCCTTACTAATTTTTTATTTGTCTTATCAGTGAGTGAGAGGAGTACTGACATCTCCAACTGTAATTGTGAATTTCTCTTTTATTTCTATGTATTTTGAAACTCTGTTGTTAGATGCATACGCATGTAGGATTACAATGTTTTCTTGGAGAACTGACCTCTTTATCATTATGTAATGTCCCTCTTTGTCCCTGGTAATATTCCTTATTCTAAAGCCTACTTTGTCCATTATAATATAGATACTCTTTTTTTTTTTTTTTGGTAAGTGTTTTCATGGCATATCTTTTTCCATTTGCACTTTTATCTAAATCCTACATTTAAAATGGTTTTCTTGTAGAAGCATATAGTTTTGTCTTGTTTTCTTGTCCAGTTTGACAATCTGAGCCTTTTAGTGTGTTTATACTATTTATATTTAATGATATTAGTCTGTGGTTAGGTCAAACTCTATCATCTTGCTAACTGTTCTCTAATGTTCTGTCTGTTCTTTGTTTCTTTTGTCCTCTTTTTCCCCCTACTTTTGAATTCATGGAGTATTTTTTAAAATTTTAGTTTACTTCTACTATAGGAGTATATGCCTTTTTATACAACTTTTAATGGTTGGTGTAGGTTTTTAAATATGCAATTTAATTAGTCATGATCTACCTTAAATAATGTATCACTTCGGATGAAGTATAAGAACCTTAAAGTACTATATACCCAATTCCTCCCTTCTATCTGCTGTTGTTTTCATACATTTTGTATTTACATCTGTGATAAATATATAATACATTACTATTTTTGCTTTAGACAGTTACCTTTGAAGAAATTAAAAGAAGAACAATTAATTTCACATTACCTTGCTTGATTCCACTTCCATTGCTCTTCATTTTGTGATGTAGATTCAAGTTTATGGTTGGTCTCATATTCCTTTTGCCTGAAGAACTTCCTAAATTCTGAATATATTTTAAATGTAGAGCCAAAGAAATTTCCAGGTGTATTTGATGTAGCCTTTGAGAGAAAGCAAAATCAAAGATGACCCCTAGAGTTTATAATAGAACTGCTGATAAATCACAATGAGAAGCAAATAATTAAATAGAAAAGAATACATTTAGGAAGGAAGAAATATTAGTGTAAAAAAAATAATCAACCCTAAAAGAAAAATATGACTTGATATACCAAATGTATTTTTGTTTATCTGTTTGTTTGTTTTTAAAGATTTTATTATAGAGAGAGAGAGTACAAGCTGGGGGAGGGGCAGAGGGACAAGCAGACTTCCCACTGAGCAGGGAGCCTGACGCAGGCTGATCCCAGGACCCTGAGATCATGACCTGAGCTGAAGGCAGATGCTTAACCAACGGAGCCACCCAGGCACCCCCAAATGTATTTTGTTATTACTTATCTGCCATGGATTTTTCTGCCCCTCAAAGTCCTGATTTTGAACACCCATAGAAGTCCCCAGGTTGGGCGCCTGGGTGGCACAGCGGTTAAGCGCCTGCCTTCGGCTCAGGGCGTGATCCCGGCGTTATGGGATCGAGCCCCACATCAGGCTCTTCTGCTATGAGCCTGCTTCTTCCTCTCCCACTCCCCCTACTTGTGTTCCCTCTCTCGCTGGCTGTCTCTATCTCTGTCAAATAAATAAATAAAATCTTTAAAAAAAAAAAAAAAAAAAAGAAGTCCCCAGGTTGGCAGAGGGGGCAGAGATCTTGTGTGACTCCTATGTCTATATGTGCCTACCTCCTCTCATTAACCTGGATGCAAAACTCAGTCCCTTTATTGGTTTCAACAAGAAGTCTTTCCCTCACTTTCCTCTCATGTTCATCAGGTTCCCCCCCCCCCCTTTTTTTAACTCCTTCATTTTTGTTCCCTTATGAAATTGCTCCCTGTGAATTCTGAATTCTTCTTATTTTACGTGGAGTTTAGCTATCTCCTACACTCAGCATTATATAAACAAAACCCCTTAAGGAGGTTATTGGAATAAAGAAGGCTTCAGGATCTCCCATTCCTAGCAACTTAGGTTTATGAATTTACCCCACTGTTGCAGGTTAAGTTCCCCAGGATTTGTATACAGGAGGTTTACTGGGAGTGCTCTTAGAATCGGTATCTGTGAAGGAGCAAGGGAAGACAAGACCAGGCAGAGGGAGAAGTTAAAATGAGATACAGTTGAAACAGTAACCTCAGTCAATGCCACAGAGATCTCTTAAGGCTGAGATGATCCTTCAAAGATGTCCCACATTGGGGAACATAGCCCACAACAATCAATCATTGGATAATAGCTGCAGCCAGGGACAGGTACATAGACTTGGACAAGGCAGCTTCCTTCAGATGAGGTCAGTTCTCAGAGTTGCATGCAACTATAAGTCATTAGCAAACACTACCAGCATCTGAGATCATGAAGCCTCGACTTTGAAGGGGAATCTGGGAAGTGTCCAAATGCATCCACTATAATCCATTCCAGTACCACTCAGTTCCACTTGCTTCATAGAGTATATTGCCTCTACAGGGGAACAACTCCAGGATTGTAATTGGTATCATTTTCTAGGAAAGCTTTATGAGGAGTTTAGTGGGACAAGTTACAGTGTCCCCTGCAGCTCTTCTCTAGGATGCATCTCATATTTATAGTTTCCCTCATCTATTAACCCAACTACTAAATTCTGATTACCTTTGACTATCATATCAGCTGGTCTCCCTCACTTACGTGGTGGGATGATCCAGGCTCCCTTCAGAGTAGGAGGTCTGGGCTTCTAGTTGCTGTGACCTTCTCAGGATGTGGCTTCTGCACATGTCTATTTACCATAAAAATTGGTGTGGGGAATACCAGGAGCCCCCTTCCACCTACCCTTTCCCCAGCAGATGACCTGAGTGCCAAATGTATTTTTGTCTGTTCCTATTATTAACAACAACCCTATCTTCTCCTGATGATCAGAGACAATTACTCCTGCCAGAATGTGGATCTTTTTCTTTTTTTCTTTTTGCCTACTGGATTCCTGGCACAAAGAACCTAAAGTAATCATGTGGCAGTCATAGCTAAAGTCTAGTGGAGCTCCTGTAGAAGCATCCTCCCTCTGAGAATCACAACCGTGAGAACTACAGAACCTAGAGTTGTGGGGATAGGAACTATAGATTTCCCAAGTGGGTCACTGGGAGTGATAAGTAGAGTCCCTCCTCCTCGCAACCTGTGGTTGATGATTTAGGGAGTGCTCTTTATCCTGGAGAATGAAGATGTGCACCATATCCCTGTAGAGTATAATTTCCAAGTTGCCACCTTAGGTGTACCTTCAAAAAGCCATTCCATCACTCCATCAGACTGACAGAATCAAGTGATAGAATATGTGATAGGACCAGTGAATTTCATTGTCATGTGCCTATTGTCACATCTCATTTGCTGTGAAGTGCTTTGCTTGGTCCAATGCAATTTATATAGGATCACATGTTGGTAGATTAAACATTCTGTTTGCCCTTGAATAATGGTGCTGTCTATGAGCCTAGTGGGCAGGAAAGGCAATCATATAGAGAACTCTACTGGAAATAAATTTCTGCCTTCCAAGATGGAATGGACACAGTGTAATCAACTTTGGCTAGTTGGTCCCCTCAAGGGACGGTGCTCTATTAGAGGGTCAGCACTAGTGTTACTGCTGTCAGTTTAGATAACTGGCAGCAGCAGTACTAGGTCCATCTTGGTGAGTGGTAATCCATGTTGTTGGGCCCATACACAGCCTACATCCCTGCCTCCATAGCTTCTCCTATATAAGCCCTTTGTACAACATTGGGGTGGCTTTTGACAAAGAGTGGCTATTGCCAACTGAATAAGTTACTCTATAAGATTGTTTGGGGCCCCTTCATTAGTAGAGTCTCTCTGGTCCACATGATTATGTGAATCAAAGTTATTTACACGCCGCACCCATGTTAACATGCCAATTCACATGTTTCTTCCCCAGACTTCTCTGTCTCATTCTTTTAACTTTTTTCAAGCCCCTGACCAACACATCAAATATTTGTCACTGCTAGTGAATCCATATATAATCTTATATCAATATACTTGTTTTTTGACACAAAATGGATGACAATGCACATCACCCAAAACTCTGCCAATGGGGAAGACTGCTGTCTTTCTAGGCCACGCCTGAGTGAGGCTGTTGTGCAAGTGTCCAAAGGCTCTATCAGTTGTCTACTCTTGTGTATCACACTACCCCAAAGCTAAGTGGTTTAAAACAACAGTGTATTGTTTCTTAAAGAGAGATGACAAACATGGCCAAGGATGAAGACAAATGGAAGTGAATGAAGATGAAAGTCATAAAATGAGGGTGTGAAGAATAGGGACTGTGATATCACTATCAACAAACAATAAAGGATGTGACAGGGACTGTGAGATAGACAATGAAGTAATAAACAAATATAGGAGATAAACTAGAAAAATTCTTTATGTTTTATACTAGACAGAGCCATGACTCCTTACCTCTGTCTTCAGGCCTCCCCCAACTTCAGACCCCATTTGCCCAGTAAACATTCTTTTAATGGCTACCCTTTGAAAGACCCTATCAGAAACCACTGTGAGAAAATGGTCCCCCATTTACTGCCTTCATGTTATTACTTCAGCCTGGAATTTTCCTCCCACTCCACCACACCCCAACCCTCCATGAAATACTTAATTACTTTTTATGATCCAACTCAAATTCTTTTTTGGATGTTAGTGGGGACTTAAACAAACAAATTGAGCCTCAATGAAGAAACTCCTGTCAAGAATAGATTTTCCCTACCCCAAGCACACTGAATTCCCTAATCGCAGGGCCTATTTTACCTATTTTCATACTGCTGCACAAAGCACATAGTAGGTGCCGACACTTTGATGAATGAATGCCTTAGCACCTTATACTCAGGCCACACAGCCTTATGTTATATTTTGCAGTCATTTATCATTTCTACACATTAAAATCTCCTTGAAGGCAGGCACCAGATCATAATTTTGATTTTCACAGAATCTAGTAAAGTGTTTTGATATCAAGCTAGGACACAAATATTTAAATTGATTTGTTAAGGAAATTAGTACTAATCCAAGACACATGAGAAGAGAAGCTGACCTGTGATGTAATTACAAGAACAGCCTCACAGCCTCAGTGAATCCCATGAAGATCTCTGAAGGTGGAGTGGCCCTTAGATATGTCCTGACTCAAGGCCAGGGGGACAAGCCCTTGTGTCCTGCATTGCCCAGGCATTGGATGTGTGCTGTGTCACAGGAAGAGGGCATAACCTTGGGGGAGGCAGCTTCATTGAGCCAAGGACAATACCTGAAGGAGGACGCAGCTGTGAACCATCAGCATGCAGATTCCAGCCAACAAGGGCCATCTAAGTAGTGCATGGCAGCATCATATATGGCATCCCTGAGAGGGAAAAGGCAGCCTCTTGTTCACCTTCCATAAAGATCTTCTTATTGAGGTATGGGAAAGAAAACAAGACTGAATTTACTTGTAGCATCCAAGCCTCCAACTCCTTTGAGCCCAAACAACTTTTTCTCTTTGAGGATTTGAACTGGCACTCGGGGTATTTATTTCTGGCTCTGCCCTGTCACGGGTATACTGCGAAAGTTTCTCACACTCACCTCCACAATGCGAGTCACCTATGACAGTACTGCCACTGGCCCAGCCTAATGAAGCAGGGTCTCCCTGCATCAGCAGACATCTCTGTGGCATGTGGCTTTCTGGAGGCTATACAGCTGTCCCCAGCTGGCAGATTGTAGCATTAAAAAATACAGGCTTGAGGGGCGCCTGGGTGGCATAGCAGTTAAGCGTCTGCCTTCGGCTCAGGGCGTGATCCCGGAGTTATGGGATCGAGCCCCACATCGGGCTCCTCTGCTAGGAGCCCGCTTCTTCCTCTCCCCACTCCTCCTGCTTGTGTTCCCTCTCTCGCTGGCTGTCTCTATCTCTCTGTCAAATAAATAAAATCTTAAAAAAAAATACGGGCTTGAAAAAAATAAAATTCTCACTAGTGTCTTCCATTATCTTTTCCACTCAGGATCAAGGCTTACTTCTAGGTTAATGACTCCTACATACAGGGAAAAGCATCAGCTTCTGTTCTTTTCAGCCCCTGCATGCGTGATCCCTGCCTCCTGCAGAAGGAGCCAGAATATCTATTGGGCAATTTTGCTTGCAAGGATGACTCGTCTCCTTGGTTCTTCCTTGTTTTCTGATCTTAATTTCTATATGGCTAAGGAGAGTTTCCCAGGGAAATTGTTGTTTGCTAAAAAATACCCATCTTTTTTATAACCAATTTTTTTCAAAAGTGGGGAGGAGGATACTTTCCTTTTTGGCAACCTTATGCATTGAATAAGTACCATACAAATGGGTAGCTTTTAAGTTAAAGGCCGTTTGTACTTGCATGGTCCCAGCTGTTCTCTCTGAACTCAGATATCATACACTAAAACTAAATTAATGGACACAGTCTCTCACCAGGATTCCCATTTTTTTTTTTTCTGAATTTCAAACCAGGGCTGGAGGTTGGAAACCACTCTGTGGGACCTTACTTGCAGGAAAGCCGATTTACTAGGAAGGCTGGTAAACCAGCACCATGAACTGCAACTCCCCAAGTCTCAACTAAGGCCTCCAGTTCAACTCTGCCATTTGGTTGGGTTCCATAAAGACAGCATCTGCTACCTCTCTTACTTCTTTTCTTGAATAAAGCTTTGCTAACAAGGAGAATTTAGATCTCGCATGAACTCTAAAGCTTCTCTAATAAGGCCTTGCTGTATGTTGCTCTTGTAATAACATGCTTTAACTGAATCTGATTTTCCAATCTGTTCAATAACACCTTGTCATATGGCTCATTGCAAAAGACTCTATTATTAACACATTTCCAGAGAACTCTTCTCCTTCCTGTTGGTGCATGGTGGAGAAGTGGATGTACGAGTCCCAGCAACTCTCCCCATTATCAAGTGCACTATTTGATGCTGTCAAGTATTTCATCACAGATGTGAGGCTCTGGCAGGACTGAGATCATGTGTACCTACTAATGCCAGTCTGTAAACTTCCTTTTAATCTTCACATCTCTGCCTCTGAAACCTGCCGCTACTGCAACACGGCATGCTGTCTTCAAACTCAAAATCTTTCTGTTACCTGACATTGGACTGCCTGAGAATGTATCCAGTGTATGGTTAACAGGTTAGCAATCTCTAGTGGGGATTCCACCATATTCCTGATGCCTGCTTCAATAGTAGATGTCCCACATCTGAGGGACTCAACAAATAGAGCTTGGTAAAAGGCAAAAGCGCAATGGCCACATACACACTTCCCATTAGGAAAAAAAAAGTTATATTTTAGAGTCAGTTGAGGTAAACCTCTCAAAAAAAACTCTCACCTATAACTTGGCATGATTTTGGTTTATATAATGATTTGATACTTTGATTTTTGCTTAAAATATTTAATCTTGAACAGTGTGTCCCTATACAAAAACTGGAAAGTTGACCTCAGAGTAGATCTCCATGTTGGGTTCCTTATGAGGCTATTGGGGACCTATTCCTTTAAGACTCTTAGAAGAGCTATTGTTAATTGAAAATAGAGGGCCTGGGGAGGCATATCCTGAAAATCCGTAAAGACTTTTTGAAAAGGTCTATGAGAAATCACCTTAAATATTTCAATTCTTAAGAAAGGGTTTTACAGCCATACATTTTGCTTCATGTTTACTCTAAGACCACATTTCTTGACAGCACCCTGAATTTGACTTTTGCCTGGAGGCTCTTACTTACTTTTTAATTATTATTATTAGGTTCAGTTAGCCACTATATAGTACAACATTTGTTTTTGATGTAGTGTTCAATGACTCATCAGTTCAGTATAACACCCAGGCTCATCACAACATGTGGCCTCCTTAATACGCATCACCCTGTTACCCCATCTCCCCACCCCCTCCCCTCTGAAACCCTCAGTTTGTTTCCCATAGTCTCTCATGGTTCATCTCTCTGATTTCTCCCACTTCAGATTTCCCTCCATTCCGCTATGGTCCTCTGCGCTATTGCTTATGTTCCACATACAAGTGAAACCATATGATAATTGTTTTTCTCTGCTTGACTTACTTCACTTAGCATAATCCCCTCCAGTTCCATCCATGTCAATGCAAATGGTGGGTATTCATCCTGATGGCTGAGTAATATTCCATTGTATATATGGACCACATCTTCTTTATCCATTCATCTGTTGATGGACATCTCAGCTTCATCCACAGTTTGGCTATTGTGGACATTGCTGCTATGAACACTGGGGTGCAGGTACCCCTTCTTTTCACTACATCTATATCTTTGGGGTAAATACCTAGTAGTGCAATTGCTGGATCATAGGGTAGCTCTATTTTTAACATCTTGAGGAACCTCCATACTGTTTTCCAGAGTGGCTATACCAGTTTGCATTTCCTCCAATGGTGTAAGAGAGTTCCTCTTTCTCCACATCCTCGCCAACATTTGTTGTTTCCTGTTTTGTTAATTTTTGCCATTCTAACTGGTGTAAGGTGGTATCTCATTATGGTTTTGATTTGTATTTCTTTGATGGCTAGTGATGTTGAGCATTTTTTCATGTGTCTGTTTGCCATTTGTATGTCTTCTTTGGAGAAGTCTGTTTATGTCTTCTGCCCATTTTTTGACTGGGTTATTTGTTTTTTGAGTGTTGAGTTTGAGAAGTTCTTTATAGATCTTGGATATCAGCCCTTTATCTGTAATGTCATTTGCAAATATCTTCTCCCATTCCGTGGGTTGCCTCTTAGCTTTGTTGACTGTTTCCTTTGCTGTGCAGAAGCTTTTTATCTTGATGAAGTCTTACTTTTGAGAGTCTTCTTTGGGGAGAAACTAGGGATGAGAAATATTTTATTTTTGAAACTAGCAAGTCAGGGGCCATTCTTATTTGTCCTACATTATGCTTAAAAATGGAGTAATTTTTTCTTTAGCTCATATCTCTTTATCTTTATCTTATGATATGCAGCTAAAAGAAATTAGTTGTCACTTTCAACATTTAGTATAGAAATATCCCTAACCAGATCAATTATTCACTAGATATGTTTCTCTATTTCTGTAGGTGACAGTTTTCCCAAACTTTCTATCACTACATATCAAAGATCTTCTATCTTCTAACCCCCAATACTAGTCTACTCACTTTCCTTCAAGCTTTCACTGATAGCCACTTTGAGGCTCACTGGTCCAGGTAACACCCATGTCCAGGTAACAAAATCTGTGACTCTTGCTAGATAGCAAATCCACATAAAACCTACATTTATTTCATTTTGCTCATGATTTTGTCTGACGGTAATTTTCAGAAGAGCTCAGCTGGGCAGATCCTACCCGGAGCCACTCACATAGTCGTTGTCAAATGTGGTCCAAAACTATATTGGTCATATGAAGGCTCAACGGGCTGAATGTCCAAGAAGGCTAATTCTCATGTCTGGCAGTTGAAGCCAGCTGTCAGCTGGGAGTTCAGCTTGACTGTCACCTGGGGCATGTATATATGGCTTAGCTTCCTCAGACCTTGGTAGCTTTGGGTAGTTGGACTTCTTAAATGACAACTCAGGACCCCAAGTATAAGTGTTCTCATGAGCAAGGTAACACCTTTTATGACCTGGTCTCAAAAATCACATAGCGTCATTTCTCCTTACTCTGTAGTCAAAGTAGTTACAAGCCCACCCACATTCAAAGTGAGGAAATGTATAGTTATCTCTCAATGTGTGGAATATCTAAGAATTTTGTGGCCATTTTCTAAAACCCACCAAAAGGGCCTTGCTCTCTTGGTTTCTCTTGTATCACCAGTCCTTAGGAAAATACCAGATACATAGGGGATATTCCTAGAGTGTTTGCAGAAATAATGAATTTTGGTAGGAAAAGAAAGTTCTGTGGTTTATGCTAACACTAGTGAGGCACCATGTGAGGGCTCTACCCCTGAAATCTTCAAGAAGCAGAGATACCACTATTGGCTACCCTGGGTTATATAAGCAGTCATTTGTCTAAAAGCAAAAGGCTGACCCTTATGTTCTTCTCTTGGTCCTTTTCATTTTTTGATTATTCTAGGCCCAAGGGAGATTCCTACATTACCAGAGCTTTTATTTGCATTTTTGAATGACAATCAAGTTCCCATACTCCAAGAATACGTGGCAACCTATAGCAGCCTCAAGTAACATATGGAAAAGAAGTGATCTGAAAGAACTGTGGATACTCTTCAGGTACTCAATTCCAGGGTCAATTCCAGGGAGCAACTCTGGCCACACAGATACACAGCCAAATGTTCTTCTCTATTTCCTTGTAGTTTGGGTATATAGTAGAGTGTTCCCATATATTATGCTATGGGATACAGAGAAAGCCCATGTGTGGATGAGGGGAGCTATAGGAATATTATATACAAAGACCAAAACCTAGACTCTGAGTTAGGATGAGTTTCAATAAATTCACTTTTTACACATCACACAAAAATTATAAACAGGACACAAGCCTTAAAAACCTTTGTTATTGTCCATTGACACCACCACCTAACAAGTTAACCATATTTACAAGTGGAAATATCTTCTGAGAAATGTCAGGCATCTTATTTGAATCCTCTGAAACAAAACAATTTCTGTGATGCATGTATAGTGATGCCAAGAAACCCATCTGCCAGCCAGAATTTCATCCTTTAAATACCTTGTTATGGCAGCACAAAAGAACACAATGAGTTTTGTTTAGAGTGTCAGTCTGCCATCTCTGGGCTAACAGGATTAGGTCTAAATTGCACATCATTACATAAGACTGCATGAAAATGTTTGCTTCTTTTGTCCTTAAAAGTACTTCATGGTGTTTTATAAATAGCAAAAAAAAAAAAAATTAATTACACTAAAGAAATCCATTCTGAGGGCCACAAGCAGTACATCTGCCAGGCATTCCATTTTATGTTATTATTTATTCAACACACAAAGGTCAGAGGCTTTTCAAGTACACTCACTTGTTGGACATAGCAGGAGGCTGAGGAGAGGCCATAGAACGTGTTGGTTAAATGCGTAGATTTTGGTGTCAGTCAGCTCTGGTTTTAGCTTCTCTGACTAATAAATGTGCCTGGGAAATTTACTTACCCTCTCTGTGGCTCATTTTTCATATCTGTAACATTGAAGATAAAAGTATTCACCTTCTAGGGTTGGTTTAATGGTTAAAAGAGATAACATATGTAATTTACTCACCAGTTCTTAGCACAGAGTAGCTGCACAGTTAACAAGTCAGATCAGAGTAAACACACACTTTCAACAGGTAGTGTGTGTGTGTGTGTGTGTGTGTGTGTGTGTGTGTGTGTGTGAAAACAGGGAAGGAAGCGGAGAGTAATGGGGGAAAGAAAGAGAGAGGGAAAGGAGAGAGAGAGATGGAGAGACTATTTTGAAAGGGGCATATAGAGAACACTGTTGGAGATACAGTATGGCTGTGATGGTTATTTGTTATTTACCTGATGAAGAGATTTTGAATACTGAAGATATGGGAATGGGACCAGAATAAAATGTCAGGAAACATATGGAGATTTATGTTACTTTGAGAGTACTAGTCTTCTGTACATATGATAAAGCAGAAAGTCAAAAACATTTCCCACTTCCTGTTTTCCCTTATATTTCCATTTCAACCATATTTTTGCACCTGGCCTGGCACTTCCATGTATCCAATGTCAGATGTCTGTCCTTTGAACAGGACTCATCTGTCCACTAGGTAAAGCAGTTGAAAAGCCACCAGGCCATTACACTGTCACTGCAAACAACTGAGAGGTATTTTCATGTTATTAATGGGAGGAGAGTCCAGTGTGATATACAAATAAAAGTGGACTTTCTAAGGAATGAGAGTTAGGGAAGGAGTGAAGAAAAGATTTTAGGTGGACAAGGCCTTTTCTCCCTTTTCAGATGAACCGGTGAAGTCATTCCTACTCTCAATCTTTACATGTCAGATCATTTGGAAGAAACACATTCTGCAAGAAAGTGCAGTAATCTTGTCATTATTAATTAGAATAATAATTTCCATTGCTTAAGCTTATTTCTGTAGTGGTTTTTTCAAAAAATAATATTCAGGTTTAGCTGTGTATGTTAATGCTTTTTCAAAAATATATATTTTTATTTTACCTTAACACAGTTGTTCAAAAACCACCTTCAGATAACCTTTTAAAATATTACTTATGAATCTATGCACCTCAATAAAGTGTTTCCTGTTTTTCATTTCCCCAAGGCCAAAGTGACACAATTATTAGCTTTCGATAGAGTTAAACAGTAACTACCCATGCCTATTTTTGTGAAAGAATGGAAAACAAATATACCTTCAAGCAGTGAAACATTTGAAAAGATTCCCATACTTCAGTTCTTTCTTATTTTTTTCTTTTTCCTAGAAGAACACAGAGGAATTTTTTAAAAATCAAATATTTTAAATAAACGTTTTCTCTACTTCTAGCGCTGAATAAAATCCTTTTCCTTTTAATAGGGAACCTCTTTAATCCTGTGTAGTAGTACTTATAATCTTCCAGGTACTATTCTAGATGCTGGGCATATACCAGTACACAAAACAGGTCAAAATCCCTGCCATCATAGAGCGTACAGTCTAGTGGGGGGTGGGGGGAGACAGGAAATGAACAATATGAACACAGTAACAAACAATAAAAGGAAAATTAAGTCAGGAAGAGAAAAGGGAGTGTCAGAGAGGTTGGGCAGTGAGTATGATTTTAGGTAGTATGGTCAGAGAAGGACTATTGAGAAGATGACATTCAAGGGAACATGTGAAGGAAGTAGAGGAAGACACTGTGTTTTAAGGAATAGTTAGCAGGCCAAGTGGAGTCAGCTTAAGGGAATAGTAAGAAATGAGACATAGGAGGGGCCAGTCTGATAGCCTATTTTAAGGATGCTGGCTTTTATGCCATTACATTAAATGGCATTACAAGTATGAAATAGGACACCATTAAAGGTATATCCACATCTTCTCTTTGTCTCTCAAGATTCATTCAGTATCCTTTTCCACCCTTTTCTCTGGCCCCAGGAAGCTGAGCTCTCTCTACTATTCCTCATGACCAATCACATTTCTTCCTGTGGGCCACTTTCCTCCTCTTGCAGTTATCCAAATGTTCCCTCTGTCAGAGAAGCAGAGACCCAGCCAACCTGTGTTTCTCTGGATGGGTAGTTCTCAACAATGGCCTTAAGCATACCAGCTTCAGTGTGGGGAGAAGGAGGAGGGATGTGGGGGACACACTTCCTAAAATACAGATTCTTTGGCCTTACTGAAGACATTCAATCAGTATCTCTGAGTATCTCTGGCTTTGGGGCCAAAGAATCTACATGTTTAATAAGTTTCTCAAGATCAGTTGTTTCTTACTGTGAGGCTTGCACTTTAGAAGTCCAGATTATAGAAACAGCACTCTTCTGATAGGCACCCAAGTAATTTCTTAATACCCGATTTTTTTCCTTGCTCCGAAAATGAGAACTCTGAAATATTTGGTTTGGTTCTATTATATTATGACTGACTGTAATCTGCTGAAATTTTATTCCTATTTTTAGTCAATGCTTATAAAATATTTTATTTTTCAAGTATTTTATCATTAAACTCTGTCCATAAGAATTGTTTTGCACAGTCCTCGACAATTTGTGTCACATGAGACTTGATGTCTTGTTTGCAAATTGGTAAGTTGTGGAAGGATAATCTATGACTTCTACGTATTTTTGTGGAACAGTGTTAACTTTTTTATTTAAATGCTAATGTTTCTCACATAAATCACTTTTCAACATTGTACTTGAATTAGAAATAGGGATACCCAGGGGCGCCTGGGTGGCACAGTGGTTAAGCGTCTGCCTTCGGCTCAGGGCGTGATCCCGGCGTTATGGGATCGAGCCCCACATCAGGCTCCTCCGCTATGAGCCTGCTTCTTCCTCTCCCACTCCCCCTGCTTGTGTTCCCTCTCTCGCTGGCTGTCTCTATCTCTGTCGAATAAATAAATAAAATCTTAAAAAAAAAAAAGAAATAGGGGTACCCAAAAGTTATTAATAAATTCTATATATCATGCTATGTTTTTGTGCTGTTCAAGCTGGTAGCACTGAACTTTGAGGACTTTTTCAGAGTTCCGGAAGGAAATTTACTCTGTGACTTACACCATCATAGAATTTGTGATGAGGAATTCACATTTCCACTAGAGTATACAGCACTGCTTTCATATTACACATAATCTTCTGTGAAGACAGACACCAGATTGATATTTTATAGAGTATTTCTGTTACAATCTCCAGAGTTCAGCACTTTTAAACAAATATTGTCCTTTTAGGTTTTTTTGTTTTGTTTTTGTTTGCAGATTTCACAGGTTAATTTCCCCTGCGCCAAAATTTGCTATTTCAAGATACTGAGGCAAACAAGACTGTCAGAAATAAAAAACAAGGGATGCACTGTCATGTACAGAGCAGATAATAGTAAATACCTACCTGCGTAGCTGAACCCAATCCCTCTGAGGAAGACTGGTTCATTTGGCCTCTTAACGAATTTTGCATTTTTTCCTAACAGAGAGAGGGCACAGTATTTTGATTGAGGGAGCTGCATAATGGATTTACTGCAGGTTAAAGTTGCCTTTCAAACTGGAGAGGATCAGGTGGAGTCTTTATGGCCCACTCTGGCAGGACTGTGTTTCCAGCAAATACTTAAAAGCATACACTTCCTCTCAAATATTAGTATTTGAAGCTGCTGGTTAAAAATACATCCAAAGGAATGCCAAACACTGAAGCAAATGGTCCATACATTTTAGGAATATAAGAAGAAAGGCTTGTGAATCTTTTAATAACTGTATTGCATGTAATAAAATATCTTGAAAAATTCTTGCAGAATTTCTGTTTATGCCTTTGGTTAAACTAAGTCAATGTATTTAATATAAGTGCATTTTTCATACAGATAAAGAAACATCCCACTTTTTAAATAAATGTGTGTATTAGTGAAAAGGCATACAACAGTTCTAAATATTAGACATATTAGATAGTAAATGAGGATTAATCTATTAAAAAGGAAAAAAATAGTTTTATATTAAATGCCTCAAGAAACTTTTTTTTACATTACTTCAAATTTTTACATAAGAATGACGTAGGATTTTTGAAATCCTAACACTGAAAAGGACCCTGGAAATCATTTAGCTCAGGAATACTAATAACAACAACAAGGATGTTAATAACATAACCAACCTTGGAGCACTTACCATCTCCTGGCCACTGTTTCAAGAACCTTTACATCTGTAATCTTGGTCAATTCTCACAACAATCCTACAATGTAAATGCTATTAAATTCATTTGACAGATGAGAGAACTGAGACACAAAATGTTTAACAAATCTGCCTAAGGTCATAGAGCTAGCAAGGGGAACAGTTACTACTAAAGCTGAAGAACCCCTTGTAAAATTATCCCAGCCCATTCTATCCATGGAAAGTGTACAGAGCTGTCAGGAGTATGATCTGAAGGTGGCAGGAGGTCTGCCTGAATACATCACCTTCAACAGTATACAACACTCCCTCAAATTCCCACCAACAAAGTGCTTTATGCAAAGATAATGCCTCCAAAAGGATATAGTTCAAAAATAATACCTAAAAAGAATTGCCTGTTAATGATAGCAAGACGAGATAGACACATTTTAGAGAGATTTGGATGATAAAAGGAGAAAAAAGAAAATAAAAGAGCTGTTGTAGTTAAACACTATGATATATACTCTTGGTCAATCCTGGCAAAGTGAAGGGGGGATAAAGACAAAATTCAAGCAATTTGGCTTTGGTTGGATGTGGAAATTACCCATCCTTAGCTATCTTCTCATTTGGGAAATATAATCATACAGATAGTTAAACCTTTGCTGTTTGTAATGGCAAAGTTTAACAGCAAAAATTATCTGTGTGTAACTTGTATTTTCCTCACCACTTGCCTTTTTTTTTTTTTTTTTTTTTTAGGAAGGGAGTGGCAGAGGGCAAGGGAGAGAAACAATCTTAAGCACACTCCATGCCTAGTGCAGAGCCCAACACGGGGCTCAATCTCAAAATCCTGAGATCATAACCTGAGTGGAAATCAAGAGTTGGACATTTAATCAACTGAGCCACTTAAGCACCCAACCACTTGCTTTTTTGAACAGACATTCTTACATAGGGGTCCCATATATGGATTCCTTCTGATACACGAAATTTCCAATACGTATGTAAGAATGCACAGGGCCCTAAGAAGATTCTCCAAATTCTCATAAGTATATATGAGCCCCTTCAAAACAGTTACTGTAGCACAAAATCAATCTACCCCAGCTGCACTTCTTATATATCACTTAAAATTTATGCCTGCTGGAGGTGGTCTTTAACAGCTAGGAGAATATAACATACAACTGCTTTGAATTATGTACCCTAATGAGCATTGGGGCTACACTGAAGCCGGCATTTTAGAAAGAAAACATGGTATACAAAATGAACAAGAGCAGGATAATATTACATGCCACCACTTTGCTAGAACTATCTTTCCAGTTTTCATTGTGTTTCTGCAACAGCAGATGCAACTATTCAGGATTGGGGTTTTAAGTAGATAATATGCAACAAGGAAGTGAGACAGGTATGTCAATAAAAGGTCTTAGGAAAGGGTTAGGCAGTTAGAATGGGCAATTAATTAAAAATGCTTTTCAAAATGAACAAACTGATCTGACTTCCTTGGTGAGCTATTACCAAGTTCTTTTGAGTTCTTAAAACATTTTCTTTACTCTGTGTTTAACAACAAATGTGGGCCAATTGCTGTGAGTTAATTGAAAAGGATTGTTTTCTAGTTGCCAAGAAACGGTGCTTTCTTACATTATGAAGGCCATTATGTGCACAGATCAAGCTTCCTGATTTTTCTTTGAGGGTTTAAGAATATAGGCTGCCGTGATTTAGTTGTCCCTTGAGGAGCGGAGCACAAATCAAGAAGGCTTTCAGGGGTGTTGTTCCGTTTCAATTGAACAGGTAAGATTTGGATTTGAAAGTTCTACCTTATTCCTAATGCTTCACTTTTCCTAAATCATTTAAATGCTTTTATGTTGAGTGAATGAGTGGATCTAAAATGATGATTTTTGATACTTGGGATACTTTCATGTAAAATCATGCGAAGTTGATTTTCTTCCAGCTGAAGTTTCTGAGAAGAGAAAGGTAGAGATAATAACAGACAGCTGTAAGACTGGCTCTTGAGTTGGTTTCTTCTTGATTTCAGAGTAGTAAATTCATGTAAACCAAGAAGTTGTGAGTGTGTTTAGGGTTGAAGTAATAAAATCATTGCTATGGTAGCGAATATCATTATTTCTGTTTGGAGAAAAGATTCCAAATCTTGTTTGACTTGTTCCAACTGAGAAATGGGCTTTATACTTGCTAACTTAAAAGAAAGCCTTGTTGATTTTATTTATAACTTGCTTACTTGTCTCTTAAAACCACATATATTTTCATTATCCCTTTTCTGTTGCCTATTTTCTTCATAATTTTGTCTTAAAGATGAAGATAAAATCGGATTCCTTATACTTAATACTACTACTAATAGGTTTGATACAAACAAAAAAGTCACCCTTCTTCCTCAGGAAGGAAAATCACATTTCTTGATTCAAAGTCACTTGCTCCCAGGCTCACCAATATAGTGCTCACGTGGGTAATAATGTGGGACAAGTGCTGGAAAAGGACTCTGGGAGTCAAGTTTCTTGGGTCAAATCATCCTCCCATTCTTGAGGAATTCACACTTTCATAGATTAGGTTGAACTCTGTAATCCCATGAATTTACACTTAAAACTTCAGAGTTCATATGGACTATATGTTGGAAACAGGTTGATCGGCAAATTTGCAAAGTTGAGTGCTGTTATTAATCCTTTCTTTCATCTCTCCCATGGTTCTGTGTTTCCTGAGAATATATTTCCTTTAAAAGGAAGATCATCAAAATGGATACAAGTCAGGTCAAATATTTGTTGTCTCATTAAGTAAGTTTCCATTTGTTCAGAGTTTGAAGACACCTGAGTATAAATGTGACCTGTGTAATATGAACCCTAGTTGATGCTGGAAAGAAATCCTTGTAGCATGCCTTTACCTGATAATATGATTTGGGTTTTCCACAAGTGAACCAATACTCTGGCAATGAAATTATTATGTGGAATAATGTCGATGAAGTGATCATTAAATATGACATGCAATCCATCCACTTATTTTTAACTTGCCGAAATGGAGTCTCCTTTCTTGAATTCCTATACATATTTTAATTAACTAAAATAAAGAGTCACAGAATTATCAGCTATCACAATTTTCATTACACTCTATTTTTTAATTTATATAGTAGTGAAATTAAAGCAGCCCTTTAAATAAATGCATAGTTTGAAGTTATGTATATTTGGTGTGATTTATTACCATTTTTTGTTGGAATTGCTTTTGTTTTCAGGTAAGACGTAATTAAACAGTTCCGTTCTAGTTTACATTCCTTTCTTTGCCTTGTCAGATAGTGCTCTGTGCCCTGAAAATATACTTTTGATATTATTGGTACCATGTTGCTTAAAAAATCTGTACTGGTAAAGTTTTTGCTCAGTCTTTTTTTGCAATTACTGAAGCAAGGTGACAGGTGAGTATGTGGGATGGGTGGAGTGGAGCAAAAGTCAGACTGATACAGTATCTTATAGGCAGATTTCGTCTCACATCTAGCACACCATTTGTCAGTATAACAGAGTGATTGTGATATTAATAAAGTAACTGTAAAGAAAACATTTAACAGTATAACAAAAAATCTTGACTTTATTTCTGAATGGTATTTTTTAAATTAAGCAAATATTAACTGATGTTGATTTACTTCTCTGTGGATTAAGAGTTTTGCAAAAAAAAAAATGTTCATCTATGTTGGGATGGAAATCAGTCTATAAAATTTTGTTCGACCTTAAATTGAGAAGACACTGAATTCAATGGTAGTTTGTAGATCACAGTAACTGAAATACCACAAAATGATAGGCATTTAAGGTCATTTATTTATTAGTGAATCTAATGGCTTTGAAACTTTATTTTGTGGACTCCTAGAGATTCCCAGAAGTATTGGGTGAAGGTGTGAAGGTGGGGAGAATGGCTAGCTGATGGTGTAGGGGAAATAAACCATATTAGCAACCAGCCATGCTCTTCCAGTTTGTCCACAAGAATATAAACAGCCTGACTATTTGACAAACACTTCATAACAGTCAAGATACACTGTATTTCTAGTTACCCTGATGTACAATTCAAGAAACCTAGCCAAGTATGAGATTAATTTGACATATCTCATTTATAGTGAACTCAAGAAGGTTTTTGGCAGTCATTTCTTCTACTGCAGGCACTTAGCATTTCTTTCATGTTCTAGAAATATTTCAGGGATTTTATTAATCAGCTTATCAATTTTTTTAACACTTTTTAAAAATTTTTTGAAAACTGGGATTATTTATTTTATAATACTACTGTTAAACATGATTTCAAGAATTCCTAAACACATTGTGCTTTTGATTACTAATTTCCCCAAACACCTTTGATACGAAATTTGCTTAACTTTAGGAATTCAGAATAATATGTAAAGTAATAATATATAAAGTATAAGGAGTATATTCTCTTCTTACCTAAAAATGGTCTCTTTATAATATTAGAAAATTGTTTTCAAAATGGAGAAGACACATTCAAAATATTTTAGTAATTTTAATTGTCCTAGTGTTCATATATAATCAGCACTAAACTTTACCTTGCTCAGATAAGGTACTCTTTTGTCCTTAGTTTTTGTTAAAATTGAGATTTTTTAACCCTTCAACTGTAGTATGATTTTAAACAACTCTTAGAAGTTCCTTTTTTTGTTAGAAATATTTCTAAAACCTGAGAATGCTGCCTCTCTTTTCCTTCCTTTTGAGCAGTTCTCAATTTGGCAATGTCTGAAGATATTTTTTGGTCACTGCAACAAAGGGGGTGAGGTACTCAGCATCTGGTGGATAGAGGACAAGGATGCTGCTGAACACCCTACAAAGCACAGGACTCTCCCTACAACAAAGAAGTATGGCATTCCAAATGTCAGTAATGCTGAGACTGAGAAACCCTGCTTTACAGATCTCGTCTGACTTATCGTGGCTAAATGCATGATCACGGGTTAGAATTTTTGTTTTCAGAACAATCTGAAATCCCATGTGCCTTCTTCATTCTTTTTATTTATCATATTGGCCTACAGGATGACACCTAATTTTTAATTGAACTTTCTGAACTCTGCCAGTGTAAAGCCTAGAAATCATGATCTGACTGGATTGTCCACTTTCCTTTTCCTTCATTATTACTGGTACCAAAATGACAATGGTCACATTATCTTTAAGCCTATGTTCTATCCACATTACTAAACAGTGCTATGTTTTTATGACTTGTGGAATATTTCCCTCATTGCTTCTACTCAGGGATAAGGAAGGATTAATTAAGGCAAGACAATAATATCTTCCGTTTAATTGCTGTGTTCCTGATTTTATGTCCAAAGTCACTCTTCAACAAACATCCATTTAATCTATAGATATTTATTGAGCACCTATCATGTTCCAGAAACAGTTTTATGTTGGAAATTCAGTAGTGAATAAAATACCAACCCTACTTTTATAGTGACTATGTTACACTGGATCAGAAGATCTCAAATGCTCTTTTCCTTCAACCATCTTCGATCTTGGTCTATTCTATGTTAAAAAACAAAACAACAGCAGCAGAATTTGGTGCCTTATAAATGGTTGCAAGAGCTTGTTCATACTTTTTTTTTTTTTTGCATGTAAACCCTCTGTTTCTTGGAAACTATGAAGAACCATTTCATTAATTTCTAAACTTCACTTTCTGGCAAGTGTCTCTATTTTTAACTTGCTTGGTGTACATTCCAGAGAACAGTGACTTTGAAGTAAATTTTGAATGAAGGAAAATAGAATATTTGATGAGTTGAAATAATGTTAAGAGAATAGTCAATCTGGCATTTAGGGGAAAAAAAGACATAAAAATAAAGATGGAAAATTGTGAGAGGAAAGAGGCCAGTCATGCTTTAAGTTTATTTTATTCGCTGCGCCAACAAAAATGGTGAAAGGAAAGGAAAGGAAAAGAAAGAAAAGGAAAGGAAAGAAAAACAGGAGAAAAGAAAAAGAACAGTAATGTACCTTTCCAGTATAAGTGTGACTTGGAATAATTCTTTTCTTCTGGTGAATCCTTTGGAATTCCTTAGCTGTTTTATAGTTTATTCCTCAGTGGTCATTGATGAGATTCTTGGTTTCTTCTTTAGATAGGCAATGAGAAGCATAAATGAAGCAATGCAACACAATGTTAATAGTCTTATCTCAATATTTCTTTTGATTTTACTTTATAGTTTCTTTCCCTCCCTAATGCTTGTTTTCTTAGTATGTGAAAATCATTTTCTTAGGATATGCAGGGCTTAAAATGTTATACTAATATGTGAAAATGTGAAAAAAAGGATTTGATGCTCTAAAATTCTCAGACTTTGTAAACCTATCAGTTTTTAAGTAATCATTTAACTTATTAAGAGGTTTACTGGGGTGCCTGGGTGGCTCAGTCCTTTAAGTGTCTGACTCTTGATTTTGGCTCAGGTAATGATTCTGGGGTCCTCAGGTCCCCCCAGAGCTCAGAGGGAAGTCTGCTTGAGGATTCGCTCTCTCTCCTTCTGCCCCTCCCCTGCTTATGCTCTCTCTTCCTCTCTTTCTCAAATAAATAAATCTTTAAAAAATTATGTTTATCAAAAGCTGTGATTTCTCCTTCTTCTTCTCTTTCATTTAAATATAAATTGAGATCTCACCCAACTAAGGAGTTATTTGTGTAAGAAATTCTGAAGAAATGATATAGATGTGGCTACGAAAAGTGTTTTTAAATTATGTAAGTGTATTTTCTGGAGTTTACTGAAAAATGAGAGAAATTCTAATACTATGGCTTATAACTAGTTTTCTAGCATTGAATTTGAGGAAAAAACTGAATCTTATCTTAAAAGTCTTAGTGGTACTGACAGATGGCAGTGAAATTGCCTTTGTTGTGTGAGCAAAACAAAGAGGAGTCTTTTTTTCTTTGTTCAAGGACAGGCTTTGCCATCTATCAGTGGTCTGACGCAGGGAAGTTACTTAGTCTCCAAGAACCTAGATTGCCTCAACTGTGAATTGAGTAAAAACACTGCTCTCACAGTGTCATTATGGAAACCAAATGAGATAACACAGTTTAGTACTTGTCACAGAGCAATTACATAACAGTAAGCATTCCCCTTTCTTTATCACTTCAGTCTTAGACTATCCTAATTCATTTCATAGAAAGGATTCTAAAGGAACTTTAAAGATTGTCTAGTGTGCTACCTGATTTGATGCTTATTTATACAATATTCCCGTAGTCACTAGTCTATGCTTTCATAATGCTCATAAAAATAAGTGTTACCTCTGATAGCAATAGACAGTTATAAATGTTATGTTGATACATATGAAATTGCTACTTTTATAGGTCAAACAGTTAAATATTGGCAAGTTTCATATGATTCAACTTTATATATCTATATAATGTAAAATATAAATATATATATAATACAAAAAACCCTTATTTCCCAAGAAATAATTTTATATGATAAAAGTCTGCCATAATTTGATAATGCTAGAATGTAAATGCAGTTCCATTAGCTGTTAAAAAAATTATAAAAAGACACTATTAAAAAAATAGTATAATCAGTAAAAACCTTGAGCAGGGGTTAACAAACTAATCTGTGGGCCAAATCCAGCCTGCTATGTGTTTTTGTACAGCTCATGGGGTAAGAACTGTTTTAACATTTTTTTAAAAAAAGATTTTATTTATTTATTTGACAGAGAGAGAGACAGCCAGCCAGAGAGAGAACACAAGCAGGGGGAATGGGAGAGGAAGAAGCAGGCTCCCAGCGGAGCAGGGAGCCCAGTGCGGGTCCTGGGATCATGCCCTGGGCTGAAGGCAGACACTTAACAACTGAGCCACCCAGGTGCCCCTGTTTTAACATTTTTAAACAGTTGATAAAAATCAAAAGAAGGATAATACTTTGTGACATATGAAAATTATATGAAATTCAAATTTCAGTGACCATAAATAAAATTTGGGGGGGGGAACAAACCACGCTCACTCATTAAATACTGTCTTAGGCTGCTTTTGTTCTGCAAAGACAGAGTTGAATTGTTGTAATGACCTTTATGGCTTGTAAAGCCTAAAATATTTATTTATTACCTGGCCCTTTAGAGAAAAGGTTTGATGACTCCTGTCCCAGAGTCAAACTGCCTACATTTGCACGTGAGTGCCACCACTTCTTATGACTTAGCTAAGTTACCTAACCTTTGTGAACTTTAGTTTACACTTTTTAAAATAGGCACACTGATAGTATTTGACCCCATAGGATAATTATGAGTGCCTGGTACATCATAAGTACTCTATAAATGTTACATAAATATTAATATTCTTCCAGGGTGCACTGTAAATGGGAATAACAACTTAGAGAAGCTTGGAAAGCACAGATGGGCGATAATTGTTGCATCACCATATCACCTAACAACAGTCCTCAGCATTCTGTAGACGTTCATGTTAGAAAGTAACCACTTAATTCATATAAATGATTGTAATATTTACATCTCACTCATACCACATGGACCATTTCAAGTTAAAAATATTTAAGTTTCTAAATTTGCAAGTGCTAAGCTGCAAAATAGAGACTGTTTTCTCCCTGGGACAATGAACATCTGCTGAAACAATTTGTCCAACAGAGCATTTGCCTCTGCAGGCTTTTTTTTTTTTTTTTTTTTAAGAAATGGAAAAAAAGATCATTGTTTAACTTCAACTCTTCTCATCTTCTAAACCAAGAAAGTTTCTCTTGGGACTAGATGTTTCTAAGATTTGGAAAAGTAAAGGGGCCTCAGCTTTTTATTTACTTTTTCCTATTTGCAAGTAAGGGTAAGTAGAATTTTACTTAGAAAGCCATATTCCTTTTTCCTTATTTGAATATTGCTTGAAAGACCACAGGTTTTCTAGATGACTTAAGATTTCTGAAGTGAATTGTGCTCTGCAGCTCTTTCTGAGACAGACAGGGAGGTGGGGTAATGGTTATCCCTCAGCAGAGAAAAGGGCCAAGTTTTAAATTAGAAAGACTTGTAAGAAGTAGCTCAGATCTATTACTTTTTGTATACAAAGTCAGAAGGATGTGGAGGGAAGATGATCCAAAATCTTGGAAGTAAAATAAAATGCTCCCAAAGCTAAAATCCAATAGCATCCTACAGAGAATGGAGGTTTTAGTAGAACTGCTGATAAACTTCAAGTCTAAGACTTATCAGTCAGGTTACCTCTCCAGCTTTTCTACAGCGGTTTCCCCTGGGAAAGATGAAGAGAGGACACTTCAAACAGTCAGCTTTATAATGCTGTACTTAAGAGGTCAGTGAATAATAACTATTAGAGTTCTCTGGATAAACCAGCTTGGATTAAAGGTGCTTTTTTTGTTTCCTTACTTTAAAGTAGAGCTTCTCTAGTCCATGGGGATTACACCAAGAGCAATGAGTCATATCTGAAATGAGGAAGGGAAAGCGTTGTCGAATTTCATGTTGATTCATAAGAATACGCATGAAAGGTTGTTCATGTATTTCAACAGGGCAGGGAGGCAACAGAGAATCAAATGTTTGAGGATGGAAGAGTTTCTGTTTGCTATGAAAGATTGAAGAAACTTGCTGTTTTCTAGAATGGATTCTATCATATATAAATTATTCCTGATTTTTTTCTAATTACTATTTTTGCTTATAATATAGTCAAGTTTGTGTGCGAGAGAGAGAGAGAGAAAGAGAAAGAAAAAGGAAGAAAGAAACTGTTCAGCTACCAAGTCAAAAATATTTTGCCACCTGCTATGTATTTTGCCAGCCAGTTAAAATCTTTAGCATTCTTTGGTACGAAGCCTTAAGATGCTTGTGGGGTGGAGGGAAATTTTCCTCTGTTGGAATCTTTTGGATGATAGTCAAATACTTCTGTAATTTCCTTCACCATTTTTAGCTACTGTTGGCATCATTTATTTCAAGTATGCCTCTGGAATGTCAAGAAGATGCCAGATATTATTTTGAATGTTGTATTTTAATATAATATGAAGCTAAAGTTGTTCCTAGAGACTTTAGAAATAAAGGTAGGGTGCTTCTTTCTTATCTTTTAGCAAAATGGAAAACTTTAATTAAGGACCAAATAGAACTTTTGGTCCATCTCCTACCTGTGAAAGATTAGAAAGGAATTTTTATCCTTTGGCTACAGGCAGTAACAGATTCACCTGTCGGGAATGGGGGAAGGAACTGAGTAGAAGGAAAACCAGAAGCTAGACTCATCACTTAAGTTATCAAATTGTCCAAATATTTGGTCCAAAGTCAGTGACTTCATTTGAGTTGTTTTGTCCTGGATATGGAAATTTGAGTCCTCCTCATTTAAACCTTTCAGAATAATGATTCTAGCAATACTCTGAAATAAACGTTCTATAGTTATTTTCCCAGTTGAATAAGTCTATACTTAGAAAGCCTATCATTGTTAGCTAGTCAAATTCCTTGAAACAAGCATATGAGGTTTGTTTTCCTGGCACCAATAGAGAAAGAATGATAGAGCAGGGAGAGACCTCATGAGATCATCTAATCCATCCTAAAATCATTCAAATACACGGTTCTTTAGTCAAAGGTTTCCCAGGGATTTGTTACACCAGCAACTAGAGTATGACTAGGCCTCTAACAATAAAAGAGGCTTGCTTGCCTTTCTGATCAAGAATCATTGCAATATCAAACAAAGGATAAATTCTTTTCTAAGAAGCTTATGACTAATTCAGGTCTCTACAAGCATTCCAGGAACAAGATTCTTTTTGGTTACCAAGATCGTAAGTGTGATTTTGGCCTAAGGCTTAAAAACCAAAGCACATATGCTGTGTCTCACTTGTTCTATGGGCCATTTCTCTTTGTCATTCCTATGCTTTCATTCCTGTGATTTTTTTTCCTCCCTATCCTTGTTATATTGAGAAACAAGTACAAGTATTTTTAGCTGGCTTACCTGAATTAATCTCTTATCAGGCTAACCTATTTGAACTAATAGCCACAAAAAACAACAGAGAAAACACTTTCCACTCTCTATTTTCCAGCTCCTATCCCATTATTTTTAGTTTTGTATCCTTCGGCAAGTCATTTAAATTCTCTGGGCCTCAGTTTCTTCTTCTGTATTAAACAAGAACATGAATCTAGATTATTGAAAGAGTCTCTTTTAGCTCTAACACTCTATAATGCAATCTATCATAAAGCAAAATTGTGACCTTTAGCATGAAGAAAGCACAGTGGGAGGGAAACATGTTAGGAATTTTTTCTCATTTCTCCCACTCCACAAATGCTGCAAATGGCTGAAGTCAGTCACCGAGAACTTTAGTAGGTATATTAATTTGGGTAAAGTTTCACCCAAAGCTTATGCATTTGAAGCTGAGGAGACAGAAATTCTAAGCTATGATCTTTTATTTTTTCCATTTTTGACCAGTTTCAAGACTTGAAACCTGTTCTATTTTAAAACAGAATACTGAATAACATATCATGAATTAGTTTCTTAGGAAATAACAGCTAACTGAAGTTAATAGTTAATATTGACTTTTCCTTCTAATTAATAAAATATAACTTTTTATTTTTCCCCATATTTTTGTGGTAAATTGTGTTTATTCCTGCAAATGCCCACTATTTTTTTGTAACACTATTGTGTTAAAATCCTCCAAAAAAAAAAAAAAAAAGCTTAAAATACACTCCAGGAAGAAAATATTGTTAAAAATGGACTTTTAATGATTTCCTTCCATACATATAAATAGAATCTTTTTCTCTTAGAGCTCAAATTTTATCAATGGCTTTGAGTGTAGGGAAAAGAAGAGAATATTTTATTGATAAACCTCCTACTGCTGTTTTTGAGATTTTCTCAAATGGCAGACAGAAAGAACTATGGCTATGAGAAAACTACTGGAAAGTTCTGATAATAATAAAATACCCAATTTTGGTTAGACAGTGTAATTAACAAACTGGGAAAAGAAGCTAATATAAAAGAACTAGTTATGTTTCATTTCCTGGATTTTTATGTCTATAAACAAACATTTTGTCCACTTCCCATTTTGTGAAGCTATTGCAGAAATTTCCTGCCATACAAATCTTAGAGATAGTGAGTTTTACTTAAAAGTTGTATGGGGAAAGCCCACTAAATTTATGCTAATGTAGACTTGGTTTCATGTGAATGATCTAGGAGCATGTCTTTTCTATTAGATGATGCTAAGAATCAGCCTTGGTGACACATTAAATCTCTCAAAGGTAATACTTTAACTGTCATCTCCTTAGTATGTCAGGCTGATGAAGTTTAGGTTAGCTCAGTGACACCAGGGACCATTATTAACTACTGCAAATAATTGTACATGGACAGAGAATAGCTCCAAGAAGAGCTGGTAACCAATTACAATGCTCAAGTTTATATTTTTCTATCACTGCTGAAAAGATAAATTTAAAATTTTCTACAGAGTCTATAAAGTCTGATTATGCAAAGCTTAAAAATGTATCCATACTGCAGAACCAATATGATATAATTTTATGCCTTTTATGGGTAGAATATACAAATTCAGGGGACATTCCAAAACAGCATCTGTGGCTTTCAACTTTAAAAACCCCTCAATCTTCCAGTTTGTTTTCATGGTATATTCTATTACTCTTATTTGAAAATTAAGAATATACTTCAGATTGTATTGATCTCAATAGGAAGAGAAAATCTATTTTTCATTAGAATTCCCAGTGGTAACCACAGTAAGAGCCAGTAACTTGGTAAATACAATAAAGCCTCTGTGGAAATCATGAATGAACAACATATTTTTAACAAGATTAACCATGATGATAATTTCCAGGTACATCATTTATTTTCTAAATTGTCCTGCTTCAAGGAAGCCTCTCTGGAAAATAATTCAAGCAATAAGAAAGCAGACTTTAAATCATTAGATAAGACATTCAACATATATTTCACTGACTTAGTATATATTCCAGGTAAGAAGGCATTCGTTTTACACTTGGAATTAAGACATTTTCATTAGTTCAAAAGTTCTAATTAAGAAAAACCTAAAAAAAAAGAAAAAAGAAAAAAGAAAAGAAAAACCTATGCCTGCTGAAGTACTAAGAAGAGTCATAAGATTGAAAATTGTCCAGTATTATTTTCTACTCCAGGCAATAGTATTTAATGTGTTTCAACACTCAGCATTTCTACCTAATCGGTACATGATACAGATAATAGGTCTTTTAATATTTTGAACTACTAGATGTGTATCCAATGTAACCTACATCCACAAATAGAGGAATACTTTCAGTTTTGCATAGAAATGAAGGATGAGGAAATTCAGAAGTCAGATTCTGAAAAGACAATTTAAAAGATTCTTGTTGAGGTATTTACCCATGTATTAGCTGCCTGGTAGCCCTAGTCATCCAGTTTGCTCAGAGTTGCCTTGTCCTACAATAGTTGACTGGAAGTGGCCCGGCTTTTGCCCTTACCTTGGTCACACATTTAATTTTCTTGTTTTCCCCAGCTGCCACCCCCACCTCCCATCCCACTTCCCAGTAGATGCGGTAAAGGTCAGGGGGTACCTCCTCCCTACTTTACTTCTTGTTCTCAGTTCCTACTATTGCTAGAGTATGCCTTTGACATCCTTCCTCTCCTAACTATCCTTTTTTTTTTTTAAAGATTTATTTATTTGAGAGAAAGAGAGAGAGCATGTAAGCATGGGGGGGACGGAGAGGGTAGAGGAAGAGGGAGAGAGAGAATCTCAAGCAGACTCCCCACAGAGCATGGCGCCCAACATGGGGCTGGATTCCATGACTCCGAGATCATGACCTGAGCCAAAATCAAGAGTCAGATCCTTAACCGATCGAGTAACCCAGATGCCCCCTAGCTATCCTCTTCCATCCATTCTGCATGGACCCAAAGGTGAAACACATGTGTTTTTATACCAGGCAGTGGGGTTAAAGATTTGGGTTATATCTTAAGATACAAGGACATCATAGCAAAGCAAATAATGTCACACTGAACAGGAGACATCTCTATTCACTGTCAGTACTCACCACTAGCTAACACTTCTGCTCAGGACCTGCTCCTGATGGCTTCCTGGGCCATCTTCCCTACTTCCTGTTATCCCCCACTACTTTTCCTGGTCTTCAAACATTTGATTCATCCATCTCTTGCTGAAGCAAAACATTCTTCTCACTTTATTATGCAGGCAGTATTTGCTTTGTCCAATTTTAAGCTCATTTTAGACAAGCTCCAAATGCAGAGCCAATGATGGCTTACCAAGATGTTTTTGCTTAACAAAGCAGTTTTTCCATGAGGAATTGTGTCACCTGCTTTTGAGTTATCTGCCCATGCACCCACATACAGGTTTTACAGCACATTCTTCATTTTGAAGGCTATTCAGCCAACAAAGTATTAAGTTTTGAAGGGCCTTGGGAAGAAACCTGGGATTTGTTCCCATATTATCCCTATTCCCTCCTGACCGTATCCAAATCCTAAAACCTGTGGATTCTATTTTTTTTTTTAAGATTTTATTTATTCATTTGACAGAGAGAGAGACAGCCAGCAAGAGAGGGAACACAAGCAGGGGGAGTGGGAGAGGAAGAAGCAGGCTCTCAGTGGAGAAGCCTGATGTGGGGCTCGATTCCAGGACTCTGGGATCACACCCTGAGCCGAAGGCAGACGCTTAACGACTGAGCCACCCAGGTGCCCCTGTTGATTCTATTTAAAACACCTCTCTTCCCTCTGCTGCTACCCTAATTCAAACCAACATTGGTGGGGGGTTTTTTTGTTTTTTTTGTTTTTTTACCAGATTAGTGCAATAGTCTCCTAACTGATTGTTGGGAGGAAACATCATCCTCTATCAGTTTAGGTCCATGTGATTGGGGGTCTATGAATTAATTGATAATAGATTAACAGGAGAAAAATTTATTTTCACATGCATGTGGGAGCACCTCACAAGAAGTGATTCCCTGAACCGGTAGAAGTAAGAGTTTATCTACCAGCTTAATAAAGCCAGGTGAGTTTAGGGCTTCAAAAGGTGGAAGGTTCTGATGAGACTTACACAATTTTTTGGAATGCCCTAGTGCCCAAGGCCAGTTGTCTCCCTGACTCAAGACTTCCCTGGAGAGGAGATCTGTGGTAACTGACTCTCATAAAGCCCTGCTTTGGTCATATAAGGGTAGTGCAGATAAGATTTCTTTCTGCAGGGGCTCCTGGGTGGCTCAGCCATTAAGCATCTGCCTTCAGCTCAGGTCATGATCCCAGGGTCCTGAGATCGAGCCCCGCATTGAGCTCCTGCTCAGCGGGAAGCCTGCTTCTTCCTCTCACACTCTCCTTGCTTGTGTTCCGTCTCTCGCTGTCTCTCTCTGTCCAATAAATTAAAAAAGAAAAAAGAAAAAAGAAAGTCAGATAATGAGTAACCTTAATGACATCTGCTAAGTCCCTCAAAAAAAAAAAAAAAGATTTCTTTCTGCAGATGTTTTCACTTTGAAGTAATCTTCATTGCATCTTGGTGGGTTGTTGGTCCCTACACCATGTCCCTACATTCAGTCTTGTTTCCACAAATCTGTTCTCCACATTGCAGCCAGAATGATATTTCTAAAACACTTGATCATGACACTCCCTTTCTTCAAAACACTTCAGTGGCTTTTCACTGCCAAGGATTATGATTTATAATCCTAGATTTACCACTTGCCTACTAAAGCTTAAAGAACAAAAGAATAAAATGGTCTAAGTCTAGTCTATGTGGCCAGAGTTTATTTACATGGCAGGAAAGGTAAAGCAAGGTGGGTAAATGATATACAAAAATATTAATCTTCAGTGCCGTCCCACATTTTAGATCTATGTTTCTCGGATTTTATTTCTAAAATCAGTGCTTTAGGCAGCGTGCCAGGTACCAAATCTTTTTCTCTTCCCTTCAATTTTAATTAACATTTCATTCCTTTAGGGCCTTACTGAAATGCTTGGCTAAGTAAGTTCATAAGCTTATTCTTATGAGTGTTAATAAGTTAATGTACTATGCATTTGCACATACAATGTTTCTATTTTAATAAGGTCCTTCATGACTTATTCCACAAGATGACCTATAAACGGCATTTCAGATCCTGAAGCAACAAGCTGGGGAGAAAACTTGAGCAAATGGGCTTTTGAGCACCTCTTAACTCCAGGCTCTTACTCTGCCTATGAAGAGAAGTGGCCCTGAAGGGAAGAATTCCATTGCCTTTGTATGATCTGCACCTCTCAGGCATGGGTTTCCTGCTACTCTGTGTGACCCAATTGTGTAGCACAACTTAGGGTGATATTTTGCAATATAGTATGCTTCATACTTATGTTGTTGGGTTTTTTTGGCTTTATTTAAATATAACTTACATGCCATAAAATTCACCCATTTAAAGTGTATGGTTGAGTAATTTTTAGCTATTCTCGGTTGTGCAACCATCAGCACTATCTAATTTTTAAGCATTCTCATCATCCCAAAACAAACCCTGTGTATCAGCAGTCATTCCCCATTCCCATTCCCACTACCCCAAACCAGCATAGGTAATACATAATCTATTTTCTGGTTCTGTAGATTTGTGTATTCTGGATTTTTCATACACGTGGAATCACATGATGTGACCTTTTGTGACTGGCTTCTTTCACCTAGCATAATGTTTTCAAGATTCATGCATGTTGTAGTATGAATCTTATAGTACTTCATTCCTTTTTATTTCTGAATAGTAAATAGTATTCCATTATGTGGATGTACCACCACTGTTTATCTATTCTTCAGTTGATGAACATTTGGGTTATTTCTACTTTTTGTCTATCATGAATAATGCTGCTATGAATATTGGCATACAAGTTTTTGTATGAATATACGTTTTTAGTTTTCTTGGGTATATATCTTGTTGTGGAATTGCTGGGTCATATGGTAATTCTATGCTTAACATTTTGTGGAACTGCCAAACTGTTTCAAAAGTGGCAGCCCATGGAATGGGAGAAGATATTTGCAAATGACGCTACAGATAAAAGACTGGTATCCAAGATCTACAAAGAACTTCTCAAACTCAATACATGAGAAACAAATAATCAAATCAAAAAATGGGCAGAAGATATGAACAGACATTTTTCCAATGAAGACATACAAATGGCTAACAGACACAGGAAAAAATGTTCAAAATCATTAGCCATCAGGGAATTCAAATCAAAACCACATTGAGATACCACCTTACACCAGTTAGAATGGCAAAAATTGACAAGACAAGAAACAACAAATGTTGGAGAGGATGTGGAGAAAGGGGATCCCTCTTACACTGTTGGTGGGAATGCAAGCTGGTACAGCCACTTTGGAAAACAGTGTGGAGGTACCTTAAAAAATTAAAAATAGAGCTACCCTATGACCTAGCAATTGCACTACTGGGTATTTACCCCAAAGATACAGATGTAGTGAAGAGAAAGGCCATATGCACCCCAATATTCATAGCAGCATTGTCCACAATAGCTAAACTCTAGAAGGAGCTGAGATGCCCCTCAACAGATGACTGGATTAAGAAGATGTGGTACATATATACAATGGAATATTACTCAGCCATCAGAAAGAATGATTACCTAACATTTGCAGCAACATGGACGGGACTGGAGGAGATTATGCTAAGTGAAATAAGTCAAGCGGAAAAAGACAATTATCATATGGTTTCACTCATTTACGGAACATAAAAAATAGGAGGAAGATTGGTAGGAGAAGGAAGGGAAGAATGAAGGGGGGGTAAACAGAAGGGGGAATGAACCATGAGAGACTATGGACTCTGGGAAACAAACTGAGGGCTTCAGAGGGGAGGGAGGTTGGGGATTGGGATAGGCCAGTGATGGATATTAAGGAGGGCACATATTGCATGGAGCACTGGGTGTTATACGCAAATAATGAATCATGGAACACTACATCAAAAACTAAGGATGTACTGTATGGTGACTAACATAACATAATAAAAAATTATTATAAAAAAAGTGGCTATACCAGTTTATATTCCCATCAG
This sequence comes from Ursus americanus, assembly GCF_024610735.1. Lineage (NCBI taxonomy): Eukaryota > Metazoa > Chordata > Mammalia > Carnivora > Ursidae > Ursus > Ursus americanus. The sequence continues at coordinate 58,303,015 of NC_142127.1, forward strand.
TAATGTATTAGGATTCCAATTTCTCCATATCTTCACCAACACTTGTTATTGCCATACTAGTGGATGTGAAGTAGTCTCTCATTGTGGGTTTGATTTCCCTTTCCCTAATCACTAATGCTGTTGATCACCTTTTCATGTGGTTATTGTATATCTTCTTTGGAGATATATCTATTCATATCCTTTGCCCATTTTTAATTGTATTACTTGTCTTTTTATTATTCAGTTGTTTTTTTTATTATTTTATATTTTATTTTATTATGTTTATTATTCAGTTATTCAGTTCTTTATATATTCTGGATATAAATTGTTTGTAAGATATAAGATCTATAAATATTTTCTCCCATTCTACTGGTTGTCTTTTTCTGTTGTTGGTTTCTTTTGAAGCACAACATTTTTTAAGTTTGAGGAAGTCCAATTTTTTTATTGTTTTGAAATTGTATCCAAGATAATACTGTCTAACCCAAGGTGACAAAGATTTATATCTTCCAAGTGTTTTATAATTTTAGCTTTTAACTGTAGGTCTAGAACACATTGAATTAATTTTTGCAGATGGTAGGAAGTAGGTATCTAACTTTATTTTTTTTTAATGTAGATATCTAGTTATCCTAGCACCATTTGTTGACATTACCTATGCTTTTAAACCATACCTAGGAAGCTTTTAAGTTAGCAGTTACATTACCTATCTGTCACTGATATCTAGTAAGCAAATTCAACCCTGAGAAGCTTCAGGTAGCAGTATTTGGTTCTATAGATTTATATACACTGTACATCTCTTCTTACTTCTGAATAATTTGTGAGTTTTGTTCTATTGAATATTTCAGGTGTCTAGATGTATTTCTTTCCCAAAGCCAACACATCATTTGCTATATTTAAGGTTAAAATGAGTGAGAACTGTTACAAGTAATTAAACCTGACCTACAAAGAGCTAGCAATTAATCATTCATTTCAAGAAAAATTTATTGAATACCTACTATACTATGTGCCATGGATATAATGCTGGGAATATAGTAATGAGCAAAACATAGTCCTTCTTCTCAAGGAACATATTTTAGGGAGAAAAAGCAAAAAAAAAAAAAAGTACACATGCAGATAAATAACATGTGAGCTGTTGATACATGTTTAGAACATTAAATTAAAAGCATATTAAAAAATTAAAAGTATAAGCAGAGAAAGAGGGAGAGAGTGATATGTAAAGGGGTTGCTAGTTTATAAAGAATGGTCAAAGGTCTCTGATTAAAGCAACGTTTAGACAGACCTGGAAGGTTGCAAGGAGCTATCTATGCAGATGACTAGGCAAGAGTATTCCACCCAGTAGGGAGAGCAAGTGCAAGTGACCTGAGGGGGAACATGCTGGGCTGAGCTCGAATTTTCCCTGCCCCTCTGTATTTCTAGTGCAAACAGCATTATTTCTGTACATATCTCACTTTCACCATACTTTCTTTTCTAAAAATAATTTGCCACCAAGGTTTGTACCTTATACCATACCTAAGAAGATTCAGTTTGGATAATGTTTCAAAATTAGATAAATTTAAGACTAAGAAAAAACAACAAAGGAAACAAAAATTTTCCTACATTACATTTTGCAGACTACTGAAGCACTATTTCTGATGTTGCAACTTCATTTCAATTCAACAAACTTAACTGAATGCCTGTGGTGATGTTTCCCAAATCATAATTTGTTGGGCCACATTTGTGGTTCAGAGCTTTCACTAGGGACTTGACAATGGTTCGAGCAGTTAAAGATAGTTAGTCAGGACTTAGTAATTTATGATAACATGTTTGCATTCTGACAATCCAGAATGTAATGAATGCCACTGGGATGACTCAAGTCCAAGGAGCTGTATGTTAAGGAATCTGTACGGCTTATGAACAGTCCCCCTTAAGCGTCATCGGCTATGACACACTGGGTGTGTATCATGGGTCAGTCCATCACTAAATCCACATATAACTAGGGTAATTCAACGATTCATTGGAGTTAATGTTAGAAAATCAGTTGTTGGGGCGCCTGGGTGGCACAGCGGTTAAGCATCTGCCTTCGGCTCAGGGCGTGATCCCGGCATTATGGGATCGAGCCCCACATCAGGCTCCTCCGCTATGAGCCTGCTTCTTCCTCTCCCACTCCCCCTGCTTGTGTTCCCTCTCTCGCTGGCTGTCTCTATCTCTGTCGAATAAATAAATAAAATCTTTAAAAAAAAAAAAGAAAATCAGTTGTTGCCTATATATTATGTTCCCACTAAATATCAATATCCAAAGAAGATATATTTGCTATGAAAATTTCAACGCATTTTACAGTCAATACTTCTCTTAAAAAGTCATCCCTTTTCAAGAGTAATGCCGTGAAAATCAATGCCCCAACCTTACTCTATTCCTCCTTGCCCATTTTTGTGACCTCTGCTTCAGATTACCTTAGGCAGTTTGCAAATCTTAAGTAGATTGGATATATGAAAGCAAAATGCTTTAATACCTTCAATATTTAACCTTATAATATTCTAGAAGGCTCTAAATTAAATTAAAAAGCAATCAGGGAATGCCCTTTAGCCTTTTCACAAAATATATTCAATTCCTACCCACTGCCTAAGGTAAAATAATCCTTCTTGCCCCTGAACTCACATTAAAACCATTTTCTCTCACCTAGCATTTCTTATGTCTTACTTTGCACACTGTATTATACATACATCCCTAGACTGCCATCACCTAGGAGCATATCCTAGGGTTGTAGAGAATTCTTAATAAATATTTACTAATGTATTATTACATTATTATGGCTTAGAAGTATTAGGGAGATAAATATTCAGAATGATCCCATGGTGTTCAACTTTGTTTCTATTTTGTTTTTTTAATCTTGTTTGTTTAGTTTGTGTGGCTTTGGTTTTAAAAAAATATTAGGAGATGAAGAGTGGAAAGAAAAGTTTAAAGTGTATTATTCCTTTAGGGATATTTTTTCTTTGGTTTTACCCGCCCTGTGGTCAGAAATAGAATACAACCTTTAAAAAAAAGTTATATTGAGTTCTAATGGCTATTTCTTTTAAATGTGGCTGGAATGATGGTCTTTAAAGGGTGTTACCAGATTAAATCTGCCAAGTAAGGAAGGTGGAGCTGTGTGGGAAAGAGGCTTTGTTTAATCAGGTTGTATAATGTTTTGCTGAGACATGTTGGGAAAAGCAATACAAGGTAATGTGGACTTAGTATGAAATCACAGTCTGAAGCACACCTTATAAAATTTAGGGATCTTTTGCCATCCTCTTGGAAATTCATATACAAGAAATGCTAGGGAAAATTAACTCTATTTAATATATACATACAGTCCCTTCCCTAACATTTGTGGGATTTGAAAAAGAGTATAAATAGAGGCCCACATACAACATATCAAATTATAAATTGTGGTAAGTATCTGTAAATAAAGTGTGTTCTATCCTCCCACCTTAAAAAATATACCTTTAGGCAAAGTTCAAATTTAAAATGGTTTGAAACCTTGGAGTTTCATGTTTAAAAAGTGGAAATCCTGGGAGAGTCTGCTTGAAGACCCACGGCCCAGCCTCCCTTCTCTTCCCATTCCCAGCTCCATCCCACAAGATGAGAGGTCTGAAGACAAGGCAAGAGATCTCCAGATTATGCACAAGGCTAGATGAACCCACATATCCATATCTGACCCTGCTACAAACAGCTGCTGCTTGGGCATCCTTCAAGCCTTGGGATGTTTCATATAGATGGAAAAATCCATGCATGAAAACAGTCCTGGGGCTAGAAGCTGAAGCAGGCTCATGGCCATTTGGGTGGGAAATTCTGGGTTACCGAGTAACCAGAGAAGGCCTAGAAGAAGGCATGACTCTGGCTCTGGATGGGCACAATCCTTCAGTTCCTGAATTCTTAGTCTTGTGCAAAGTTAGAGGATGTGCAGACAGATTCTCTGAAGCCCCAGGCCCAGAGAACAGAAGCACCTCTTGCCTATACGTGTCTACATGTGTATGTATATATGTGTGTGCCAACCACTGTTGCCTATGTATTTTTTAAAGATACAGAAAATTTAACATACAATCATGTATCCATTATCTAAGAGAGAGGTATAACTGTATGGATGATCTAAAAGGATGAGCAATATGTCACATTTGTCACTGGGTGCACTGCAGTGATTAGTAAACTGTGGATATCTACATATTTTAAATAAATCATTCCAATTATAAATTAATGAGATTGTAGTCCCTCTCAGAAGGGTCTGGGAAGCTGTCAAGTTTCCTTCATCTATGTATTAAAGGATCAACTTAATTTCACTCCTTACTACGCTGCTCTGCACTGTGGGAAAATAAGAACATTATCTCTTGCTGAGCAGAGCCTAGCAGAGGGCTGACATGAGGATGCCTCCTTCATTTAGGTGTCTCCTACCCTCCTTGGTGGTTTCACATCTCTTCCCTTGAGTGCCCTTGCTCTTCTTGTGGGCATTTTGGAAGGGTTTTTTCTTAAAACTTTATAATCCTTTAACCTGTGAGATGCCAATTATCTTTGGCAATGAGACAGTTGAAGCTCAATCTTTAGCCTTTTGAACAAAAAGTATTGAAGCCCTAACTATATTTACTTCTGTGATACAGTTGATATTTGAAAGGAGATAATCAAGAAAATGTAGCATACAAATAAGAAAAAATTACTTTTCATGTGTGATTGTGGCTTTTAATTTTTTAAAAAGGTAACATTCCAGCTAGTGTCTCTGTTTTGGAAGTAAAGAAGTCAAAGACTTGAGTGTAGGTAATAGGAGAAGCCATCAAGGAATACAAGATGCAGTTAAGTATTTCTTAGTAAAATAAATAAGGTGTTTGAGCAGATATTACAAATACATGTATGTGAACTACTCAGGTTTTATACTACATTTAATAGTCTTAGATAACTCGAAGTGGCAAATTTAATTTGTTGTGATCTCATTTGCTGGAATCCATGATGAGTCAAGATATTTTACTGATATTTTAAGTGATCCACACCCTGGATCATGATCATTGTAACTGTTTGTGGGTTTCCTTATTACCCAACCATGTTCTCCAACATTTTATTACTTTGTGAGGAAGAAAGTGGGTAATTGGCATATGTAAACAAACAAAAGAAACAAGCAGGAGTGCCAGCTCCTTGGGGACAAGAACATCTCATCGGCTCACCACCCTGTTTCCAGAACCTAGAATCCAGAATGGCCTATAGTAGTGTCCTCAGTAAGTTTTTGTTGGCTGACAAAAGAATAAGTGAATTAATGGAAGTAATTTATATCAAGCCCAGGGATTAGTGTTTTGTATATTGTATGACATTAAATCTGCTGTTACAGGCAAATAAAATGCCAATCAACAAGGTTATATGACTTACACATGATAACACAGCTTGTGAAATGAGGGATTCACCTACCAACAACTGACATTTTATTATTTCTATTCCCTCATAATATTTGTATGTATCACAAATTTAAATCTTGTTAGCTTTAATGCATATAGAGAATATGATAGGTATATATAGTCAGTAGCCTCAAGATTACCAGCAAAGTTTGAAATAGAGAAATCAGTCATCTATGACCTAAAATGGCAAAAATCTGCACCAAGTGATCCTGGTTCCTCTGCTTCAGTGAGAGCCAGAATTCCCAGGCTGACTTTTGACCTCTTTCTGGTAACAATCAACAACAGGGGCCTGTCATGGCCATACAGAGCAGAAAGAACAAAGTGTTACCTGTTCTCCAGAATTTTTCTTTCCAATTTGCTCTGACTTCCTGGACTCTGGGCCTTGGTTACCTAGAATGATGGCCTTTGCCAGCTGTGCTTGGCCTTACCTGACTTCCCTGGACTCCAGCCTAAAATATAAAAACCTTGTGCCCCTCCCAGACTTGTGTCTACCTCCCATGGCCTTCCTGAAGCTCTCAAACTATGGTATCTGCCAAAATCTACCTGGCTAGTTAGACTCCTCTGCCTGTTCTCTTGGCTTGCATAACCTCATCACCACCTAGCATTGAATTGCAGAAAACCTTAGGAGTCCTAAAAAATAATTAGAAAATAAATTAGCTCTTACTTTAAATGGTCTTCTCTTTTATTGTATTATAATACTTATATGGGTCTTCCCTCTGTTTAGATAGGCCCGAAAGATGGACCTTCAAGAGTATCAGGTGACCATTTTCTTTTATCTACAGGTATCCAACATTTGCAAAAGGACTGGTGTGTGTATGTATCTATGTGTGTAATGTATATCGGATCAACTTTGGGTTGTTTTGCTAAGGTGTTGTTAAATGTTAGTTTGAGCTGATACCAAATGGTCTTGTGAAAAACAAAATGAAATCTGAACTGCAAATACTAATGAAAACCAAACAAACCCATATCAGATACTGTTCCTGCTATTAGCAAAGAGCATCTTTACAAGAGATGAGATAGTAATAGCCACAGTTTAAAGAGCACAGGTTTTTTTTTTTTTTAAAGTCACATTTTTAATGCCTTTAAGGACCTGTTTTACTTATCAAGGACAGAGACAGAGAGGGAGAAAATACTAACAGGCTTTCCCTAACAAAAACTTTTGAGCTAATGTTATCTAGACTGTCTCATTATAAAAGGATGTGTACTCAAAAAAATATTCATTCTTAAACGTGAATTGTATTAATCATTGAAACCATGTAAAAGTCCTTATGGGAAAGATAAAATATTTTCTAGTTTTTAGCCTGTGAAACTGAACATCAGGCAGATAAAATCAGAGAAGTTTGTTCAACTGATCTAATTTGTTTTAAACACTGGTTATTAAATACTTGATTAAATTTTTGCTTACCAAGACTCAGTTTGGAATAGTAGAAAATGTTAATTTCAGAATGTCTTGGATTTGGGGCGCCTGGGTGGCTCAGTGGGTTAAGTGTCTGCCTTCTGCTGAGGTCATGATCTCTGGGTCCTGGGATCTAGTCCCATGTTGGGCTCCCTCCCTGTAGGGAGTCTGCTTCTCCCTCTTCCTCAACACCCCCCCCCCCGCTTGCCCTCTCTTTCTCAAATAGATAAATAAAATCTTTTAAGAAATTAAAAAAAAATGTCTCGGATACTACGTGCATGTTGTAACCACATTGGTTTACACAGAAAAAAAAGAGTTTTAGAACATATCGCAGCTAAAATGGCATTTGGGAGTTTTATGAATTCAAGTGAAGGCAGTATGGCTTATAAAATGAGCAGGGAACTGGGAACAAGAACGACACTTGACTTCTGGTTCTAGCTTTGGCAATAATTAGTTTGGTGAGCTTGGGCAGGTCATTTGACCTCCTTCGGCCTTAGATGTTTTTCACTGTAAAAGAGGAGCTAGGCTCTGATTCCTAAGGTTAGTTAAAGCTATGAAATCATGTGATTTTTTTTTCTAGAAATTTCTATCAAAATACACATTGCTTTTTTACTTATTCCTGGGCCCATCCTAAAGGTGTTCCTGGAACTTATCCAGTCACAGCTTCTGCAAACAATACAGCTACAGAAAAGCTACTTGCGTCACTTGATTTTATTTTTTAATGTTCAAACAATACCTGGCAAATAAAGAAAGGTTCTTGAATTGTGACTGGCACAACGATACATGGCTAGCTGCACAGAGAATTTAAGCAAACCATACATATTGTTAGGGTGCAGATCGCAGGTAAGGGCTGATCTGCAATTACCTGCATTTGTGAACCAAACCAATGTTGTAAATTGTGGGAGTGGGACATTTGCCAAAATCCCAACTGTACAACACAGTTTCTTTATGCATATATTCAGTTTTGTATTTTAGCACAGTTTCCACTCTCCTCATTGGCTTTTCCACTAGAATGCACACATACTTGGCAACTTTTTCTAGCCTTCCCCTCCTAGTCTTCTATTGCACTTACCACCACTGTCTACCCTTTATTCTTTATACTATTTCATTTCTATGGCATTACTCAACCTTGTACCTTGGCTTTCACTCTTCTCTACACACATTAAATTTAGGTGTAATACGAGACATATTTCTAGACCCTCTGCTATTCTGTATTGGGTCTTGCTCCCTTAGTGTTTTCTTGACTAATTGTCACTAATGTGTGGACAGCTCCAAAATTAACATCTTTATTTTTTTTATCACTTTTGTACAATTTAAAAGTAACTGCCCACTGACTATATTCTCATTCATTCATTCACTAGACAGAGTACCTACATGAGGACCATTGGAGGATTTGGGAAATAATTTTTAAATGTCCCTTCTAGAAGGAACTGTTACATGATATGTCTCAATACTTGCTGGATATTTTTAAAAGCATTCTCAATTTTGTAGAGGACTAAATTACATGTCCTATTTTTTAAAGAGTTAATGACTCATGTTTTTGATGATTTAGAAATTACTTAGGAGAAAAAGAATTTTAATAAGATGTTTTTAGATTGTATTAATTTTCAACTCAATCTTGCTTTTGTCTGAAAAATCACCGATACAGACGTAGTGCCATTATACGAAACATGTCTGTAGTTGGATTATTTGCTTCTCTCTTCTTTTCTTGTCCAGCACCCTGAACCACTTTCCATGCCTGCTGCCCAAATCAGCTCTCCTCATCTCTGTTTATATCATCTTTTGGTCACTCAGCCTTAAAGCAGAGAAAACACGGCTTTTCCCTTTCCCTCTTGCCTGGACTCCTATATCCTGTCAGGCAGTATGTGCATTCTTGCTTCATGCTATTTTTCAAAAGCATCCCTCTGCATTTTCTCTGCCTCTCCACAAGTGAGAACACCTGCATCTGCCATGTTGCAACAGTCGTGAGTTCAGTCTCAATTCCTAAGTCCCTTCCAAGTCCCTCCTGACCCCTGACAGCTGAATCTTTGTGAAGTGTTTTACACCATACTGTCCTATCATCAGTAGCTCTCCAATGACTACAGCATGACCTCTCCAATGACCTTCGCATTCAAGACTACCACAACTATCTGATCTCTTCAAGAAAAGTTAAACTGCTGTTTTAAAGGAAGAGAGGTTGTTTAGAACTAAGAGTTTTAATGTAAGGGGAGTTTTGATTCTTAGCACAGTTTATATGTTTGTTTAATCTCCTATCTGCAGATCTACTGGGACATAATCTCTCTCTGCAAACAGAAATAAGAATCAACAACTGTGGAAATAGATTTTTAGAACAAATACATTGACAAAAGGAATAATAAGAGCAGAAGGTAGAGGGATTTGGCTTCCTGCCTGAGTGAGCCTGGGGCCTCCTAGACATACTAGGATAATTTGTGAGCCTAAGGAGGTAATAATTTAAATGACAGCATTACTATCAAGGTCCAACTAGAAGTGAAGCAAGAATTTAATGCATTTGTATATTAAGGCCTATGATAAAGACTAATGGGTTAAGATAAGAAAACTGCAGGGGGAATGGGATAGGCTGGTGATGGGTAGTAAGGAGGGCACGTATTGCATGGTGCACTGGGTGTTATATGCAACTAATGAATCATCGAGCTTTACATCAAAAACCAGGGATGTACTGTATGGTGACTAACATAATATAATAAAAATATTATTATAAAAAAAAGAAAACTGCAATTATTCTAAATATTTGATATTGCTCTTCAAATTGGAATAAAATGCACATTTTAAGAAGGAATTGTTCTAATTACAATCCTTTCTGAATTTACACAATTTTCTTTAAATAGAAAGCAAAAGTACTGTCTCATGAGACTTGCAGGAAGATGAAAATACATGAAGATGAAGACCATCAAAATACAATATCCTTATTTTAGTAGAACTGAAAACAGTGAAATGCAGTTTAGAATGAATGAGTGCTCTGAAGTTAGACTGCCCAGGTTCAAATCCTGGTTATGCTCTTATTCTGAGTATTTGTGCACAAGCTACTTAATCTATGTTTCAGTTTCTTTATAAAATATGAATAAAATATGAACTATAAAATATGAACTATAACATTACTTGCCTCATAGGGTTGTACAGAGGATAAATGATAATACATGTAAAGTGCTTACAAAAGGTACCAATTAACTTATTTGAGTACTTATTAACGAACCTGTAGGGTATTACACATATTTTATAGATGATGAAATTGAACTATAGAGAGAGAGATACCTGTCAAAAAGTAACACAGCTACCAAGCCCTATAGCCTTAGCAAGTCCAAGATCTTCACTCTATCTCCAGACTGCCTCCTTGCTTTTGTATTGCTGGAGATATGATAATGGATACTGGCCCTTTCTTCAAGATAACACTTTAAATAGAAAAAACAAGAAGTGAATGGACAATTCTGTAAAAGTCATCTGGAAGCACACATAAAAGTGTACTTAACCGAGCCTGGAAGGGCTGGGGATGCCTTCCACAGAAGTTTACTGGCTAAACCAGGTCTTGAAGTGTGGGCAGGAATTAGATCAGTGCTTGGGTGTGGTGGAGAGTGTCCTAAGCAAAGGAAACAGCAGGCAAAAGAGTGGAGAGGATGTTCTGCATGCAAAGGACACAGAATGTTTGGTATTTACAAGAGGTCAGCTAGGCTGGAATGTAGAACCTGGGTAGAGCAGGGGCCTGATTTTAAGGGGAATAAAGTTGAAGTTCTCTTCTACTAGCCATGAAAATACAAGTCAAGAAGAGGCAGCACAAATGCTTGTACACAATGATGTACATACTGGCCCCAAACAATCAGTACCCATAGATGTACAAGCTGGTACTCATTAACTGTGAGGCATAGGTCCTAATCCTCCTAAATATAATGTATGCCCCAGGCCTGGGGAAGTCAGATGTGCCTATAGGTAGTGTATACTTTTAAGGAAAATCACCTCACTAACAATTGAGAGAAATCACCCCTACTTCCTCCTTCCAGGTATTCTTTCTTAAGGAAACTTATGTATATTAGAATTATATGTTCAAATTCCTTTGTTTCTAATGGGAAACCATCTCCCCAACATTTTGCTTAAAAAATAATATTTTTAGTGTCTTAATCTAACAATTTCATGGCAGTAGATCATCTATAGGTTACATTCAATGCTCTGTGGGTAAGCTAGAGAGAAGCACTGGTATAAGGGCCTTTTACACTCTATTCCTAACAATAGATTATCTCAAGGTGTTAGTGGGTTTCAATAGTGCAAGCTTATTACTTAAAACCACTTATTAAGAAGTAATTAAAATATAAGCTAGTGGAGCACCCTAGGAAATTTTAGCATAGTACTTTCCTTATGCTGAAGGACAACTTTGTCCTTCTCATGCCTCCCTGGATAGTTTCTAGAAAAGTTATTTGTATGGTGCCACCATGTTGAGAAACCATATCTTAACAAGGTTAATATCAGTGACAGTGGAACTCCTTGAAGTATAGTCTTTAATTCAATTTAACCAATAAAGTATGAGGAAATGCCAGGTACTACATTAGCACTAAGAATACTGTAAGTAAGATATAGCTCTGTCCTTAAACAACTCATTTTATATGTATAAAAATATAACATTTCCATGATGTAATATGATAAGTACTAATTTAGAAGTATGCGTCATGTCCATATCAGACTTGAGAATCAAGAGGGAATATCCCCAGACCTGGAGAAAAAAATGAACCAATTCAGTAATATTTTTTTTCCCCTAGAACCTGGATGTGGGAGGGTTGAATCATTTTATGTAGGTCAGAAAAACATCTGATTAGCACTAACTTGTCTAGTGTTCATAATTCAAATGAGTGATAATGTTACTGGACTTGGTAGTTCCCTTATCTTTTAAAACACCCGGTCTCCCTTGTAAGTGTTCTAAAAATGAAAATTATGTAACATGTACCTGCTTAACTAGAATTATTTCCCTATAGTGTGTAATATATCATAAAATATTTTTAAAGTCAAGTCACTACCTAAAGGTGATAATATTTCTAAGGACATTTAATGTGGCTATCACAATTTATATAAATTAAGATACTTTTGAGATGCTGAAAGCTACAAAAAATATTTCCCTAAAACTGAAGCAATATTTTGTTATCTATGAAGCAGAAAAATTTTTAATGTGACCCTGTGAACTATTTGTCACTGTAATTGAATTCTTTAATCTATTATGGATAAATCACAATTCTTAATCTGAACAGTCTTCACATTAAAATAATTTAAAGGAATGTCCTTTGTCTAGCCTGTTAGAACTCACATTTCCCAATTTACATGGAGAATTTCAGGTTTAGTATTTTCTTAGCTTTTCCATGTGAAGGTAACATCAACTTCCATTCTCAGCCATGTTGTTACTGTCACTTCTTTAACTCATTTCTTTCTTTCCTAACATCCTTAATCCCAATAATCACATAGCAGTGACACTGATTTTATAGTAAATTAGTGAGATTGTTGGATATTTAAAAAACTAGCACCTTCCGGGGGCGCCTGGGTGGTGCAGTCGTTAAGCGTCTGCCTTCGGCTCAGGGCGTGATCCCGGCGTTATGGGATCGAGCCCCACATCAGGCTCCTCTGCTGGGAGGCTGCTTCTTCCTCTCCCACTCCCCCTGCTTATGTTCCCTCTCTCGCTGGCTGTCTCTGTCAAACAAATAAATAAAATCTTAAAAAAAAAAAAACAAAACTAGCACCTTCCTATCATTTCATGTACAGGAAAAGAAATGATACTGGTTCCATGTATTTGAAAAACATACCAAATTAGTTTCAAACAAATTTCCCATTTATGATAGAATAAACTATACAGAGGGTCATAAATAATATTAAATATTATATTTTTGTATTATTATATATTTATTACATTTATTATATATAATATTGAGATACTTCCAAATCTCTTCACATTAGAAACAAATAATTTTCACCCAGTGTATTAGAAAGACATCCTGATATGTTTGAAGGTAAATACCTACTTTAGCTATGAATAGCTAAACTCTAATTTTATAATCCTACTGCCTTTCACTTACAGATAGAAATACTTCTAGGGGTGCCTGGGAGGCTCAGTTGTTAAGCATCTGCCTTTGGCTCAGGGCATGATCCCAGAGTCCTGGGATCAAGCCCCGCATCTGGCTCCTCTGCTGGGAGCCTCTTTCTTCCTCTCCCACTCCCCCTGCTTGTGTTCCCTCTCTCGCTGGCTGTCTCTCTCTCTGTCAAATGGATAAATAAAATCTTAAAAAAAAAAAAAAAAAATCTTGTTTTTTTTCCCCCAGCTTTATTGAGATATAATTGGCATATAACATGTATAAGCTTAAGGTGTAAGATATGTTGAGTTGAAACATTTATACATTGCAAAATGATTACCTCTATCACATCACATAACTACCATTTCTTTTTTGTGATGAGAATATATAAGATCTACTCACTTAGCAGCTTACAAGTATAATATAGAATTATAAGCTGTAATCATGATGCTATAAAATAATTTCCAGAACTTATCCATCTTAAAATGGAAGTTTATACCCTGTAACCAATATTTCTAGTTTTTAAAGTGCTTTCCCATGTATTTGATCCTCAAAAATCTCAATATATAAAAATATGTTTTATGTAACATATAACATATTAATAACTACCATATATAGAATTTTAATACATATATAATATCTAGAGAGAATGGGAAATGTGGTTAAAAATCATCTTGATTAAACAGAGAAAATGTAAAAAGTTCATATATTCTACAACTAGTCAGTAAACTATGGCCCAGAGGCCAAATCTGACCTACCATCTGTTCTTGAAAATAGTTTTATTGAAAAATAGCACTACTCATTCATTTATGTATTGTTATGGCTGCTTTTGTGATATATAGCAGAATTGAGTAGTGATAGAGACCATTAGGCTCAAAAAGCCTAAAACATTTACTAATCTGGCCTCTTAACAAAAGTCTGACCCTGTTGTGCAGCAATTTGTCCTTAAAAACTACATTTAAAGAACTAATTTAAAACTTTTTCTCATTTTATGATGTCAAATTTAATAGTATGTGATCCATTATATGTACATTTTCCATGAGAAATCTGAATACCATGAGAGGTGAAATACAGAATTTCATAGCACTTGGTGTTAATATTTTATTTTATAATATAGGAAGGAGCATATCAAAAGTTTTATGCTTACAATAAAATAATTAGGGAAGTTTTGTTTTATTGATCATTATGTGACTAGCATGAATTCAGAGAGGTACAAAACATTTCCTCTTAACGTGGAACTAATACAGTTCTAATTTAGTATAGCATGCAATTCCATTCCTACCAACATTTAAGATTAGCTTGTACTTAGCTAGCTCTTAATAGAACCAAATAGCAAATAATTCTTAAAGCCTTAAAATACGCACTAGGGCTTATGGAATCTTACTTTTGAACATTATTTCCTACTAGGGAATTTTACACTTGAGTATAAATATCTGGCTCTTTTCTTTAGAAACATCCTCCTTGGACAAGATGTGCTATAATTCTATTATACATAATATAAAATTGTACCAATGGTAATGGATTCTCACCAGTTGAACATACAGATGAACTAAATATAGATTTTCTGGAAGACATACATAACATCAAAATATTACCTTCCCCTTGATTTTCTACTTTTAAGATATTTAACTTTAGAGAAACTGTAAAACCCAGACCACCCCTTTATTATTGCTAGAAATTTCAGGGCAATTTAATTTGGAGAATAAAATAAAGAACTGATGTAGGTAAATGAAACACAAATGTATAGTAAAGTTAGAGATTGTTTTTTTAAATGAAACTACATTTTAACTGTCCGAATGCTTTGCTTTTAGTTTTTATTTTGATTGGTTGAACTATTGAAAAATAATGAGATCTTTTCTTTAAAGACCCCAAACTCAACATTTTTCCAAAAAGGCATATGCAACCAACTTTCAAGTGTCTTTTTATGACCGTATTACAATTCTTGCGTGCCTTACCAATGCGTAAGAGCTTAATGGGTGGCTTCTAGCCCAAAAACCCATTCTATATCTTCTGAACATTACCTTTATTTTTTTGCATTACCTTTATTTACTCATTTTTCCTTATTTTGCTTAATTAAACCAAATAAAAACATTGATGACCTACTAAATTCAAGGCATGAATACAGTTTGAAAGAAAATCTTACTTGACATTCTCCATTAGTTTGGTGCTAGATAGTTTTCCCTCAAAGACTGGTTAATAGGAACAGGGTTGAATAGAGCCAAGGCAAAGAATTGTAGTCTATTTGTCCAGGTTCTTCTTCTACCTCAGTGGTTTCAATAGCTTTCTAGCAAGTTCCCTTTAAGAAGAAACACAATGTCATAATAAACATAAAAAGCTCAATTGCTAAGTATTCCATAAATGTTAGTTCCTTTCCCCCCCTTTATCTTACTTCTTTATCCTTTCCTTCTACTTCAGACTTTCTCAAATCAAAATCACTATTCTCACCCTTGCCAGACCCCCAACCCCCCCATAATAATGCTTTTAAAGCTGGTTGATATTGGTTCTGCAGGAGGAGGGAAAGAAAGTATGACTAGGAATCTCTCACTGCTTCTCCAGGCAAAAAAGTTCTCCTTTGATTCATTTCAGACCTCATTTGCTTTTTGACATTTCTTTAAGTGGTATGTTAAAACACTTGCCTGATTAACTAAAATGATAATTATACTGTAGTTCCACATTATGATCCTCGTTAGTTTGCAAGTTCCTGCGTATCAGAAACAAAATCTCAGTACTCAATTCCTATGTGGGTCAGAGTACAACATAACTATTTATTGAATGAATAAAAATGTGCATGGACTGAATGATTCTTAATTTAAGTGTATTTAAAATTTTATGTAACCTTTTAGTAATGAGGGCACTATGGTAAAAACAAATTAAATTTTCGATAACTTGTCTAAATATACTACTTTTATTTGCAAAGTTTAATTCACTAGAAGAAACTTTATTTAACAATAAATATTTCTAAAATTATATGTCTATATACATATACACATACACACAAACACGTAAGTCGAATGGGTTTTTTAATTGAGCTTTTCATGGTATAAATTCATTTTGTAAAATGAAAAATTTTGGTAGAAAGATTAGTAGCGTCAAAAACTGTTTTGAATAAGCCAAACTAACAGGTAAGGGACTTTTATACTGATAGCTGCGTCAAGTTCATCTGCTGGGGAAGCCGGAATTCTTAAAAAATTATAGACAGCAGTTAGATTTAAGTACTCTGCAGTTAAAAGCAGCAACAGTTTATTTAAAGGTTGCCTGGAATCAAGTAGTACTTACTGTTTTGGTATTTGCCTGACTTTTTCCATTTACAAATGAATCAGTGCCCCATAGAAATAGTTCTAAAAATATAGTCAAAATGAAATGTCCCAAGTTCACCAATATATTTTATTAACTAGAATGACAGTACTATTCAATGGTATTTTCCTGATACTGAGTTTGCATATTTCTTCACACATTCTGTAAATGAACACCTGCCAAAACAAATATCTATGATATTTATACCAGATTGCTTCTACGTAGGAACATTATGTTACACTGCTTGCTTTCTTAAAGGAATACAAAAGATTAGAAGTTGTGAATGTTGAATGCAAACTTTGGTTTCTTTTTTTGAAATGCTACCACAAACTAGAATTTTCAAAACTGAAATTTGCTGATAATAAAAGGTACTCACAAAGCAGAATCTAGATTAAAAAAAAATAGTTCAAATCTATAACCAACCCTCAATACTAATTTTTATAAAACATCAACCAGTTTTTGTCCTAAGAAAGTATCTAAAAGCAATGACCAAATACAACAATAGAACACCAAAATAGGCATGATTTTTTTTTTTTTTCATTTGTTTTGAGTGTGGTGCTTTGTAATTTCAATGAATGGTCTCTGAAGATCAAGTTCATTGTTTTTAAGGTTGAGGAAAGGGACTTGCTCAAGCTGAACAGAGAGAAGACAGCAGAGCCAAGGCTAGAGTTTCTGCCCCTTCTACAAAGGCCTCCAGAGTTCCTCCGAGGAGCAACAGGGGCCAGTGGTGGGACTGCATAAGGGCTAGGCAGGCAGGACCCTCATGTTCCCTGTACACGATACATTCTCTTTAACAAGAGTTGCTCAGCTTGCATCTCTTTGACATATTTGAAATCCTGGGTAAGAATGAGCTTGAAAAGAAAAGACAAATTTTATTCCTAAAAAAAAAAAAAAAAAAAAAAAAATTTGAAAACCACTGTATTATCTTGTGAACCATGGGAAGAAAAGAGTGGGGATATTATGGGGACCCAAATTTGAAATGATGTCACTGTTAGTAGCTACCATGAGAAACACCTAGAAATTGCATTTCAAAATAAGGGAAAAGGGGTTCTTTTTTTTTTTTTAAGATTTTATTTATTTATTTGACAGAGATAGAGACAGCCAGCGAGAGAGGGAACGCAAGCAGGGGGAGTGGGAGAGGAAGAGCAGGCTCCCAGCAGAGGAGCCTGATGTGGGGCTCGATCCCATAGCGCCAGGATCACGCCCTGAGCCGAAGGCAGGCGCTTAACCGCTGTGCCACCCAGGCGCCCCCCCGGAAAAGGGGTTCTGAATGTAGTTTCTGTACAAGTAAAACCTTTATTCTTTTTTTTTTTTATACTTTGGTTATTGACTTGGTGGTTCTAGAAATTTGAATCCTACAGAAATGAACAATGAATAAATAAAGTTTGGTAGAGGAACTTCCAATGTGTTTCAGAATACAAGGACAGGTGGAGTCTACAGAAAAACATAAGAATAAACTAACAGAAACCGAACAATGGAATGCTCTATGGACACTGACAGTAAGAGCACCATATGGGCAAAAAACTCTGAAAAAGCTTTCTGGAAATGAGGTGCTCAAGTAAGAGTAGAGGTAAAGGAAATGACATTCCTGGTGGAGGGAACGACAGCGCTGAGGAGGGGAAAGCATGTTTTTTGAAGAGGAAGATAGATCTAAATGGAGAGGAGTGTTTGTGCCAGTGATATATAAGCTCGAATGGGTAGAATGCGGTTATTTTGAAGAAGTACTTTGAAGGCAATAGAAGAGGACACTGAATTTAAAGTATGCAAAAGGAGCAATGGGTACTACCTTTGGTACTCAACACGTGCTTTTGTGCTAATAAGCTGGCAGTGTATTCTGAATATTTAAGGCACTTTTCTTTTACTGCCTTAAATTCTGGTGGTGGAAGTATCGAAAGATGCTATATTGTTTTCATAGATTTATTTTTTTAAAGATTTATTTATTTGAGAGAGAGAGAGAGAGAGAGAGAGAGAGTGTGTGTGTGTGTGTGTGTGTATCCATGCAAGGCAGGGGAGGGGCAAAGGGAGAAAATCTTCAAGCGGACTCACCACTCAGCATAGAGCTCCACACAGGGGCTCAGCATAGAGCTCCACACAGGGCTTAATCTCATGACCCATGAGATCATGACCTGAGCTGAAACCAAGAGTCAGACACTTAACCAATTAAGCTACCTAGGTGCCCATTTTTATAGATTTAAAATCACATATGCAATAATGGACATACACAGACATTTTATACTTTTGCAATTGTGCTGGCAAAAAAATAAAAAATAAAGAGTAACTTAGGCATACACCATGAACTAATCTACCTCTTTCAAATCAGATTTATATATTATATATAATTTTTAGTTTTCTTTGTTTGAGAGAAAGAGAGTGCACATGAGCAGGTGGGGGAGGGAGGGGAAGAACAGAGGGAGAGGGAAAAAGAATCCCAAGCAGGTTCCATGCCCAGTGTGGAGCCCCATGCGGGACTGGATCCCATGACCCTGAGATCATGACCTGAGCTGAAATCAAGAGTCAGATGCTTAACTGATTGAGCCACCCAGGCGCCCCATCATCCTCCACCTTTTTTTTTTTTTTAAAGATTTTATTTATTTATTTGAGAGAGAGAGAGAGAGAGAGAGAGCACAAGTGGGGGAGGCGGGCAGAGGGAGAGGGAGAACAAGACACCCTCTGAGCAGGATGCCCAATGTGGGGTTCAATCTCAGGACCCTGAGATTATGACCTGAGCCAAAGGCAGCTGTTCAACTGACTGAGCCACATAGGTGCCCCCCATCATCCCTTTTTATAGCATTTAGAAAATGAGAAATTTTGCTTAATAGTAAGTGCTCTGGATTTGAGAAATATTTAAAATAGTTTCTCCTAGGGTAGTGTAGAAATATTTGTATACATTAGAAAAATAATGGATATTATTAGACAATTAAAATTGAAGAAAAAACATTCCTTAGGAAAATCTGAATTAAATGTCCCTGGAGAAGTGTTCTTTTCCATTTATAGCTTTTAGTTGTTTCTTCACTATGCAAGATGTGGAGACAAAATTTTACCTAGTACAAAAAAACAAGTAATATAAAAAACTAATCAATGAGCTGGAAATATCCTGCCAAGGTCAAATCAATGAACGGTCTTTGGAAATAGTTCATTGTATGATTACTAATTTTTAGGGAAAAACATAAACCTTTTTTTTAAAAGTAATACATCCTATATATACATAAAACAGATCTCAAATGAAAATTATCTCACAAAAAAGATTTTTAAACTTCTAAATATATTTTTTCAACTCTAGTGTCTTCAGACCACCCAGCTGAAAATGTTATGTTTCCTTCCCTCCTTTCTTTTTCTTCTCCCAAGTTCATTGAGGAGGTCTGTGGCTATGCATGCACGCACATGCCATGGTTCTCCTTTCTAAAATCTGGTACAGAGAAAATTATTTTTTTTAAGGAGCAAATTTTTTTCCTTCTTGGGAGTTCCCGGTTTTGCTGGATAAATACTGTGATATGCTTGTTGAGAGGTAGGCATGGGAAGTCTGTCAGGAGGTATGCTTGAGGGAGAATAGTGGTAATTGGACAGTATTCTAAAATAAATGGCTTCTATAACTGCAGTGTTTTTGTTTTTCTTAGAAAGCAGGCTTGGAAAGAGAGATGAATTGCATTTAAATAAGACTGTTAGGAGAGGGAGGAGAGGAGAGTGGCAAGATGGCTGGTTTCAGATCAGAACATAATTTTGTAGAGTACTGATATGCCAGATAATGCTGATTATAAATGTTTCGGTAACCTCGCTTCATTTCACAGCTCTGAAAACTGACTTGTGCTGCTCTGGTTTTGTGCAGCTACATCTGCCTTGTGCATGAGCATGGGGGAAAAAGCAGAGGCTTCTTGATCTAATAACCTCTGCCTCACTCACAAGCGTAAGTGTGCACACACACTCGCAGAACTGTGCACACATGCACACAAACGAATTTCACCATGTAAAAAGTTCCTGCCTGGTAGCATAAGCCATTTTCCCATTGACCAGGGGAGGTCAATTCATGTAAAGATCGCTCTGTTCTCCAATCACTGTAGTTAGACTCAGAGTAAAAAAATAGAATTTTAAGAGCCCGCACAAACTGATTCAAGCCTCTGATAACCCACTGGAAACAGATGGAAAATGCCAACTTTTGGGGCTTTCAGAGCCACACAGCCTGTGAATATAATCATTTAGAAATTTTCCATCATTTATCTTGTTTTCTTTTGCCCAAGATTACTTTGTACTTTTGGGATATTAAGAATAAAAGCTATATATTTATATGGATGAAAGACTTCATTCTAATTTCTATTTGTAACTCAAGAAACTCAAAAACATCAAAGTTGTTGCATTACTGTTTTTCATAGTGGTGGTATTATGAATATAATTCTGCTAATTCTTTAAACAATCAACTACCGTCAGAAGCAGCCCTTTGTTACATAATTAACTTTAACACTGGATAATTTTTGTTGTATGGCCTTATTGTTAGGTGCCTATCTTTATTTCACATCTACTTTTGTTCTATAATAACTAGTATTTTCTGAACTAGAATAGATCTTAGAGATCATCTAATCCAGCTAAACTGTGCAGAGAAAGGCATTTCATGTTACACATTTCACGAAAATAACTTTCATGGAATAGTACACAAAGATGGAAAACTTTGAATTCTGACAACATAGATGTATTTCATACTAAAGAACTTTCAGAAAGAAACCTTTTGAAAATACTAATTAGAATTTGTAAGTTAATACTTAGGGATGAACAATATGTGTATTGACTTGCTCAGTAAGAGGGCTGACAAAACTGTGTTAGTTAGGATACCTTTGGCTCTAAGTAACAGAAAATGCAATAAGGACTGGCTTAACACTAAAGAAGATTTATCTGATACTAAAATGTTTTGAGTTAAGGTGGTCCCAGAGTTGGCTAATTCAGCAGCTCAATTACTTCATCAATGACAGGATCTATCTAACTTTCCATTTTGTCATCCTGAGTATCTAGCTTGTTAGATTAAATACAGGACATCAAGTTAAATTTGAATTTTAGTTAAATGATATATATCCCTTGTGATATTATTCATTATCTGAAATTTCATATTTAGCTGGGTCCCTGCATTACTGTTTCTTAAATCTGGGAAACTTATTAGCATCTTGGTTTTTCTTTCTAGGCTAGCTCCACTTACGGTCACAAGATGGCTGCCTTATCTCTTGGTGTCATATGTAGATGCCAATATCCAGTGGCATAACAAGGATTCTGCGGTAAGGAAGAAGGTGGAGGAGTGGTGTATTGGTAGGTAACCAACAATATCTGAATTGTTGTTGATTGAAACATAATTTCCTCTAATATTAAGTAGTTAAATTATCTCAAAGTATATAGTTCAGCCTGCCTGATTTAGGAATAGGATTTCTTTTCTGTAAAAATTTATTTTTTGTTTTTGAGTCTCTTCATTGCAATTCGGAAAGCCCCTTTCACCGCATCAAAAATAACAATTTTTATAGAGAATTCTGAACTAAGGGAAGAGTATGGCTCATTTGCACATTTCCCCTTTCCACATTATCCCTAGGGCACATACAAGAGGTTCTCCATGTTCATGGTTGCTGGTTCTTTCCTCCTCCTTTACGTCAGTTGTTCACATTACACAGGGCCAAATTATACCTCAATTTCCTATGTTCTCTTCCTCCTTCCACTCTCCCACCTTTGAAAACTTAAAATATCCGTATGGCCATATTTGTACTTAAATGATAATGGTTTTATATGGGCTAGATAAACTAATCTGTGTTAATATTTACTTTACTAATGTGTTGGACCTCTGAGGTAATTTAAAACTTTAATCATTTCAACAGTTCAATCTCTTTAAAAAGCTCTTCAGGAATGCTGCCAGTTTAGGCATCTTAGTGGCATGGCACTTCTGGTTTCCCTATCATACTCCCAGAGGCAGGTGGCTACAGGGAAGTTTGGCCTATACGACTCCACTGCTTGGAATATGTTCATTATGTCTGTCTTGTCTCTCTTATGCCATCTTTCATTCCCTCATCACATTCACATTGCAATCCACTGGTTTCTGCAGCCGTTTTCTCCACCCCATTTCCTGTCTCATCTTGAGTGATTCATAAGTGACTTCAATATTTATAGATGTGCCCCACCCAACACCCTAGACTCATCATTTCTTGACCTCTTCTGCTGCACAGGCCTTTACCTTCTTTGGACTTCAGTGATCTACTACCAGTGCCACACTCCAATGCTACCTAAGCCATCCCCAGCCACTCTTTATCCCTCTTAATTAACTTCACAATGTTACTCTCTTAATCTGAGCTCCTGCTGTTTTCAGTGATCCTTCTTCCTTATTTCTATCAAACTATTTGATTTCAAAGGAATCTAAACCTTAAGAATAGAACAAAGATTCAAGTCTCTGAGGCCCTACATGACCCGGATTCTTTCCCTCCTGCCCTATGTCTTCCATCTAACCCTGCATGCCATGGCTTATCTCATCAACTAATCTCAACTTCCATCACACTCAACCTCTGAGCTCCTATCCTGGATGGGTGTTAAATTTTGTCTTTTGAAATTCAACACCTATGTACTAAACCTGCTAAGTCAGTTAGGCCACTGCCGTCAGTCAGCATTGTAAAGGAGTTAAGAGCATGGATATTGAAGCTAGACCACAGAAGCCCAGGTCCAGGATCTTCAACTTACTAGTTGGGTACCCTTAGAAAAACAGCATACCACTTTGTGCCTCATTATCTTCATCTGCAAAGAGGGAATAATGTCCAGCATATCTCACAGACATATCATGATGAATAAATGAGCTGATATTTTTAAGGTGCTTAGAGGACTATATAATGATTAAATAAATATTTTACTTCTCCCCTATAATTTTGTTTCCATTTTTAATAACAGCTATGCCAAACCTTCACTCTCTTAAATTCTCCAACCAGCTCATGATCCATTACTTTAGCAGATGATCTGGCCTAATTCTCAGAGCATATATACGACATTAGGTGTGAACTACTTTATTATTATTTTTTTAAATAATCTTTATTATGTTATGTTAGTCACCATACAGTACATCCTTAGTTTTTGATGTAGTGTTCCCTGATTCATTATTTGTGTATAACACCCAGGGCTCCATGCAATATGTGCTCTCCTTAATACCGATCACCGGCCTATCCCAATCCCCCACCCCGCTCTCCTCTGAAGCCCTCAGTTTATTTCCTAGAGTCCATAGCCTCTCGTGGTTCATCCCCCCTTCTATTTACCACCCCCTTCATTATTCCCTTCCTTCTCCTCCTTTCCTGCTGTTTCTTATGGTGTGAACTACTTTAAATTATCTTCCCCTGGGGGTGCCTGGGTGGCTCAGTGGGTTAAGCATCTGCCTTCAGCTCAGGTCATGATCCCAGGGCCCTGGGATCAAGCTCCACATCACATCAGACTCCCTGCTCAGCGGGGAGCCTGCTTCTCCCTTTCCCTCTGCCTGCTGCTCCCCCTGCTTATGTTTTGTCTCTCTCTGTCAAATAAATAAATAAAATCTTTAAAAAAAATTATCTTTTCCTGAAAATTTAACTACATTGGTACATTGTATCTCTTCCCAATCTAAAAGAAAGAAATGACCTAAATGAAATAAATTTTCCTCCCTTTCTCAAGATCTTATCCCTCAAATACCTAACCTTTTCTGTGTATATTTAACCTTTTTCTGCCTACTTGCTTTTGTCTTTAGCCAATAAACATGGTTTATTCCTCAAAAAATAACCAGAAATCCTTCTTCAACTCTGTTTTTCCTTTTAGCTATTTTCCTATCTTCATCCTTCTCTTCATCAGATGTTTACATTTACTGTTTCTATCTTTACCTCTCTCATGACTGTTCTTGACAAATGACAGTAATTACAAGAAGGGCTAATATTAAAATTAAGTGGAAATAAACTCACAAGGGTCAATACTTTAGAACCTGGCTTTTCCCCAACCTTATCTGGACATAGATAATCATACTCTTGAATGGCCATATATCTATATAATGGTTTTCTTGCTCTTTTGTTCTATTTTATCGAATTAATTGTTTTAGTTTGACTGCCCCTGTTGTTTCTTGTGTCCCAAAAAGAAACCGGCCCCACAGAGTCCCACAACAATCAAGGCTTCACTGTTCGCTATTCCACCGCAATTATTGTCAAGGGCAACAATAACATCTGTACTGCCAAACCCAGAGGTCAATTCTCAGGCTTCATCTTAATCGACTCCTCAGGAAGTTGGTAGAGTTGATCATTTCCTCCTCTTTATTTTATTTTATTTTTTTAAAAAAGATTTTATTCATTTATTTGACAGAGATAGAGACAGCCAGTGAGAGAGGGAACACAAGCAGGGGGTGTGAGAGAGGAAGAAGCAGGCTCATAGCAGAGGAGCCTGATGTGGGGCTCGATCCCATAACGCGGGAATCACGCCCTGAGCGGAAGGCAGATGCTTAACCGCTGTGCCACCCAGGCGCCCCCATTTCCTCCTCTTTAAAACCTTCTTTTCAGTGGCCTTCAAGATACTGTTTCTTTTAGTTCTCTTCCCATTTGGCTAGTTGCACTAGTTGATCTTTCTTAGCCTCTTTTGCTGGGTTCTTCTCATTTATTTGCTTTTAAAATGTGGAGTACTCCAAGCACTATCCTCAGACATCTCTTCTTACCATTCTTCACCAATTCCCCCCTGCTGGCCCCAATTAGTTATTTAACTATAGATACTATTTATGTGCTAATGACTCTTAAATTTATATTCCAGTCCAGCTTTTTCCCTTGAACTCTATATTCATGTACTGAATGCCTACACAACATATCCCCTTGGATGTCTACGCTTTCAAACTTAACACGTTCAATAAACTTTTGTTTCACCCCAAACTTCTCCACCCTTAGTCTTCTCCATCTCAGTCAGAGTGTGTAAACTTAATAGAGGGGAACTCTCAAGAACACAACAATTAAGCTGGTAAAAGAATGGAAACCAGTGAAGGAGACTGAGAAGTAGGAGAAGAGGAAAATGTAAGATCAAGTAAGAAATGAGAGGAATAGTCAGTCCTGCAAAAGCTATAAAGATAACTATAAAATGAGGGCTGAAAAGGAACCCGGGGATTTAGCACTTTAGAAGTCATTGATGACTACTGCTTTGGTAGACTGGGAAATCTTTTACTTGGGAAATAGAAAAATGGCTGTGTAGTATTAGTGAGTCCAAGCACACACATATCTTACAGTATTTAAGTCAAACTTTCATCCAGAGTTTCAGCTCTGTACTGTATTTTTGAATGTTTGGGGCTACATTTCCATCAGTATGATTTGTAACCACCTCATATATAATATGTCTTATAATGAACTCATTTCCTTTCCTCTCTCTTGTTGTCTTACTCCTAAACAAATTAATGCCAAATACCAAATTTTCCTAAATTCTCTATCATTTGAATGACACCAATACCTATACATGTATGTATCTACAGTAGGAAAAACCTTGAAGATCATTCTATTTCTTTCTTCCCACCCATTTCCAATTTGTCAAATCTGATTGCACCCCCATTCCCACCAGTCTAACTTGAGTCTTTATTAACCTCCGCATCTCCAAGCCCCATACTAATAAGCCTCCTAACTGGCTCCCTTGCCTAACAACTTCCCATGCCTGACCCTTTCAGCTATATAATTACTAGTTATCTTTCAATAAAGCACTTAGTTAAAATCTGAAAGGTGCTTCTAACTTCCCACTTGCAATAACACAATCTTAGAATAGCACACCAAGACCTTTGAAATCTGGCGCTCAATTACCATTCCAAACTGACTTTATGACAGTTCCTCACTTGCCTTAAGATAATCAAACTGAAATACATCGTGTGTGTGTGTGTGTGAGGGGGTTGTAAATATTTCCCTTACTTCTATCTCTGGAATAAATAGCTAGTTTTTAAAGTTCAAATAACTTTTTCTCCCTAAATTGTAAATACACTTTCAAAAAGTTTAGAATATAAAAAAGCCATAATATTGTCATTGTCATGGAATATCTTTGTTTCCCTTCTAATATTCCTCTATGGATATACGTATTTGTATAATAAACATAATTTTGTATAATATTCTTACGTATTTAGCAATACTTTGTCATGGTGCAGAAAAAGAGTATCAAAAATTATAAAATATTATTTTGAGAAAGGAAAAAAAATATTATTTTGAGAAAGGAAAAAAGGAGAAAAAGAAGAAAAAAAAGGGTGGGGACAAAATAGAGCTATGAATAAGGTTTAGGATGCATACCATGATGACCTACTCATCCACCATGGGTGAGCCACACATTTGGCTTTCAATTTTCTAGTAACCAGCGTTAAAAACAGAAACTTTGTTAGTTATCCAAGTCCTGGTGCCCATGAGATTAGAATAAAATATCTCAGTAATTTCAACTCCTCTTGGAACAAATATTGTAAAAAGGTATTTCTTCTGTTTCTCCTAAAGAGAACATGGGGTGATGTACTTAATTTCTGGGAAGACTCTTTATTAGAAACAACACATCTCATTTCACATCACTGCTCATATTGAGAATCAATATAGGCAGATGCCATTTTATAAATCAGAGTGATTTTGTAAAAACCATCTTTTTGGAAATCATTTGATAATATCAAGGCACCCATCTTTTTGCTGGTCTACTTTAAGTCATGGCTAACTATTAACATACTGAAATATTCACATATAGTATATATGAATCATAGTAGTGCCTGAATTTTACCCTTCAGAAAAACTTTCTGAATATTGTTTCCTTTCAAAATAGAATTTCAAATTGTTCTCAGGTGAAAGGTGAAATCTTAAAACTTCAGGTCTCCCATTGGGCAATTACAGCTTACTTGGAAGACCAGATTATAGGTTAAGAAGCAAAAATTATCTCTTCTTGATCATGAGTGTGATTCCCCCTGAGAAAGTTTTGAGTACAAGAATGTGGCTGGGCCAGGGATGCTACAGTCTTGGGTTTTTGTATCTTATAGAATATAGGATGTTATCCTAGAAGGACTCAAAAATTAGTTGAATAATATACTCAAGTTTGCAGAGATTTTCACTGCCCCCAACCTTGAGTCCTCTCCAGAAAGATGGCTAGGTGTAGCTACAAATTTTGGGCCAGAGGTATTACCTTTACTGATAAATTATAATATTATATGCCCTTAAGAAGCCTAGATACTAAAATCTTTGTTTTTACATTCTCTAAGTTTTTTAGAACATTTGATAAGATAAAAGCAGTTTTTCTACCTTTGCCTTTATCAATGTTTGTAGGGCTTTGAGATATGGATTCTTGTCCCTAATGAATTCCGTCAGTAACTAGATGGCTGACCTTGAGCAGGCTACTTAAAGTTTCTGAGCTCAGTTTCCCTCCTTTTGTAAAATGAGGGAATTGTAGTAGGTAATTGGCTCCCTAGGATACCTTCCGGCTCTGAGTCATACTGAGCCTCTGCCCATCAGCTATACGTGAAGAATCTCCTCAGTCCAAACAAAGTGATTACTAATGTTTCTCTAACAGTGGATCTGGAGTACTAGCAGACAGTCAGTCACACATCGTAGGTGAGAGCATAGACTTTGCAGGGGAGAAGTCCTGGTTCCACCCTGCCACTTACTAGTACATGGCCTGGGGCAAGTATTAACCTCGCTGAAGCTCAGTTTCCCTAATATAAAGTGAGAATAATACAATACCCTTACAGAGTTCTATTAAATGAGGCACTGTAAATCCAGCTCTAAGTACAGTGTCTGGCACAAAGCAAGTGCTCAATCAAAAGTATCCAATTTCAACATTGTTATTTCCTTGGGTCCACTGAAATAATTGCTCTTCTAACAGTATTTCTCCAAATTGAATATCAGCACTATTATAATTACAGTAGTCAAAGGTTTTAAGGTGCCAACTTAGCTGACTAGTAAAGTAATTGGAAAGACACAGGCTCAGGGGATTTTTAAAAAATTAACCAAAACAACCTGTGTGTTGACCTTTACCCTGCAGTTCTTTTATATAATAACAGTCTATTAATAAACATAACTTTAAGCTGTTTGATTTAGTGCTAATGTAATCCACGCCAAATATGCTACCTTTCTTGCCTGCTCCAAAGAAATTTTAATGGAGAGTTGTTTCATTTTTCTGTTTGATTTGAAATAAGATTGTGGGGAAGTTCTTAGTTTTGCGTTCCCATCAATAGATACTTAGTCCCTTTAACTTCTGATCATTTGTTGATTATATTTAAATATAACTAAATGTGATAAAATCATTCTTAGATAGTTGAGATAAGCTTTGAAGGCTGTATAAGTACTTATTTTATAATTTAAAAACAATTGCCTAACCGTAAAAGAAAAGAAAAGGAAAAAATTCCCCAAATGTGGGAAACCAGAGTTCTTGGCTATGCTCTTAAACTACAGCAGGAAATATGTGTTTGTTTATTATGACCCTAGTGCTTTCACAGCCAGATTAACTTTCAAACAGAGTTTTCATTCCATTTAACCAACAATTGTCACCCTGACTTGTGGAAACTGATAATTTGCAGGGAGTTCAAGGAGAATATATGCATAGTTCCATCTAATAGAACCTGGCTTGTCCCCGCAGCTTGGAGATAGACCCTTTGTGAACAATTCTAACTGTAGGGCCGCCTACAGGGTATGTCAATTACCACAAAGTGACTTGCTGGGTCCACCTGTGTTAAAGGTGGCTTTCATGGACTATCAAATTTTATAGCAAAGGAATTCTGAATTATCATTATATGTTTAAGAATCTCTCTTTATTGATTCTTTCTAGGTTTCTCCTCATTCATGAGATGTAAGCCTCAACTGATTTGTACGAAGTTGTGGAACAGTAATTACTTGTATTTCTGCTAGAAAGTTCTCTGCAGGATAAAGGGTGAGTAATATTTATACAGACAGATAAAGAAGAATCTACACTGTTTCATAAATCATGAATACCTGATTGTTAAATATCTAAAATGCATCAAGCCATTGTATAGACTTTCATTATAATAATTCAATTTCAAAGGTTTTTTAGGAACTAGCTTATTATTTTCTGTCTTTATAGCTCTATTTTCTTTAATACTTTATTTTTTAATTAGCTCTCATGGAACTTCTCTTATTTTAAAAGCAATTTTAAAGAACTGTTTACTGGATTTATATACGACTTTCTAAAAATTGCCTATAATTATTAATTTGTCAAGATTGATTTAATTAGAATAACAAGATTATTCAGTGGATACATCTTATAGCTTCTGAATTAAAGAATGACAGAAAGGGGGACCTAACTGATTGTCAGATATAAGGGATCTGCTGGTTCTACTCAGTATCACAGTGGTGGCTGAATTGAAGTGTCCTTGTTTTGATGTCCCACCTGCTCAATCTTATACGTTTTGGTTAGTGATGGTAAGAAAAATTGGTGGAGTTGAATGTAAAGAATAGACAAAAATGGTTTAGTAAAATCCTGTCTGAGTCTGGCAGAAATCCCGTGCTCTCCCCATTTTGTCCACCCTCAAACTTGCCAAGCCTTGTTCACTTTGGCTTTATTTTAAAAATGCATTTCTGGTGAGTGAGGAAAGGTTTTGTACTGTTTTCAATGACTCACCCAAAATAACTCCATTGAACTTGTAAACGGTCCTGTTCTGAATGCAGATTGTGTTTGTTCTGAGACAGGCATGAAGGAGCTGCAGAAAGGAGATTAGAGAAGGGAAATGTGGTGGGAGAGGCAGTGCAGTTTATATTTATTCAGGTCCAGGCACACATAAGAATTATTTTTAAAAAAGACATTGTGTGTATGTGTGTTAAAGAACCATCTATGAGATCAGTACCATTTAAAGCTTTTAAAGATATATCAGTATTAGATATTGTTCATCTAGTCACTAACCTCTTCTGATTCTCATAAAATGAGGTAGAAAGATTTACATGTGAATATATAATTCCAAATATATACATTGTGAAACTTTTTAACTTGCTAAATGGCTTCAAATAGGAAATAATCATATATGTGACATGAGCTAGAAATTAATCTTCAAATAGGAAGAAAATGTCTATCAATACATTGATCATGTAATAAGACCGTGTTAAAACTGGGAAGTGCAATAATGACATCCTCTTGTTTTGTTGTGTAACGCAGAAAAATGTTTAATATCAAGTGGCATAGACTGAGTATTTAATATCGATAGATGTACGTCTTCCAAAGCCTTTATGATTCAAAATGTCAGAGATCTTTAAAAACAATATTTTAGGGCAGGACTGAAAAGAAAAAGAAAAAGAAAAAACGACTGAACTAAACTTTCATGAATTCATGAAACAGACCAAATAAAGCTTATTCTGTTACATAATCTTGCCTCAGTCAATTGTTGATGAAGAATAGATGAGCTATTCTTACCTGTTGCTCAGAAACACCAAAGAATTGAGCCACTGAAAAGACAATAACCTATCTACAAGGTTT
Organism: Ursus americanus; assembly: GCF_024610735.1. Taxonomy (NCBI): domain Eukaryota; kingdom Metazoa; phylum Chordata; class Mammalia; order Carnivora; family Ursidae; genus Ursus; species Ursus americanus. The sequence goes on from NC_142127.1 coordinate 58,333,518, forward strand.
TACCATGGATAGGGTAAATTTAGCATTATGTGGCAAACTGAAGAAATTGTGATCCGAAGACAGTGAAATGGGTGATAAAATGACAAGTCTTCAACATGCACAAATTAGAAAATATGTAAATTTACCCAGATTATGTAAATAATCTGCAAGGCAAAGTTCCAGTAGTATTAACACCTGCTTCTCCTTCTGGTGTGCACTTGAGAAAATAAGGAAAACCAAAATAGCAGATCATTATGCTATATTAATGCTTACTTAGGAGGACAACAAACTAGTGTAATACTCCCTGAATTTTTGCTATTGTGGGAAAACCCTAAGAATAAGTCATATGTTCAAGTTATAGACTATACAAATGAATTTTATTACTTTAAAATATCCATAACTAGAAATACTTTCATGATTAATAATGACTTAATATATCAGAAAAAAACTTAAGTCAGACTAACCACCTTTCCTCATTGTTCATTTATATGGTTTGTAAATAAACCTTCAAAGTTTTCAAAGAGTTCATTCATTGAATAATATTTTCCTTTCATCCTCTTTTATCCTGTTGCAAATTATTCCACTGGTATCCCTGGAAATGTTAATAGCTATATTGAGCAGGCCCAAAAGATTTCATGTTCAAGTGAATTTTAGAAATACTGGGTAAAATGAAGTTAACCAGTTTTCTTCTTTTTTTCCCCAATAAATCTTGAGAATTTACTTCTCAAATCTCTTACATTCATTGTGACTGGATTGAGGTGGGAGAGGTGGGGATATAATATATAGTGTTTTCCAAACTTATTTCATACAGAATTCTTTTCTCAGGCAATCTTATTGAAATATAAAATGCTGCTGTTTATTTAATCTGCAATTCTACTTAGCTTATACCTCCCAGATCCCTTATGTCTTAACAAGGGGTGAAAATCTGGTAAGCTGCAATACTACCACTTTCTGATCAGTCTGTATTATTAAGATTTTGATGCATAAAATAAAATTTTGATTACATAAATATTATTGAACAAACAATGCAATAACTAGAACAAAATGCCGTAGCTTACCCAATAGTAAATCTTGTTTTAGTAATTTTGAGGCATTTGTTAAGGTCTGAAAAAGCAGAAAATAATGAAAGTAATTAAACTAAGCATAATGTTTCATTTCTGATATAAGCTTTTCCATTTAAAACTGTCTAACCAGAGTATGTTTTCTGTCCTAGCCTGAATTTATGCCATTTAAAAAATTCATCTGCATAAGCATGTATATGTCACTTACCAGTATAAGAACAATCCCCCTATTATAAAATTGATTTTTGCCTTCTGCAATTTAACATTTCCAGCAGCTATCCTGAGCACCTACTTCCATGTGATTCCATGTGATGCTCACATCAGTTTGGGAAGGCTGTTATCATGACTGCTATTTCACAGATGAGGCATGTGATGGCCAGAGATAATAGCTGTCTTGCCTTAGGCCATGAAACTAGAAAGACACAGAAACAGATTTCAAATTTCAGTGTGACACCAAAGACTCTACTGTTTCCACTACAATTTGCTGGATTAAATTATCTACATCTAATATAAATTTGTTTATTCCTCTACTTTGTAAGCATAGATGAATCAGGCATTATTCCTTATGCAGAGTTTCTGCAGTGTGGATTGCAGTTGGTCTACAATACAGTACTTGTTGGAAAAAAAATCCTTGAAGAAGGAAATAATTAGACCCTCCTCATGTGTGTTATGGCATTCATTACTAAATAAATGAAACACCTTGGGCATTTTTTAAAATTTCAAAGTTGAGAACTCAGTTAAAACCCTTTACATTTCAAAATAACTTGCTGTTTCAAGGACTTCCTTCCCTACTATTTCTGTACCCTCAACATTTTGCATTAAAAATGATCATGTATTAGAAAACATACAGTTGTGCTATTGGAGATTCAACAATTTCTATATTCTATTCTAATGTTACCTGGCTGGCCTTTGACGGTATATTTGACTTCCTAGCCCTTTCTTTACAGCTTGACTCTGGTAGTTGGTTTTTAAATATAAAATATGGTTCACTGTTGCCTTTCTCAAAAATTCTTTGTTGTCTAAAAGTATTTAAACAGCAAAACTAAATAAAAAATAATAGGCCTCAGAGGGGTATCAGGGTGTTTCAGTCAGTTAAGCACCAGACTCTTAATTTAGGCTTAGGTCATGATCTCACAGTGGTGAGATCCAGCTCCAAGGGGTTGTGCGCTGGGGGTGGAGCCTGCTTAAGATTCTCACTCTCCCTCTGACCCTCCCCCCCACTCATGCTGGAGTGTGCTCTCTTTCTCTAAAATAAATCTTAAAAAAAAAATAATAGGCCTTAGGGAAACAACATAAAGCAAATATTTTATCCACTTGTCCATCCTGAAGAACATAAAGAACAGAACATTCACCTCAACAGAAGTCATCATTCCTGGTGGGATTAGCACTCTACTAAACATGTAAGGGGTAAAAAAATACAGAATAATGTTATTTAATCTCTCACAGTTTACAGTGTGGCTGGGAAGTCAAATATACCCTCAAAGGCCAGTCATATTACTTACTGCACAATTCAGTGTCAACATAAGTGACCTAAACATTCAGTTGTGTATCAGGGAATTGTGGGAGAGATGTGACCAGAAGTTGTGGAAAGATGTGGTTGAGGAAAAGTTCTGACTCAGATGGATCTTGAAATTCATGAAGGTATTGGACAGAAAGAACAGCAATAAATTAAGATGCAACTACATAGAGACAACAACAGCATGTGGAGATAATGGAGTTGAAGCTGGGAGCCCCAGATGAGTAGGGGAGGGTCTTTCAGGGCCCAGAATAAAACTGTGAAGACCCCATATTTTGTTCTGTGTGGCTTTTGACCACCCCTTTCCCAGCCTCCTCTCCAGCTACTTCCCTCACTCTCTTGCTAACTTTTCCTACAGGGGACTAGGCTCTAGCCTATTCTGAAGGGCCATTAAATTGTTAGCTGCATTTTGCCATAGAACTCTTGAAGACTGAAAAGTCTTTTAAGATTCAAAAAAAGAGTAAAGTGAAATTTCAAGCCAATGAGATGCTAGTATCAATGTTCTAGCACCCCTTCTATTTTCACAGTATATATACATAGGCCCAGAATATAATGGTGGTTCTGGAAAGTTATTCTGGATTTTTGATATGATCTTGTAGATACTGGTAAATCATCGGAAGTTGGTTTTATAGTCCTTACATACACTAAAAGAGATTTTTTTTAAAAAGGGGAGGGAATGCCTAAACGCATTTTTAAAATAGTTCTGAACTTTGACATTTGCTTCTTGTAGCATCCTATAAACAACAAAATCCAAGCAAGCATTTCTACACTTTCCTAGCCATTCCTTGCTCTATTTTTCTTCATCTCTCGATGTCCAACTTCAACGTGGAATTTCCAGATTAAACATTCTTTCTCATTTTCATACATAACAAAACCACGATAAATAACTTTTTTAAGCATGAAAGTAGCACTACACGAAGTTTGGTCTTCAGTTTTGACATTGTGACAAATACCAATTAGGCGCCTTTCTTTCATCTTCATCCTCAACTCCTTGGACTTCAGCAACAGTAAGTCAGCAAGCCCAAGCCGACACTTGTTTTGACGCGGTGAAAAGAAGCGCTTGGCCTTTCCACAGTTTTTCTGTGAGAGAAGCTGACAGGAAACAAAGATCGCTAACAAACAAACAAGCAAACAAATCTCTCCCACTCCGCAGGCCAAAGCGAAGGGACCCCGCGCCCCGCTCCGCGCGCGCCGCGCCTCGCTCCGCCCCGCGCGCCCCGGCCGGAAGGGGGCGTGGGACGCCGCCGAGGGAGGGGCGCGCAGACGCGCCGCGGCCGGCCGGGCCCCTGGCGCGTCGGGCGGAGGCGGGAGGCGGGGGCCTGGGGGCGGGGAGCGGGGCCTGGGGGCGGGGAGCGGGGCCCGGGGGGCCGGCGCTCGTTCTCAGCCGCTCTAGTTCGGGCCACTCGCGCTACCGCACCGCGCCGCGCCGGCTTCATGTGAAGCGCCGGCCCTCTGCCCCCTCCCTCCCCTTCCTTCCCTCCCTCCCTCCCGTCCCCTCCTCCTCCTCCTCCTCCTCCTCCTTCTCCTTCTTCTCCTCCTCCGCCCCCTTCCGCGCCCGCTCCCGCTCCCCGGGGCCCCCAGCCCGGCTGGGCACTGACAGCAGGGGCGGGGGTCCCCGCCGCCGCCGTGTCTCACGCAGGCTCGGGCTGGGGCAGCGGAGCCCCCAGTGCGGCCATGGACCGGCCTCTGGTGGCGTCGGCGGAGGCGGAGGAGGAACTGGAGTGGCAAGTGGCGAGTCGCAGGAGGAAGGCCTGGGCCAAGTGCCGCGGCTCCTGGCAGGCGTCGGAAACGGAGGACCTGTCCACAGAAGCGACGACGCAGGACGAGGACGAGGACGACGAGGAGGACCTCCCGGGCGCGAAGCTGCCGGCGGCCGCGGGAAGAGGTCTGTGCGCCCGACCGAGCCGCGGCGGGCGGGGGACTCGGGGAAGGCAGGCTGGCGGGCGGGGGAAAGTCTCGTGCGCCCTGGGCGACTGCTTTGAGTTCTGGAAGATCCTCCAGGGCTTGATAAGCCGGGGGAGAGGGGACACATTGGACCTTTAAATGCGCGCGCTTGGCGAGGCGTCTCCAGATTCAACATAGACACTCCGGTGCCATCTCGTTTCCCTTCAGATGAACACTAAGACATGCTACTTAGGCTACATTTTACCCCCAGTAGATTTTCCTGTATGGGAGTGTCCAGGTTGACCCTGCCGTCGGAGCCCCCCTGGGGTCGGTAACGAAATGTCCCCTCACTCTGCCCCGCAGGAAACGTGCCCAACGAGAAGATCGCGATATGGCTCAAGGACTGCCGGTGAGCCCTCGCTTTCGCCGCTCGCGTCTCAGAGGGAGATCCGCGGAGATGGCACAACCAAAGCGGAGTCACTAGGGCCGCAGTCCCTGTGGGTCCCGTGGCCGTTGTGAGCTATAAGCCGGAAAGTGAGCCGGCGGATAGTTTCCTCCTCTAAAAGATTAGAAATGGAAGTGCTGTGACCGCTGATTATTTGGTGACCGTGTTGACTTCACAGTTAGGACTTAAGCCCCAGTGCATGATGTTAGCATCAGAGATCAGAGACTTAAATAATCATGCAGTGTTATTATTCTTGTCTTGTTTTTATTCGAAAGGATTTTCACATTTCACACAGTATTTTATTTTGCTTTTGTTTTGACATCTGTATATCTGGCATGGAATGATTTCCCTTTCAAATGTGTTTTAGATGAAGTTAATTTACCTAACACGAATTGGGCTTCTAATTTTATTTTTGTGCCTTAATTCTGTTTGGACAGCCATAAAACCAGCTAACTTTGTTCTTGTAGTTTCCTCTTTGGACGTGCATTTGTCAGATGGCACTGGAATGCACGAAGGGAAATAGAGCTTTGAAGGCATTCAAACGGCATAAATCTAATTGCATGCTTTGGCAACTGGTACAAATCTTTGATAAAGTACTAGAGGAGACGAATCATAGTGCAAGTAAATCTTACTACAGTAAAAAAGGGCTTGTTTTATGTTTTAATTTTTTTCCAATTTATTTACTACTGGTAAAATTTTATATGAAGAATGTTACTTTTTAACGCGGTTAAGGTGTTTGCTTCTGCACATCCTTGCCATCTCATTTTGGGCTTTTCTTAATCTTCTGTTCAAGTACCAGAGGTAGGGAAATGTTTTTTGGTGGAAGGAGAAGTGATTTTCATGTATGCCAGCTTATTTTCTTCCCTAAACAGAGATAAAATATTGGCTACTACTCCAGTGATGTCCTGCTTTGATGAATTACCTGGATATTTGAGTAATTTTGATGAATTACTAAGCACTCTTCACTACAGAACCCCTTAACCTTTATTGGGGGTGTCATAGATCCTTTGAGATATGAAGAAGTATATGGACCTTCTCTCTAAAGATGCGCCAAAAATAATGTTTAACAGCAAGAGAGAAATCACCTTGTGTTTACTTTATAATGTATAGGAATTAAGATTATAGGAGATCATATCAAGTAGACAGTACATTTATCTTGTAAGATAAATGCAGTAGGCAAATGCTATTTATTGGACATACCATCGCTGAAAATTCCAAAAGTTTTGTTGCTAATCTTATGTAGGCAGATTCTATAGTCTGTTGCTCCTTCCCTCACAGGTTTCCTGCATAGATTTCCTTCTTGTTCCTTACAGTTTGCACCTCTTTTGTACAAAAGGGGCATTCATTTGTACCTGGGAAAGCTAGAACAAATAGTTCTGTAATGTTAGCTGTATTATCATAGATTTGACTGCTAGGATATTTGCAACTCTAGTTTTTTTTCTATAACAGTTTAGGATCCTTCTCAGAGTTAGGCATCTGCCTACTCTGTACATTGTAAGTGATGTAAATCTAGCTTTTTTCCCTTGATACATTCTCATTTTTTTCCTTACTGCTGTCCATATCCCGAATAAAGATACCATTGTCATTCCTTTAAGGGAGGGGGGTCTTTATTTTGATAATCATCTTTTTGAGTAAGTGGAAATAAATTGCTTGAATTAGCATCTAAGAAAGGATAGTTTTTGAGAGAATTTGGAAGAGAGCAGTTGTGAGAGTGAGAAACTTGTTTCTGAAGGAGAATGGCAGCTATATTCTCTTTATTTGCCATTTTCTGTTAGTGCACCCACCCGTAGAGACATCTGCAGAAGGAGTAATACAGTGTTTTGTCCTAAGAATGTAGCCCAGGGATGAAGGACTTTATAAAGGCATAAATTCCAGTTTTATTAAAATATATGCAAAAACTTAGCTCAAAGTTTTTATTGTCTTTATGGTATTTGTGATTCTTTTACATTTCAAAAGCACTAATTTTCAAAGAACTGCCACTGCTTGCATATTTGCTTGCAGAAAGTTTTAACATTAAATTGTTATTTCAATAATATTTTTTGAGACTCATATTTTTATGATCCCATATCTGATGTGAATTTGTAACAGGTATAAACTGTTACTTATGAAAGGTTCAAATCACAAAACAGAACTTTCAAAATAAAACAATGTGTCTTAATATAATTTAGTTTTGAGAAGGAAATGAAAAACATTTTCATTTTCACGTAAAAAGATTTCTAATCTGTGTTTGAACAGGAAGAATGTGAAAGAATTTTAGCAATGGCTGGTTCTTAAGGTTGATTCTCAAGCCGACTTTTTAGTTTTTAGAGTTAAATGAAGATATATGTATTTCATAGTTTAAAAACAGAAAAAAACCTCTCAAGTTTCTCCATTTAGACCAAAAAAGATAGTTGGGTTAAGGGAGACACTGAATGATGCTCTAAAATGCTGGCGATAGGTTTAACAGATGAGGTTTAAAACAACTGTTGAGCCTATTTCTAACTAGATTCTGATTTTTAAATTTTATTAAAGTAAAGATTTGTTTTCTTTTAATTCTGTTTCGTGTTTCTAGGGAAGGGACTGAGGGGAGCAGACATTTTCTTACTGCCTGCTGACATTCTCTTTTTCTGTTTTTGTAAAGAAAATGGTAATTCATATCATTTGTAATTACAATTCTTGCTCTTAATTGCTGGCAGATCAGATGTGTGATTAAATCATTCCTGGTGAACTGACTTGAGGATAGGTGTTTGCTTAGTTAGTAAGATATTACTTATGTAATACACTTGAATTCCTTTTGTGTTTGGGGAGGAGAGTTAAACTGTGATTAGAAGCTTGCTTGGCTGTGATCCTTTAAGTGTAAAGTTGTGCAGTGACAACTCTCCAGATATCTTTTTAAGATTAAGGTTTATATGTTTATGTGGTTTCAGTACCCCTTTGGGAGCCTCACTGGATGAGCAAAGCAGTAATACGCTCAAGGGTAAGAGAAAGTTGCTTTCTAAATTTGTTCTTTATGAGCGCCCTACTTTGTTTGTCCTCTGAGTGAATGTATACATATATAAATTATAAAAGTAATGTTCATTTTATAAAATATGCCATTCTGAGAGAAAAGCCAAAAGAAAGAAATCTTGTTATAAACCATAAAACAATGAATAGTTTAAGCAAATTACTAAACCTTTACACAATGTGAAACTCATATTTTTATTGTCTAGCTAGATATTATGAAGATTAATTAAATGTAGAAATATATGTAAACATAAGGAAAATATTAAGTGAACTGGGTCAGCTTTAGTGCAGCATTTCTTTGCTTATATTAACCGAAGTTGCCACACCTGAAATTTTACTACCTGTGCAAGACAGAATTCTAAAGTTCAAAGTACAACAAGAATGTGCAGGTAGTGGCAAGGCATATTAAAAAACATTTATAGTATTAGAAAAATCTAGCTTGAGCTCCTGACTGTTAAGGGAGGTAAAAGGAATGATTGCTTCGGGATCTGAATTTTCATGAAACTTTTGGATAAGATGTTAGCTAAATGAATATCTTCAAAGACACCGTAAGTATAAAATAGCCTATATCGGGGCTTTTAACAACTTTACCTGGCTGCGAATCATGGTTTGTTTGCGATAAAGTAAAGCTTATACTTGCTTTTTGAAATGATAGAATGATGAGTACATTCGGGTTTGAAACACTTTACTGTATTTTATTTTTTGCTTGGTCAATTTGCTTCAGCTAAAACTATGATTTTATATGGGGGTCCAGAAGAACAGAACACCAGGATGAGTCTTCTAATGTTTCTTTCAGGTGTGCTTGTGAGAAATGGAGGCAGTTTTGAAGATGATTTGTCTTTGGGAGCTGAAGGTACATTTGTTTGGAAGAACTGTATTTTCATGCAGGTTTAAAAAAAAATGAGTTGAGTGCTTTCAGGTGTACAGTCCTCAGAGCCAAAGTTAAAGGTCTTGAAAATGGCTCAGACACATTTTACAGAACCTTTATATGTTAAGTCAGAGCTTGTAGGATACATGTAGAAATGGCTATGAAAACCATTGTGAAATGTCCATGTCTTCCTTGGACTTAATTGCTTAAAGGAACTGTTTCGGGGCAAACAATGGTCATAGAACTGAGGGAAAAATTGCCCCGCCAGAAGGAAGGAAACTTAAATATTTATACATGAGAAGACTAAATTGAAGCTTATTTTTAGTGTGAGGTAGCCTTATGTCAGACTTAACAGCTGCGGCTTGTCTTTTTCTTTGCATTCAGGTGTCTCCTGTCTTTCCCCTTTCTCCTTTTCCAGATTTTTAGAACGCTAAGAGACAAAAATAAAATAACATTTATTAGAATTTAATTAGAAATCATTATGCTGATGTCTATTCCAGACTGCATTAATATTTTAAAAGTGCATTGTGCCATGTTTAAATTTTCACAGATGTTATTATCTAGTCCAGTGGATTTACAGTAAAGTTTTCCACAATGTAAAATAAAAATTTTTATTATTTTATTATTTTACTGGTATTAGAAGATTATTAGTAGCTGTATAGCTGGGCTCTGAATGTGTGCTTTTTATCAAAAAGAATTAAGGATTTTATTAAATCTTTTTAAATTATAAAAAAATAAAATATAAATCTTTTAAATTATAATAATGAATGGTGAATTTATCCATTGAATGTAATTTCCTTGATCTTTTGCTGTTTTAAATCAGTCTGTATGGTAAATTACTTATTTAGAACCTTCTAACTCTAGAATACATATATATATTAGGTTTTATTATTTCAGTTAATGTGCTTTCAAGGAATAAACTCTGTAAAGGGGTTAAACTTACTGCTTCCCAATTAGTACAGTTGAGCATGCTGTCAACCCCTTACTAAAATGCATTTCAGTGTTACTGTAAATAGCACTTTTGATATCTGCCTTAATTTCACAATATGGAATTTTTTTAGATTTTATTTTTTTTAGAGCAGGTTTAAGTTCACAAAATTGAGGGGAAGGTATAGAGATTTTCCCTGTACTTCCTGCTTTCATATATGCATAGCCTCCCCTATTATCAATGTGTTCCCCACCAGAGTGGTACATTTGTTACAATACCCAAAGTCCATAGTTTACATTAGGGTTCACTCTTGGTCACGTATTTTCCATGGTTTAGACAAATGTATAATGTCCTGGATTTATCATTATGATATCAGAAATGTATTTTCACTGCCCTAAAACTCACTTCTCTTCTGCCTGTTCATCCATATTGAGTGAGTTTATTGGAAACCAGAACCTAAAAGGAAGTCCCAGAGAAGAATGGAAATATTATGTTGTTTTACTGAAAATTATTTCAAGATTATTTTCATTCATTCAGTAAATATTTATTGAATGGTATGTGTTAGGCAGCCTTCTGAGTGGATGTACAAAGAAATATAGCAAATTGCCATGACTTTGCAGATCAGAAGTAAAAAAAAATCTGGGGGGGCGCCTGGTGGCAGAGTTGTTAAGCGTCTGCCTTCGGCTCAGGGCATGATCCCGGCATTCTGGGATCGAGCCCCACATCAGGCTCCTCTGCTACGAGCCTGCTTCTTCCTCTCCCACTCCCCCTGCTTGTGTTCCCTCTCTCGCTGTCTCTATCTCTGTCAAATAAATAAATAATCTTAAAAAAAAAAAAAAGAAGTAAGAAAAAAATCTGATATACTGAAGTAGATGTTTGTAATTATTTTCATTCTTGGTATTTGTCTATAAAAGTTAAATGCAGTCAGTTGAACTCACTCTAAACTTAACAATAATGTGTTTAAAACTTGTAAGTCTAGGATAAAGCTAAAAAGTAATTTTTTTAAGAAAACTTATTTTGAAATGAATAGAAATTTTCAAAGTAGATGCATGAAAAATTGGTTGTAACTGGGATGAATTTTTAGCCTTTGAAAAACCACAGTAGGAATTTATGTATACTGTTGCCACACTTAAATAAAACTAAATCATGTTTTTGCTCTTAAGGTCTTCTTTAATAACAGCTTTTAAATTTATTAGTTAGAACCACGTTTACTAGATGCTGTATATCTTCTTACTATTTATTTCTACTATTAAGGAAATTTAATTGGTTATCTATATGTCTTTTATTTTAAACATTCAGTGAAGGGAGTAGTTTTACATTGCTAACAAATGAAAATACTTTCCTGAAGCTGCTGATTCTGTTCATATTGATCCGTATATTTCTTTTAGTAATGCAGATTTAATGAACCAAGACAAGAGTTTGGGATATTAGGCATTTAGCTGTAATATTTGGCTAATCTACTTTCTTGATGACTATATCACAGTAGTTACTGTCCCACTAACAGTTCTGCTCTGCATTTATTCTTTTACCTATAGCCAACCACCTCCATGAAACTGATACTCAAATTGAAAACTGGTACGTAGCTGTGCTGTTTGTTCTCTTTTCAAAAATGAAGAACATTTATGAAAATAAGATTTTTTATAATCTAATTTTGTTTATAGCAATAATATCTTGGCCAAAGAAAGAAGACTACAGTTTCACCAGAAAGGGAGAAGTATGAATTCCACTGGATCTGGGAAAAGTAGTGGGACAGTTTCAAGGTAACCTATTCCAAAATTACACTACAGTTACATTGTGTTATAGATGACCTACTCTTACCACTTTTTCAGTATTGGATTTGGCTTGATAGTATGAAATCAAAAAGAATCCAAAATGTTTCATTCATTCCTTTTTTAAAAAAATTAAGATTAAATAAAAAGCAGCAAATGTGTTTATAATGCTGCTGGAATTCCTGTTATAATGAGTATTTTGAGCCCTATCAACAACTTGAAAGAGGAAGTCCATAGTGGAATAACTTCTTCCAAAATTCTCCATTTTTTTTTTTTTTAGGGTCTTGAGTTACTCCAAGATAAAAAATCAGAATAAACCTTTCTAATATAAAGTTTGATATTTAAGCATAGATTTATCTTCAACATATTAAATCAAAGTTCTTCAAAATATATATTAAAATAGATAAGTATGTGAGCCTATGGGACCAGTTTAAATTGTTACACAGATTATTGTATTGGAATCTGAGCATTTTCTCTGAAACAAATTGAAATTTTCTTCAGTTCAGGTTTCATCTCTATCAGTTTCCTCAGTGAATCTCCGAAGGTGGATTATCACTGGTATGAGGAAGAAGAGATAGGAAATGTTTAATTCCCAATAGAATCAGAGCAAGAACTTACCTTTGAGTAACCCATTCTCTCCATACCTTACTCCTCCTACTTCCTGAGTGAAAGTGGTTAGAGAAAATTTGAAAGTAGGCCCCTCCCTCCCTTTCTGAATTCAGCTTGTTACCTGTATTGCATCTTCAATGACAGCCAAAGAGCAGAAAACTCTGTAGTGTCCTGTGCTACCAACTTCCTAGTGTGTTTTCCCTTTTCATTTCTTTCTTAATTTGTTTATTCTTTATTCTCGCTAGCTGTCCTCTAATTGTTTTACCTGCTTTACTGGGACTCTTTTAAAATGACAAAAAAAATAAGGTGAGGAATCATTTTGGGAGTCTTGCTGAGTATCTGTTCAGGGACTAGCTCTTTTTCCCAGTCCTAAGAGTTTGGAAGAATAGACTCTTTTTAAGAGTTATATAGCACATTTAGTACACAGTATATAAAGATGCTAAAATACATAATGGTGTAAAGAGCAGAAGCTCCTTTTTATAATGTGATGTGGACTATAAACTTACTTACTATCTTCATGCTTTTTTTTTCTTTTTTCTTTTTTCTTTTTTTTTTTTTTTTGTAGTGTTTCAGAATTGCTGGAACTTTATGAGGAAGATCCTGAAGAAATTCTTTATAATCTTGGATTTGGACGAGATGAACCAGATATTGCTTCTAAAATTCCTTCCAGATTTTTTAATTCGTCATCATTTGCCAGAGGGATAGATATTAAAGTATTTTTGAGTGCTCAAATGCAACGGATGGAAGTAGAAAACCCAAATTACGCTTTAACAAGTAAGGTTTTTAAATATTAGCATCCACAGTGAGATGGTCTTTTTTAAAAAGTCTTACTGATTTTTAGGAATAACACTGGGAACTTAATTATTGAAGTTAACACAATAGCTATTTTACTTATTCTGAATTTTTATTATTCTATTTATAGAAGTTAACTTTCCCCCTCCTCATTCTTAAGTGTTACTATAACTGACATGTAGAACCTTGTACTTATCTTAAACTCTCCAGATTGCTGATGTTCAAAAAGGAAAGAAGTAGGGGAGAGGCTTGTTACTATTAAATAAAGTCAGTCAATTTTAGATGTTTTTCTGTAAATCTAAAATAGCATGGCTAATTTGATAATTTTTATTTATATCTTATTTTTCTCTGTTGCACAGAAGTTCCAAAAATGAGATCCTAGGTGGTCCTTGGAACAGCTTTAAGAGATCTATAAATCCAGTCCTACCCCCTCCTTCCCCACAATTAGGTATAAAATATAAACTTACGTTATTTTCTTGGGAGAACATTTGCAAGAGTCTTAATGGAGTCAAAGACATAAAAATAGAATTACAGCTGTAGATCAATAGATAGTCCTTTCTGTTTTATCCAGAGTTGTCATGCTTTGTGCTTCTTTCTGGTTTTAAATCATAAAACATAAATTCTTAAGTAAATTTTTAAAACATAAATTCAAGTGCTTAAGGTGAAAAATCTTCCTCCCTCTCCCCAGTAAATGTAGAGAACTTTTAAATGTTGGATAAGGAAAAAAGTTCTGGTTTTATAATCTTCGTGATCTAAGTTCAATTATTGGCATTCTAAAAAGTAGTAATCGTTTAATATATGTATAAACAGATAAAAAATATATATGTATAATTCACTTTGTTTCCTTTTTGTAGGCCGTTTTCGTCAAATTGAAGTGCTTACTACTGTGGCCAATGCATTTTCTTCTTTATATTCTCAAGTCTCTGGGACTCCCCTCCAGAGAATTGGAAGTATGTCTTCAGTGACTTCTAACAAGGAGACAGACTCACCTCCACCTTTAACCCGAAGTAACACTGCAAATCGTTTAATGAAAACACTATCAAAACTAAATTTATGTGTTGATAAAACAGAGAAAGGAGAAGGTAGTAGTCCTTCCCCAGCAACTGAAAAAGGAAAGATCCCAAATGTTTCAGTGATGGAAGAAAGTGGCAATAAAAATGATCAAAAGTCTCAAAAAATTGTAAAGAAGAAAGACTCATCTTCTATGTTGGCTACAGTTAAAGAAGAAGTGTCAGGTAGTTCAGTAGCTGTTATGGAGAATGCTGACATTGATAGACCTTGTGATGAAGCAAATAGTTTTAACCAAAAAACTGAAAGTGAACAAAGTAAAGAAACTCAAAGTTATGCGAATAAACTGGGTGAGGAATCTGGTATTATAGAATCTGATTTAGGTAACAATTTCAACATGTCCAGGCACAATGAGCCAGAAAATGGTAATGAGGTGAAAAGCGTCCATGTGTCCACACCTGAAAAAGAGCCATGTGCACCGCTCACGATCCCATCCATAAGAAATATAATGGCGCAGCAGAAGGACTCCTTTGAAATGGAAGAGGTAGGTAAAATGTTACTGAGACCTGTTTCAAATAATGAGTTAGGAAAAAAAAAATGCCGAAAAGATGTTTATAAAAGAAAGGTGGCTAATAGATTTATACTAGAAGGAAATCATCCTAATTTTGACTTTTCAGGTTTTAGTTCTGTGTTTCAGGAACCAGGAATTGGTCACAGGACTATGCATCGCCAGGGTAGTGTGACAGTCCATAAGCTCCTCTCGGTCCTCTGTCATTCACTGATAATACCTGAACTTTAACCCCCTTTCTCAGTTTAAGATTTTCATGCTTTGAGAAAGCCCTGAGAGAGTATATTTAAATGAAAATCAGTATTGCATAACAGTTAAAAACACAGTCTCTAAAATCAAAAAGAAGTTAGAGTTCTTTTTTGCCACTAAATTGCTATGTGTGTTTAGGCAAACTTTTCTCAAAAGTATTGTAGTGGAAAGGGTAGTTAAGTGTGAACAAGGCTTTCAGAAGGATAGGTTTTGGCATGGGACTGGAAAGAACCCGAAGATACTGTTTCTGAAGCGGGGGATAGGGAACCTCAGGGAAGAAGGTTTGAAACGCCACCGAATATGTTTTGTGCAAGCCCAGAAGACCAATGTTGGGTTATTTTTTTATTCCTACCTAGAGAGATTACTGCATTTACATAAATTTCAAATTGGGCAAGACAAAGAGATTCATTTCGATGAGGTCAACTAAAACTACTTTTGAATGGCTAGAGCTAATACTTACGATTGGCGCTGTGTAGTTTGAGACAGGAAACTGAAGTTTATCAAGCACCTACCTTGTGGCAGGCACTGTACCAGGCCTTTGAAGTACTTTTCTCTTTAGTCTGTGAGGCAGGTAGTGCTGGTCTTATTTTACACATGAGGAAACTGAGGCACATGTATACTGCTGAAGAGTTATGGCTGGAAGTTACGTAATGTGCAATTCTCTTTTTAAAATTTATTATAGAATAGCATTAGTAATATAGTAGCAACTCCCAGTAATTTTAGAATCACATGCCATTATTTTAGGGAGTTGGAGAGTAGGATAATTGATTCTGCCCATAAATGTCCTCTTGGTGAGTACCTATCTCTCACATTAGTGAAGATTTTTCACTTACTGCAAAATTTGTGTTGCTGACATAGCTATTTATCTTTTTTTGTGGTTTTTGAATTTATCTTTTAATATTTTAATTCTAACTAAAAAATGAAATGAAAAGGGAGAAGAGCAGCCCTTTGAAATAGTTTACATTATTTGTAACCTTCTTTCCCCCTTATTTCTATATATATTCTTTATATTTCTATTTAATTCCTAATATATTTCTCATTATAATGAGTTCATAAGATGACTACTTCATACATTAAAGCATCTTTTTGTTCTTTCACTATTTGATTCCTTTTTGACACTGTTTTGGTCCAAACTTGTCCTACCATTAATAAATAAAGTGTAACTGCTTGCCTTTCATTAGGGCCCCTCTTCTATGACACTCAGATATGTCAACTGGTTTCCTTGTTTTAATTTAATAGCAGAGTAGGAAAATTTAAACAAATTATGTTAGATATTTGCAAATCTGATACTGGTGACTCCGATGAGAAGACTTGCTTTTAATTCCTAGAGTTCCTGAATTTTAAACTACATATTTTTTAAATTATTGCTATCATAAACAAAAGGTCTTTAAAACATTTGGAAAGTACTAGATAGATCTGCTTTGGTGGCAGGTTAACATTTAATGAGTTAATGTGTGGGGCTTTGTTTTGTTTTTGTTTTTGTTTTTGTTTTTGTTTTGCTCCCTCTGCTGGCAAAAGCAATTAATGAAGAAAGTAATGCCACATTGAAGTGAACTTTTTTTTTTTTTTTAGTAGAAAATTACAGGCATTGGTGGTTGAAGAATAGTAGAAGATTTTTGTTTTCAAAAAAAGAATACATGGATATGATCAACCATGGCTGCATTGTAAATATGGGGGATTTTAAGGATAATGAATCCTGGTTCTTCAGATGTAATTAAAACATGGATAAAAACCTCCTAGAACTGTTTTTATCCCTTTGGGAACTTTAAAGAGAGCCTGTAGAACAATGGATAAAGAAAGGAAATAATGTGTTTCTTTAATTTCCTCTTCTCCCAAGTGTGACTTGAATTATACTGACAAATGAAGAGAACAATCTTACTGAAGCAAACTTTTAGGTCCCATTCAAAGTAGGTTGTTGCTGTTTTTCTTTTAGACTCCTTTCCCTTGAGGTTTGATTCGTATTGGGAACTTTCTTCCTGTAAAAACAGCAAATAAATGTAAGTTAGAGGACACTCCCTTTCTCTCTCTCAGTAAACCAGTTCTCAGACAGATTAACTGAATGCCAGCTGCTTTGGGTAGCGAGGTAGGAGAAAATGTTGCAGACCTGACTCTGTGCATGAAGCTGCCTAATCCCTCTGAGCAAAGGTAAGCTCTGACAGTCACCAGGAGCAAAGACAGGAAATATTTCAACATAAGGGGAATTAAATAGATGACAAGACTGACTCAGTCCTTGGAGAGTGAGAGTGATTATTTCTCACATTAAGAAAAAAATAAATAAGAGGCCAGAGACCATTTTCAATTAAAATCAGTTTGCCTTATAAAAAAATGTTCTGTACACTATTTAAAATGTTCGAGTGTGTCTAAAAGTTGTAAAACCCTCCTCTCGAGTTTTCTAATTTGTAATGACTTTCCTAGATAATTCTTGTGTTCTCAGAGTAACTGATTTTTAATAAGTACATCATGGTAACAGTCTAGAGCTACAGATTTGTGGTATGAAGGATCCACAGTTAAACCAGAATGATCCTACTCAGTAAGCAATTGTTCATCTTGTAGGTATAAAGGAAAAATTTCTCATACTTAAATGTTACAAGAAAGAGAACTTTCAGCTGTTTATTTCTGTAAATGGGTTGTTCTGTGTCTTACTGTACAAATGAATTTATATTCAAGTAGAGGTATTACTGGAAGTGTATATAATTTTTTAAGCTACTGGAGTTTTAGTGTTTCTAATTCTCTCTCTACACTGATGGTTGATTTAACTAGTGTATCTCCTTATTTTTAGTCATTGAGTTTCAGAATTCTTTTTCGTTTTATTTATTGGCCTGAGTTAAAATAATCTGAAGTCAGTCAGATACTTGACAGTTAAGTTGTTCCTTTGGCCTTTCAAATTTGACTGTGTTTTGAAGACAAGCATGTGTCTTAGATAGAATAGACTGCAA
This sequence comes from Ursus americanus, assembly GCF_024610735.1. Taxonomy (NCBI): domain Eukaryota; kingdom Metazoa; phylum Chordata; class Mammalia; order Carnivora; family Ursidae; genus Ursus; species Ursus americanus. The sequence goes on from NC_142127.1 coordinate 58,351,112, forward strand.
TAGTACATGAACTCAAACACATGATACGTGCACCCCACGTCTGTCTGTTTCAATTGAAGTCCAGTTAACCACCAAATTTTATTTGATATTTATCTAAAAGACTTAAATTAACTTTTGTTATATAAGTATTTACCTGACAGTAAAGTAAACCTTGTAAGTAAAACCTGAAGGGTTTTTTTAAATAAAAATTTGCAACAAATACAGAATAATAAACTAGCACAGAAAGAGATCTTTGAATTCATTCTCCAGTTACCTCCTTTTACAGATGAGGAAGCATTTTTCCTCCTCTAACATTTGATAATACTTGACAGCAGTGGTTCTCTGTCATCTTTCTGAAGAATGTAGTAATTTCCCTTTGATATTTGTGCCTTACTTGGGGGACGGCTAAGGGGATGTTAGGGTAGGGAGTCCCTGGATGATAGCAGAGAGAGATCTGTTGTAAATTGTTACCATTTTACTGTTGGAAAATATTTGATCATCCTAAGGAGCTGTGAGGTAGAAGTTTTAGTCTTTATTTTTCAGTTTAAAAAAACTGACATAATTGTCACAGATAATTCTGATAACTGTCTGAAGTCATCTAGCCAGTAAGTGGCATGAATAAGATTTGAATTTGGGTCTTTGTATAAATTTGCTACTTTTGACTGTACCATACCATTTGGTAAAGGTCAGACTCACTGATAGTGTCAAGACATTGGACAAGATCTCAAGTCATCTGGTGCATAGTCCCATACTACTTTTTTTAGAAAAATAATGCTTTCATTTGAATTTTTTGAGATGTCCTTAAAAAGTAGAATTTCTTTTTTTTTTTTTTTTTTAAAGATTTTATTTTATTTGACAGAGATAGAGACAGCCAGCGTGAGAGGGAACACAAGCAGGGGGAGTGGGAGGGGAAGAAGCAGGCTCCCAGCAGAGGAGCCTGATGTGGGGCTCGATCCCAGAACGCCGGGATCACGCCCTGAGCCGAAGGCAGACGCTTAACCGCTGTGCCACCCAGGCGCCCCTAAAAAGTAGAATTTCTAAAACTCCAATTTTGATTTTCTTTTTTCAAAAAACTGCTATACCTATCTCTTTAAACCTTAGAGGAAGGGTTATTTGAGTTAGAACATTCCATGTATTGGTGCTATATAGAACACAGCACAATAGTGTTGTGCCTGGAAGAGGTATATTATGAAAAATGTGACATGTTAAAAAAAAAAAAATACCACCACCAGAGTAGGTGCCTGCCATGGTAGCAGGACACTGATTCACAAAGATACAGTTTTAATAAATGTTTTGTAAAACATTTTTTAAAATGAAATAACTCAAATACAGGGTTACTTTAAAGCTATTTTCATACAGTTTTAAATCTCAAAACACTGAGATCAAGCTATTTTATCTTTTTTTTTTTTAGGGTCTTTTTTTTTTTTTTGTAATTTTTATTATGCAAAGTTTCAAACTTACCCAGAGATCAAAGAAAATTGTATAGTGAACACCCATTTTTGATTACTCAATTCAGTTATCAATATTTAGCTATAGTTAATTTAATGAAAGGCAATCTGTAGCAAATGACGAGAATACCACTGAGGATTTGAAACTGTTTAGTGTCCTGCCACACAAATAAATTCAAGTTTTATTTGCTTCATAATTTTCTGTGCTGTACTCCATCTCAAATTTGACTGCTTTCCTTCGCACAACTGTGACCAGTAATAACACATACTAAGCTATGAAATTTAACTGTTGTTACTAGAATGTCGTTTTGTTTTCTGTCTTCAACAAGTGATTAATGATTTTATTGAGTAAGTGGGAAGAAGAATCCTGATGTTAGTAATTTTATTAGTAAAATATGATCCTCTCAGCTTTTCTTTAAGGGCCCTTTTCTTTGAACTAATTATAGCATTTGTAGTTTTTGTAGTTTTTTTATTTTTGTTTTGCCATAGAGTAGCATCTTGAAAGATAGTATATTAAAGATACATATTCATTAAAATCATGTTATTTTGTGACTAATTTTATAAATCTAAGGAATAAAATACGTGATAATTCTACGTTTAAAAATAAGAGAGTATAGTTGGGTCTATCATAATGCCCTGCCAAAACTGAGATTCCTAGAATATAATTAAAGAGGCATTCGGATTTCTGTTATACTTATTTGGTCTGTTTGATATTTACTTTAACAGAAAACTCTTTGAAGTAGGGTAGGCCTGAATAGAGACTAATAATAGACCTTTTGTTGAATATAAAAAGAAAATGCATTTTGTTTCCTTGCACGCATAACAAAGGTTTTCCTGTTGAAGTTATGTCTGCTGCTTTGAAAAATATAGATATAATTTTTCAGTAATAACAAAGAGGGTAGAAACTATTTTATATAGTAATTTATGGGTGGTAATTTTAAATGACCAGTGTGTTTTAGTTCTCAAAAGATTCATAAACGTTGGATTCGTGGAACTGTATAGAACAAGGATACCACAAATCAGAGCAGTTTTTAAATTAGGTAATAGTATCTTTAACCTTTGAGATTTTTTTCATGTTTTTCATTCCACTCTTATTCCTGTGGAATTTTTTTTTTTTTTTAGATTTTATTTATTTATTTGACAGAGATAGAGACAGCCAGCGAGAGAGTGAACACAAGCAGGGGGAGTGGGAGAGGAAGAAGCAGGCTCATAACGGAGGAGCCTGATGTGGGACTCGATCCCAGAACGCTGGGATCGTGCCCTGAGCTGAAGGCAGACGCTTAACTGCTGTGCCACCCAGGCACCCCTGTGGAATATTTCTTATTCATCGATGGATTCATAGCTCAGAACTACCAGGGTTCTACCTAAGACCTGTTTGCTAACTGCTTTCTCATTTGTTCAAGGTTGAAAACCCTGTTTGGGTAGTTTGCCTACTTTGCTAGGATGCTATTTGTTATTTTAAGTACTAATCATTACCAAGTAGTGTTAGGAATTAGTGTCTCTCCCTCCCCAAATGTTTAATCTCAATATGGAGTTAGAGTATTTGGGGAATGGGATGGGTGTGGTGAATAAAGAATCTGAAAATTCCTAAATTATGTAGTTGTGCAGGTGGTGGGGGGGAAACATCATAAAAAAAGAACTTTTTTGGATTCGATAATTTCTATGAATATATTTTCAGGGAGGGTTTATGGTTAAGATCTTTCAACATTTTAGTTCTGTGACAAAACATGCTTTTCTATTTACAACTCCCAAGTTACGTCTTAAAAGACCACTTACGTTAGGACAAAGCAGTCTTAATACAAGTGTGGTTTTTGAGACACTCAAAATTTGTGGGATTTTATAAAATTTTGTAATGGGAGCATGATATACAATTTTTTAAAGATGCAAGACTTGTAATTGCCTCAACTGTGCGTCAGTCATGATCTGCTACAAAGTCATGGCATTTGTCCTGGAATTGGCCTTGCACTTCGAATTTTAACATTTATAGAACTTTTTCTTAGGGATCAATTTTTCACTTAATAGCAACTTTCTTTTTAATGAAGTAGTTTATATATGTAGTCACTTTTCATTACTAGCTACAAACTCGCAGTCCTATTGTTAACTGGAAAATAGGTCATAAAATAAAGATGTGGGACGCTCTCACAATTTTGAGATAAGATGCTTTGCATTTTTTATGTTGATTTATTTAATAATTATCAAGAGGTATTCTTTTTTGCAGTAGATTTTTCAGGTTTTAATTGCTTCAAACCATTCTTTAGGTTCAAAGTACGGAGGGAGAAGCTCCTCACGTTCCAGCGGCTTACCAGCTGGGTCTCACGAAGTCAAAAAGAGGTAAGTAGACTAATATCCACTAGTTCCCAGGCACATTACCAAGTGTCATTAACTGATTTGGAAAAGGGCATTATCAGTATTTGAGTACCTATAAGTGTAAAAAGAAGGTTAAGTCAGAGGTATGCATGCTTTCTTATACTTTGGTCATAGAATTTTTTTGTACCCTCTTGAAGACTTTTGTGTTCATAATGTAATTTTAGTTTGCTTATCCTGAAATGCAATTCTTTGTACTCTTAATTATTTTTCAACTCTGCATAAGGGCTGGATGGGAAGTGATAGAGCAACAGACTGAGGGCTACTTTTTATTTTTACATGGTTATGATTGAAATACTTGTATTTTTTTTTTAAGGATTTTTTAATTTATTTTTTGGAAGTGCATGTGCAAGCCAGGTGGGGAGGGGCAGAGGAAAGAGAGAGAATGTTTAGCAGGCTCCACGCCCAGTGCGGAATCTCACAACCCTGAGATCGTAATCTGAGCCGGAATCAAGAGTTGGATGCTTAACTGACTGAGCCACCGAGGCGCCCCAAAATACATACTTGTGTTATCCACCTCTGCTTTTCATTAAACATGTCTCCTAAATATGTACATGAATATGCCTCTAGCAAAAAATACCAAGTGCTCAGTACTGGTTAAAGCTAGTTAAGTTAAATTCAAACTATGGATCAAAGGTGACTGGCTGTAGATACCATTCTTCTCTTGAATTACTAATTATTGACCAAAGAACCTTTGAATCCATTTCTTTCACTTTTAATTTGCAACAAGAAAAACATGTCTGATGTTTAAAGTCACAAAGCGTTTGAGATTTAGAGAAAAGAAGAGAGGAAGTAAAGAAGTTAAAGTGACCACTGAAGGTAGGACTGTTATTTTTAAAGCTTACACATGCTGAACCACCCTGGTTTTTTTTAAACACGGATTTATATGTACATTCCTAGAATAGGAAATTGCATGTTTGTTCTCTTCTGATCTCTGAAATGACTTCATAAGGGACAATTTGCATATAATTTTTCTTTTATTGTGTTGTGGTACTAAGAAACAAGGTAGGTCACTATAGTTCTGGTCAGACACAAAAAGAACTTTCCTGTTTAATTTTGTTACCTTTTTAAGTCCAAAATATATGCATGTGTTTCTGAGCTATAAGGCATGGTTCACAGCCATCAAGACATTTTTCCTGTAGTTAGGTTGACATGGGATACATTGGAAAAAGCTGCTTGCCCTGCATCAAAAAAAGGAATTAAAAACAGTATATAAGTACTTCAGGATCTTTTAAGAGCAAGCTCCTTGTAGAAAAGACAGAATGTGGTTCACATCTGAGTTTCTCCCTCTTACCAATAAGAAGAGGTCTCTTATTTCTGGTGGTATAAGTAAAAATGTTAACATTTCTATGAATCACATTTTTATAAATTAACAGTGAAGTGGTTTTGTATGTGCATGAGCGGGAGAGGGAACAATATAGTGTTTTCATCATTTTTGAATATAACCTATCACATTCTGATAATATGATATGAAAATATCTTAGACTAGTTGTGATTACAGAATTAGAACCACTGGTAAAATATTCATTTCACAAGTTTAGTAAAAATGCATATAGTACATACATAAAAATACTTAGCATTTTTGTCCTAGGACTTTTGAAGTTACAGTAATCTTAAACTCATATCCAGTCCTGGGATTTAATACTGAAGCGTACAGATGCCTGGATGGCTCAGTCAGTTAAGCATCTGACTCTTGATTTCAGTTCAGGTCATGATCTCAGAGTGGTGAGACTGAGCCCCTTATTGAGCTCTACGCTGGGTGTGGAGCCTGCTTAAGATTCTCTCTCCCTCTCCCTCTGTTCCGCATCCCACCCCCCACCCCTTCTCTCTCTCTCTTACAAAAAAAAGTTCTGAAGCCCGGAGAGGTTTAGTGACTCAACTTTTGTCACAGCTGACATTCCGTAAACTATATTGAGAGCAATTCACATTTTCCTTATTAGAGAGGTACAGATTTTCATTAGTCTTGTTGAGTATACAGGTATTCTGTTTGTTTCTTTATGATATTGGGCAAATACAAATTCTAGGTTTTGTTTTGTTCTCACTTTAATGTTTTGCTCTAACTTCCTGGTTTTTAATTAGAAAAAATGTTTAATCTCTTCAGCTAGGACAGAGGTCTGATTGTTTTTAATTCTACCTTTTTCTGTGGAGAACTGTGTTTTTTGTGAAATGTGTGACTAAAGAGCATCGATTGTGATTTACAGTTTACAGAATAGTTTCGCTTACACCCTATTTAGTTCCTGAAGTAACCCTGTGAGATAGAAGAATTATTCTGTTTTGTGGAGGAGAGAAGTTACTGCTTATTGTGATAAAGTAGGAACTTGAACCCAGGCCTCCTTGTTCTTTCCACTGCCCAACACCTGCTCTGAAGCCTGCGTCGTCTACGATCTGACCTAGTGCATGTGAACTCAAGGCTGACCACAGAGGTGAACTCAGCACAGACTGTATTCCACTGCAGATGAAACAGATCTCAGCAGAGAGAACCTGAGCAGAGCTGGTCACTGTGGCCTGCCCAGGCCCTCCAGCAGTTGCCCTTTGCCCAACCAGATAGGCAGTATCACTTCTAAATCCTTTAAGTGACTGTTTAATTTTACTGTTGCTTTACGGAGAAAGTTATCATTGATTCATTCAGCAAACCTTTTTTATTGTTCAATTGTTCTAGGTACTGGGATACAAAATAGAGTAAACGAGGTTTCTATCTTCTGAACACTCATAGTCTAAAAAGAAAAAAGACATGCAAACACATAATTAGGGTGATAACTGCTCTGATGTAAGATGTTAATCATTCTCTCAGTTGCTATAGTGTGTAATTAGTACCTATGGTGACACCTTATTACAGTTCAGTTTCACGACTGTTCCAGTTTACCTAGACTTATCAAAGGTATGGATCAGTTTCTTATATCTCATTATGCAGTTTTGTTAACTTCAAAACAATATTACAGAATTATTCTAAGTTATAATGAGAAGAAATTATGCTGTTCTGTGCTGCTCTACATTGAACCTGAGGCTACAGTGGGATAGTTTTCAAAGTCAGGTGAATTTTAATTGATTTTGGATTTTATTCAAACATATTATCAGGTTCTATCATTCAAATCTTGAATGTGGATTTGGTAAACACACTTTATTTAGCTTGGTGCTTTGAAGTTCTGCAGAACTTGACCTTCTCATGAAGCTTCTCCCCTAGTAAATATAATAGCTGTAAAGTCTCTCCTGTACTTACAGTGTGGATGGGCATGTGATCATTCTTGCTGTGCCTTGTTGGATTTTTTACTTTAAAGATTTTATTTATTTATTTGACAGAGATAGACAGCCAGCGAGAGAGGGAACACAAGCAGGGGGAGTGGGAGAGGAAGAAGCAGGCTCATAGCGGAGGAGCCTGATGTAGGGCTCGACCCCGGAACGCCGGGATCACGCCCTGAGCCGAAGGCAGACGCTTTAACCGCTGTGCCACCCAGGCGCCCCAAGGATTTTTTACTTTAAAAAGTGTTTTTAGGTTATACTAACCAGGGATTAGAGTTTTCAGGCCAAAAACCAGATGGGGTTTTTATAAGATTCACAGTATTATGTACCAGTTGAATGTATTTGAATTTCATGCAGTTGTTAGGAATTCATTGTTTCATGACTTAAAAATGTTTGCATCATTTGAAATTATCAGAAGCATTTAAGTACTGTCATGCAAATTATTTAATTTATAGGCACCTTAGTTATATTCTTATTTTCTTATTAGGAAGATATAGAACTGTTTACATACTACATTTAAACTTCTCATTTTATCTGCTAAATATCTTTACATATCTACTAATGGAAGTGGTTTACTTTGGGATTTCTGTTTTTATTTAGTATGATCCTTTATTTCAGCCATTTGTCCTCCAAAGATAAGATATTAATTGGATTTACCAAAATATATTAACACTGGAACTTAATTAGGAACTGAACACTGAGAATTTTTAATAGATCTGATTCCATTTTGGGACGAATTCAAGTTAACCTCCCGTCCTTTGAAGCCACATTTTGCATAAGTGATGCATATTTTTCTAAGAAGGAATCAATATGTGTATCTGTTAAGAATCATATATCTGTACTATTTTCCTTTCAGTGCAGTCATATTTAGCAGTTTTGCCTAACGATATTTCTTTCGGTAGATCATCTATTACGTACTGCAAGTCAGCACTCTGATAGCAGTGGTTTTGCTGAAGATTCGACAGACTGCCTCTCCCTTAATCATCTTCAGGTAAAAATTTCTATTGTAGTAGGCTCTGTGATTAACTTCATATTTGGGTGATTTTTCAGTAGCTATATATTTCAAGACTGAATCAGCCTAATCTTTATTTTTCAAATGACAGAATAAAAATGCCAGGATGTGGATGTTATCTAAGCATTTGAGTACATGTTTTGGTTTTCACTAATTATATATCTTTTTCAGACTGAACATTTAGAAACAAAGAGAGCTTCTCCTTTATTTTTGGGCTTTCAGTTAAAAGACATTATTTTGATCATTATTCTGTTTGGAATTCTTCTGTTTTCCAATCATTGCTTCTGTATTTTACCATAATTATTTTGTTTATTTAATAACTAACAATAAGTGTGTTATGTAGCTTGCTGAATATTATATGACTTTTATGCTAGAGTGTGTTAGATAACCCAGATAACAGGCACATCTTTATCCTTAAGGAGTTCACAATTTGTGTATAGTACATGGAACACTTGTATGCAAAGGTACAGAAGTATCTTGAAAGTGTTTAAAATATCTATTATAAGCAAATTTTAAAGAAAAGTGGAGTAAGAGAAAAAGAGAACTTAAAAGAGCCTCTAGGAGCCTAGTACCTGAGGGGTACATGGACAGGAGAAAGAGACTCAGAAAGAATGATCCATTGGGCAGAACAACTGGGAGTTGGAGAGTCTTTTTTTAAAAGGAAATCTGTGGACATGAGCATGGGAAGATAAGAATTTGTCTTTTTGGAAAGTGAGTGGTTGAGTGAGTGGTTCTGAGGGAGTAAATGAGGCAGAAACATGAATGGAGACAATGGTGAGGAGGAGATATGAATGTTGACTCCTTTTTCAAATAAGGGTGATAGGTCTTTGTGTCTTTTTCATGTGGGAATGACTCAGGGAAGTTGTTTGGCTAAGGGAAAGAGCTCTTAAGAGGACAGTCTGATGCAGGAAAATCTGGGATGAAATTGTGAAGAGATAACCTAGTCCTGGAGAGGATGTGATTGGACACACAGATTGGAGGATTGGCTTAGAAAAAAAGGATAGTTTTCTTTCAGAATAGAGAGGAAGGAATGGTGGGGAGAGATATGGGAACATTTGTAGCCGTTGGGGAAGAAAGTTAAGAAACGTTTGTCCATCTTCTCAGTGATTCAGTGTCATGTGTTGGAAGAAAAGGAAGTGGGTGCTGAAAAAGGGACCTAAGGAAAATAGTAAAGATTTGGAATAATCTTTATGGAAAAGTGGAGGGGTTGCCAATTAGGGGCAGTGAAAACAGTTTTGAGTAGTGCCAGGGCCCTAACCGAGGTGGGAGACCCTGAAATATAGAAGCATCACATCAGTTTGGTATTTTTGTTAATGATACTTCTTACTTGAATTTTCCGTCTTCCTGTTTTCCTTCCACAGGTTCCTGAGTCCTTGCAAGCCATGGGGAGTAGTGCTGATAGTTGTGACAGTGAGACAACAGTCACATCATTTGGTGAAGACCTTGTCACACCAACAGCACAAGACCAGCCTTATTTTAATGAATCAGAGGAGGAGTCTCTCATCCCTCTTCAAAAGGGAAGAGAGAAGGCAGCAACAGCTGCCGATAAGAAAAGGTCAGATAGCCAGGATTTCCCCCAAAATGAGGCTGTGGAGAATGCAGGAAACACACAGTCCACCCGTAGCACAGGAGATCACATTACTGAAATTACTGAAATGAGAGAGGATTTGTCTCCAGCACAGCCAGTGGACCTGCTGAGGGAAGCAAGTGCTGAAAGTGATGTGGATAAAAGCAGTGAATATGAATTTGCCCACTATACCACACACCATATTCTGAAATCACTGGCTTCTTTTGAAGCTAGATGCAGTGAGAAGGGCTCCGAAAATACAACTGGGCCTCCATCTTCTGTGGACAGAGTTAATACAGCTTTGCAAAGAGCTCAAATGAAGGTTTGCAGTCTGTCTCATCAAAGAGTAGGACGTAGCTTGATAAAATCGAAAGATCTCTTAAAACAGAGGTACTTATTTGCAAAAGCCGGCTATCCTCTAAGAAGGTCTCAGTCTTTACCAACCACCTTATTGAGCCCAGTAAGAGTTGTATCCTCTGTCAATGTCCGGTTGTCCCCAGGAAAGGAGACCAGATGCAGTCCACCTTCCTTCACCTATAAGTACACACCTGAAGAGGAACAGGGATTAGGAAAAGAGGCGATTGAGCACGATGGTCAGTCTTTAGTTAAATCCACTATTTTCATCTCTCCGTCATCTGTGAAGAAAGAAGCTCCTCAGAGCGAGGTGAACCGGTCGGAGGAATGCCATCATCGAAGGACTCCTGCCTGTTCACTGTATGCTCCAGCACCTGTATCTCAGTCCACCTGTTCCCTTCACTCTGTCCACTCCGAGTGGCAGGAGAGGCCCCTGTGTGAGCACATGAGAACTCTGAGCACTCACAGTGTTCCCAACATATCAGGCGCCACCTGTAGTGCCTTCACTGCCCCTTTCGGGTGTCCTAACTCCCATAGACATGCTGCCTACCCTTACCGAGCGTGCTCTGTGAACCCTCCTTCTGCCATCGAAATGCAGTTGCGAAGAGTATTGCATGATATTAGAAACTCACTGCAGAATCTTTCACAGGTATGAGAAAAAAGCTCTTTTTTTCTTTTATTGATCTGAGCACCTCTTAATTCACTGAGAAGCTAAGTCCCATCAGGCAGGATCCACTTCAGCTTCATTTTCTTACATGCCTAAACTTACGTGTACCTGCCCTTCTCCTATACTCTGCCTTCCTGTCTCAAGGGAGAAGCTATAATTAGTCCTGAACAAGCTTGATTTCTCTGTTCATAATCTCCCTCCCTTCTGGAGAAGAGATTTTGCTCATTAGGTAGCCTCCCTTCTTTAGCCTCTTCTCCCTGGTCTTTTCCTTAGCGAGGTTGTCCCTATTATTTAAAAAATCTTCACTCTCAAATACTTTCCTCTCCTTTTCTCTACCATTTGACTGTGTTTACCACCTCTTTCCTTTCTAAGCTTCCCTCCCCTCAGCTTCTGTGTCGCCGTGCGTTCTCCTGGTTCTGCTCATAGCTCTCTAAGCTTTCCCCTCCATCTCCTGACTCCTGGTGCTGGTCTCCTGGCACAGAATGAGTCTGCTTCCACTGGGTTCAGAAACTGGAACTACCCCAGAAAAGAAAAAAACCAGGTAAAGTGTTAATTTGAATAAAAATAGTCTGTGTGTCTTGTCACTTTTAAAATTATTGCTCTCAGATACGTTAAGTGGGCTGGAAATAATTCCCCAAAACTTTGAAAATAACTAAATTGTCTTTACGTTTGCATTTCACATTTCCTTTCTGAATCTCTCTCCAAGCTACTTGTATTTAGACAGTTGAGGAAATAAAAATGACAGTGTAATGTAATGATCACAGTGTTCAGCTGGGAGTCAGGAAGCTTAGAATGTATGTAATATATCTCTTATGATGACACAACAGACAGGAAGCCACTAGGAAAGTAAAAATGAAAGTTGCAACTTTTTTTAAGATTTTATTTATTTGAGAGAGAAAGAGCATGAGTGGGGGTGAGGGGCAGAGGGAGGGGGAGAAGCAGACTACCTGTTGAGCAGAAAACCCGGTATGAGGCTTGATCTTTTCAGGAGCTCCAGGTAATAACCTGAGCCAAAGGCAGACACTTAACCTGCTGAACCACCCAGGCATCGCAGGTCACAGCTTCTTAAGTTATGTAGCAAAGTACCTTCTTTTAAATATTTTATGTATTTATTTTTCAGAGAGAGAGAGAGAACATGGGGGGAGTGGCAGAAGGGGAGGGAGGAGGAGGGAGGAGGAAAGAATCTCAAGCAGACCCTACAGAGCCCAACGTGGGGCTCGATCTCAGGACTCTGAGATCATGACCTGAGCCGAAACCAAGAGCCTGACACTTAACAGACTAAGCCACACAGGTGCCCCAAGTATACCTTCTTTTAAATATAGATTTTATCCTCATGACAACTGTCTCCTAATGATTTCCAGTCTAACCAGAATGTGGGTATTTCTTCTTTCTCCTTATACATCGTATAGTTACTTTTATCTGTGAGCGAGATATCCAACCTTTCAGCTGTAATTATCTGAAATACGGCGTTTGCAGGGCTCTGTCCTCCTACACCCTAATGGTGTACTTTTCTAGACCAGCTTGTTGTTCTGTTCTCGATGTGGTCATCTCCTCTTGGATGTCCCATTAGTAACAGCTAATTAATCTTCTCACCATCCCGCCACCCCCAAGAGACAGATGCTCTTCTTGACCTGGTCTCTGCCTGTCTTTCCAGGCTCATTCTTTGTGTGTGTGTGCGCCAGCTGTGCTGGACCGCATGCAGGCCTCTAAATAAGTGTGCATTCCTAGGTGTCTGTTTTTACAAATGTGACTATTTTTTGTTTTTTAACCTGGAATGCCCCACCCTTGCCTTTCTTTGCCTGACCAAGTGCTGTTTACTATTAAGGCTCAGCTCAGGTGTCACCAGTGCTGGGATCATTTATTCACCTAATCTAGATTTTTCTGTTTCGTCATAGCACTCCCCTCCCCCCCCAACATTTTAAGTTTTTTCTCACTTTTTTTTTTTCTTACACTGAGAACACTTGAAGGCTGGGAATGCTTTTTGTCTTCTTTTGTCTTTTTTCTTCACTGTCTAAAATAGTGACAATACAGTAGGTGCTTAAATGTCTACAAGTGTGATGACTGCTTGCTACTCTCTCCAGCCAACTCAGTAATTTCCTGTAATCTCAGAATTTGTTATCACTTCTACATTTTTGAGTTTTGTTTTTCTACTTTCTTAAGGCAAGAGGGAAGTCCTGTAAGACAAAGATTTAAATGATACATGTTTCTTGGCCTCTTCTTCATTCCAAATAGGCTGACTTATACCTGAAACAGATAGGAGTAATCTAGGTGGCATTGGGGACTGATTTGGTTCCTGCTTACAAAATGAAGTGGGATTTTTTTGGTGGTGGTGGTTGTTTTTGCCTTAAAGAGAAAAACATATAGGCCCTAAATTCTACCTTTTTAACCCCTTAGATAATTTGGAAATAACCACTTTAATTTGTAATCATACTTTTACTTTTTTAAAGTACCCTATGACGAGAGGACCTGATCTTGCTGCTGCTCCATATAGTACTCAGAAATCATCTGTTCTACCTCTATATGAAGTAAGTTCTTATTTAGATCTTTGTGTTACAAAGTAATTATATTATTTAGAAGTATAATTTTGTCATACTGTATTTTAGAATACTTTTCAGGAGCTCCAGGTAATGAGGCGGAGCCTGAATTTATTTAGAACGCAAATGATGGATTTAGAGTTGGCAATGCTGCGTCAGCAAACCATGGTTTATCATCATATGACCGAGGAGGAAAGGTAAAAGGTTTTTTTTGTCTTCATGTAACTCAAAATATTTTTCATTCCAAAAAAGCATTGTCACCTTTTTTTTTTTAAAGCTTGGTTTTATGTCTAGTGTTGTGTACCTTTTATTTTGTGAATCACTGTAAATAAAATTAGGCATAGTGTTTTACTAATTAAACTGCTTTCAGTGTATTAAGAAAGACAGTGGTTGTAATCTGTTTTTTAGTTTGGAATATTTGGGAGAGAGGGTAGAGGAAGAAAGACCATTTGTCCTACTGGTCACACCTGCGGCAGTTGCTGTCGTGCTAATTTTTAGAACTGGCCATCTCTGTACCTTCTAATGGCTTGTGAGAGAGTGGTGAATGTGAATCTCCAAACTGCTTTTTTCAACCCTGTGCCTGTCATCGAACCAATAGGTATGAAGTTGATCAGCTTCAGAGTTTGAGAAATTCGGTCCGCATGGAACTTCAGGACCTGGAACTGCAGCTGGAGGAGCGCCTGCTGGCCCTGGAGGAGCAGTTCCGCGCCGTGCGCATGCCTTCTCCCTTCCGCTCCTCTGCCCTCATGGTACGGCACCTGGGGGCTTGTCAGCGGTTTTCACTTAGGACTTCATGTATCATGTTCCACATAATTTAGGACCAATGCCTTAATTTTAAAACAACTTATTTTAATGGCATTGAGGCAAGCAGAATGTATAAGGAACCTCTCCCACAGATCAGTTGAATGTGCAAGTTGTGATTCTTTTCTTAAATATTTAGTATATTTAGAAATATACTGAGAAATGTTAATAATATTTTTTTAAATTGAGAAATACAAATATTTACAATAAAGAAATATAAAGTTTTAGGAGTTTTAAAGGAAAAATGATAGTGGATTAATATGTGACTAATTTAGATTTTAATCACTGCCTGTAACTAACTGCCAAGAATGTAAATATATACCTTACTCAGTCTTTTTTCCCCTTCTTGCCTTTGAATACATAACTATTTCTTTTAAATTTTTCCTTTATTTTGGATTCTTTGCCAGTCTATATTTTTTAAGGAATCAAATGAGATCTTTTTTAAAGGCAGAAAACATGTAAACACCCAAGAGAATAAAATACCTTCTCTTTCTTTTGTATCAGTTTTCAAACTTCTGATGTTTCTTTGAGTGAAATTTAAACCTCAGCAGTTGATTATTTTTGCTATTATCTTTGCAGTTGTGAAATAAATTGTTTTGAAATGTTGAAATAGTGAACTTTGCTATTACTTGAACTACATACTTGATTTTGTTAACAGTAGATGACTCCATACACACATATATGTGCCCCCGTGTGGAGTACAATCAGTAGAATAAGAATATGTATCACACATATATGTGTGTAGCATAGAATAAGACTATCAGTTTTCATTGGTGAATATCTTTTTCTGTAAACTGTTTCAGTCCATTATTTTGAGAAATATGTGTTGGTGACAGCAGAGAATCAAAACATCTGCTATGAACCTTCAGTCAGAATTAACACATTTTAAAGGATCCCATGACAGTTGAGAGTGACCTCTGTGACATAAAAGAATGTTTCAGGGCAATAATTAGCCAATTCATTTTATTATGAAACACGTGCATTTTGAAGAAGTAATTTATACATACATACATACATCTATATTGTTCTTATTTTTCAGGGAATGTGTGGCAGTAGAAGCGCTGATAACTTGTCATGCCCTTCTCCATTGAATGTAATGGAACCAGTAAGCCTCTCTCCTTTCAAGTCACTGGGGAAGGGAATGATAATAACATTTCATAAACACACAGTTTTCCCAGTGTAGATGAAATGTTTTTGTTTTTAAATACAGAATTAGATGGTAGCTAAATTGATTGGAAGTGAGTTTGGCATTTCTGAAAGTCTTTTGCCATCTTAGGCCACTAGAAAGCCAGTTAATTGCAATGGTGATTTATCTTTATGGTGTAAAGGAAGTGTAATACAATATAAAAAGTATTTCATTTATGCTGCAGAGGAAATGTGCTTTCACAGTCTGTTTCCAGGTCCTTTAGGTAGTTGGATTTGTAAGATGACTACTTTTTGAACAAAAGTCTGATTTTTACTATATTTTAAAGAAACTGGTTAATTTTGGTGCCAAAACATTATGATTAGCTATTTTGTTTTTCACTAGTTACTGTTCATTAACAAGTAATTTGGACACCCATGCAGTAACAAGTAAAATTTCGTCCAACCATGTAGTCTAGTTATGTATTTTATGGCTTTGTCTCACCATGAATTTACATTTTCCTATGTTTTTGCAAATGAAATCGAGTAGTTATTAAATGAATGAATTAGAATCATGTCTTTACAAGTTAAGTGATTTTTGGCAGTAATCACAACTAGAATTTTAATCTTTTAACCACTAGTCTTAATTTCAAGAGAGAAGAAATGCAATTTTTCTGACTTCCAGGTCACTGAACTGATGCGGGAACAGTCCTATCTGAAGTCTGAATTGGGCATGGGACTTGGAGAAATGGGATTTGAAATTCCTCCTGGAGAAAGCTCAGAATCAGTTTTCTCCCAAGCAACATCAGAGTCATCCTCTGTATGTTCTGGTCCATCTCATGCTAATAGAAGAACTGGAATACCTTCTGGTGACTCAGTGGGCAAACCCAAGACCCATCTGGTACCAAGCAAGAAAGTATTCCGAGCATCAGTGGCTCTAACACCCACTGCTCCTTCTAGAATGGGCTCTGTGCAGACACCTCCGGATGTGGAAAGTTCTGAGGAAGTTGGAGCAGCCGAAGAAGGCTTGGAGGCTGTAGGACCTAAATCTCAAGTGGAAGAAGGGAATGGAAAAATCCCATTAATGCCAGCTGCTGAGGAAATGCATAAAAATGTGGAGCAAGATGAGTTGCAGCAAGTCATACGGGAGGTGAGTAAAATCTATGCTTATTTATTTGGCAGTATGTGTTGCAGGAGGTTTTATTTGAACGTTATTTATAAGATATTCCTTTGATTCACTGTATTCAGTAATTTTCAGAGAGCTTTTAAATTAAATTTTCAGAGAGCTTTCCCATTGATCTAGCTCACGTCTATTAAGATATGTTTCTAATGGCATTTCTGCAGATTCTATACTCCAGTGTGAAATATTAAGTATTAAAGAATTTGATCTATTTGGCTTGATGGGTGGTGGAGATAAATGGAAGATACATGAGTTGTTCAAAGATAAGAAAAAGGTTTACCTTGGGTGATAGCAATGTGTAAACCTGAAGCATTTAACCATAGTTCTAGGTTACCAAAAGGATTGCAAAAAATTAGGAAGATTAGTAGTCACAGGTCAAAATTTCATTGAGAAAATTAGTAAAATAGCTGTTTTGGACACTAAGATCAGGCAATAAGAAGGAATAAATATATTTTACAAAGTGAGAGTACAGATCAGAATTTTTGATAGCTTTTTAATTTTTTCCTTTTCTTCCCAAATTGCACTGTGTCTGGGTACAAAATGTAATAGATTGCACAGGATAAAAATTACGGATGTTGAATTTTTTTTTAATCTATTCTCTTAAGAGTAACTAAGGAAGAATGATAATTATCTGTAGCTCTTTCCCACTGACACTAAAACCCATGATGAGAAAGAATCTTTCCATTGGTTAAAAAGAGGGATATCCTATACATTAAAAAAAAAAAAAGTCACTTCATAAGAGTCTTAATGAGTATGTTGCTCTATAAGATATAAAAGAAAAATACATATAACACATGAAATCCTTAAGTTTAAAGACTAGTAGAAAGGTAAATAAGACTAATTCAGGAAACAATCAAAAAATTACACAGAAAAACATGCAGTATAATGTATTCAAGAATTTAGAAATTGAAACGGTCAAAATAGGCCAGAGAAATTAGGGTTAGTGGCTCCCTATTTTTAATCTGCATATTTCCAATAAATGCAGCTATATGAACCTAATGTATTTTTGAAATTAATTTATGAGTAATATAGAACAAATTTGTAGTGATTATAGATCAAGAATGGTGGCAGCAGACCAGAATCTTCTCTCAAAGGGCCATTGATCCTCTGGGTCCAGAGATTAATTCATGGTAGGAGGTGCCGTCATTCATAGCTGCATAACAGTAGCTTGAGAAGTACAGTAAAAATAAATACAGTTTTACTATGGTATGATATATATATACACATTCCTAAAAATTGTTGTGCTGTGCACATTGGTGCAGTAATAACCACAGGGCTTACGGGGGAAATAGGATTAGAAGCATAACCAAAACTTTGTAAGCGACATATTTAAAAGAGGATAGAAACCTAACAAAAATAACACAATCTTACACATGTTAAATGGTTAAGAAATACATAAATACTGCAGTATATATGGTACTTGACCTTGAAAAATACCTGAAATTTGCTTGTGGAACTGGGCTTTGGAAGGGTTGCAGCTTGTGAAGTATGGCAAGGTAGCAGAGAAGAGAAAGATGAAATCCAGCAGAAAGTTTTAATACCAGATGTGAGTAGGTGTGGCTCATGACACAGTGAACTGAGAAAGCTGGTAGATATTTTGTGTACTGTGCTCCTAGGTTCAGCTGAATGCAGTTAATTGCATTCACCCAGTAATTCTTATAGATGAAGCTGCACATAAGCAGATGTGAAATTTATATTATACTCAAGTTGTTTCCTAATATTTCAGTCATGTTGAGACAAATTTACATTTTCAAAACCAGCATTATAGCAAAAGAGACTACATGTTTATAATTTCTTTTCATGACTTGAATTACCAGTTTAAAGTTTAAAAGGTCTTAATTCTATAAATTTATTTGTTCTACAAATGTAATTTTTTAAGTTGATTGTATGTAGCCAGCTAATGTGGAGCAGGCTCTGTACATCCGTCTTGCTCAGTTAGGTGCAGATGATTACAACCCATTTTTATTTATATGTTTCATATCAAAGATTAATTGTTGCATGAAATTAAGTAATTTTCTCCACACCATATATTAAGAAGTTTTATATGAAGAAGTAAGTTTTAAGGTACATTTTCTTCCCCTAGAAATGTGATATTTTTGCTCCCTTTAGCTTGCTGTAGTTTGAAAGTTTCCCTTGAAAACTCGACTTAATTTTGCTTGTTTGACGTAAATATTCCCTTAATGCACACTTAGGTCCTCATTTTTAAAGTTGTTAATAGGTGGCCTGATTTGTGCTGTGAGTAATTTCCGAGGAGTAAAGCATTCCTAGACTAGAACATTTTGATTCTTTGGCTGATAGAACGTAGCATACAGAAAAGATGGTTGTTTCTTGGTCCTAGAGAAGTATTTGATCATTTACATAGAACCTCCCATAAAATAAGAAAGATTTTATAATTTTGAAGACATTTAAATGGACATGCAAGGCAGATGTTTGAGGAATTTTTCTGAATTTGTAACTAAACCTGTTCATTTGAAACTCCCTAATTCAACATTTGGCATGGTTTGGAGGAAGTTGGGCCTAACATTTACCCTTTTGCTGTTTACAGATAAGGACTTAGCAAGCAAAATATACAGGTGAAACAAGGTGTTGAGAGGAATTTTGATGTACTTAAGAAAATAAACTATTTTGAAGCACTTAAAAAATATACATTATTAGATAAGTTAGTCCAATGCCATTTATAATTGAAAAAAATAGTGTGTTGATACTATCTTAGCTCAGTTATAAGGGTGTTCTGTTAAACTTTGTTTACAAAATATATAAAATTTATAATGAAAAATGCCATTTATAATTGAAAAAAAATAGTGTGTTGATACTATCTTAGCTCAGTTATAAGGGTGTTCTGTTAAACTTTGTTTACAAAATATATAAAATTCAGATTAGTCTTGATGCCATTCATTTCAAATCCATAATCTTTTTGCTTAAATACACATGGTACTGAATAGCTTGTTAAAGCTATTATATCAGTTACTGAGAAAATTAAATTAGACTCTGCCTTTCCAGTAAATTCTGTGCCCCTGACACCATTAACAAAGCCACTCCTCAGGATGGCAGGATTTAAGCCTTGGTTGAACGTTTTGCAGGTGAGGATTAAGCATGTTTGGCAGACACGTTCAGGGAAGTTTTCTTACTGCGCTCGTGGGTGCATGAAAACAATGATGTCTGTCAGGTTTTTGTTCTCATCATTTCACCGTTTATGAAGTTTTGAAAAAGTATGCTCTCATTATAATGTGTTAATACAGTAGAATTCTTTTGAAAGAGAACTCTGAAAGTCCTTTCAGACAAATGTTTAATATACTCATTCCATAACAAAGCTTTTGTCAGATTAACGGTAACGCACTTTTGCACAGATTGTATATGTTGTAGTGGGGAAAAATTACACTCTTAGAATTTGTCCAGGTGGTCTGTGATGCATGTAATCAGTGGCCTGAAACTGTTTACAATTACTTAAAAAGATTACTTAATAGAGTAAATGAGCATGTGCCATAGAAGCAAATCAACAGAATTAAACATCAAAGAATAAACATAGATTGCTTTTCTTTTTTAGAGGGTTCTTTTTTGTTTAATGAATTTCCTAGGCTTGATTCATGCCTTTTAGTATTTTTATTACAGTCCGTCTGACATGCTTTAATCATGTATTTTGGTAAATACATAGCTTCTCTGTGTTCTTACTACAATTTCTTTCAGTGATCACTTGCTCTAATGGCTGCCACAAAGTCATCAGCGAGTAGATGCCTGTTACCCCACACTTCAGACTTGCAACAGTCTGCTTCTATTGCCAATGAGCATTCTTTTCTTAATCTCACTCAAGTATGTGTTCAGTCTTACCACTTTTTGGAAAATGTGCTCATAAGGGCAGTTTTCCCATCCATCCCATTAGAGTTTTCTCACTCCTAATCCTTCCATCCTCCCTGTAGCATCCAAGACTTGGAAGCTAATGTATTTGTCCATACGTTTATTCCTTCAATAAATTATTAAAGGCATTTTATTGTTTTCAGGCTAGTCTGTCTATAATCTTTTGTTTTTCTACTTTCTGTGTCAGATACTGTGTCTCTCTCCCTCTCATACCTTCACTCTGTGTCGCTTCTCTCTCTCATTAGTGCACTGTGTTCAGACATTTATCAAGCACTTACTTTATGCCAGGATACATTGATAAGTGCGACCCAGTTTTCTCCCTGAAGTAGCTCATAGCACAGCACACCCCATTTGACCTCACCCTTCCTATTCCAGGCTCCTTTTCCCTGGTGGGAACAGTCTGTTAGTGACTCTCCTTCTTGCTCCCCTCTCATCTGAGGTGCTCCTGCTGCGGTTTTCTCTCCTCACTGTGACCTGAAGTTGCCCTTATTTTTCATGACCTACGATTTTAAGGTCTGTCATTCTCTGAGAAGTTTTTACTTTTTCCTCTTGTAGCCCATACTGGTCTCTCATTCTCTTTCTTATGTTTTACTGAATTAATACATTATTTTTCCTCTTAATATTTTATGAAACAATATTCATTTTGCGCCCATCTAGATTATAACATCCTCCTTGGACACGCTTCTTTTATGCTTTATTCCAGTAATGTCTGTTCCCTCAAAAAATGTTGGCACACAGTTTTGGTTTGCAGAGAATACTTTTTGGCTTCTGTTTTATTTTTTGAATGATGAAGAATGATGAAAGTTAATAAAATTGCCATATTTCATGGAATAACAGGACTGGGAAGACTATACTACTCATTGTCTTCTGTAAATACAGATTTGCAGAGGTTCTGATTCAACACATTGTGTTTGTACTTGTAATACACTGTGGCTAAGAGATTCTGACTCTCATAATATTTGTATCCAACACATATTCATTTAAAAATAAATCTGAAGTACTATGAAAGTCAAAAACTTTTCCTGATGTTTAAAATTTAGAAATACTGGTACAAGATAAAAAGAGAAGTTTGTATTTATTTAAATATATTCCAATACAGATGGTTGGTAGCTAAGGAGCATTTGTTTCTGTATAAATCTATGTATTATGTACCAGTTTTGCATGACAGATTAATACAGAGCCATTTTTGGAAAGACTTCAATTGAGATGTATTCAGGATGTACTTAGGAAAATTTTAGGAAATAGATCAGGCTGACAGGAAACTGTGGAAATGTAGAATTTTAAAAAGCTGGTTGAAAGTGTCTCAAGTTCTAATTTGGGAAGACATTATCAGTTTATTTCAGGAAATCCACATTTAAAGCCTTCACAAAGAGCTATTTGGAGGTGATGCTGTATCATTAGAGAGAAAAAGGCGTGGACAGGCATGTGTAGTGTCTGGGCATCTGGAAAAGAAAATCTTGATGGAATTATCATTGCCCCTAAGTCTTTGCCTTTTCCAACAATAAAATAAGATTGTATATCCTTATCTGAAGCAAAATTTTCAGACGGGTTACAAACCTCTACCGTACCACTAAGGAAAAACATTTCTTAAGACTTTGTGGTTGTTTAGAGGATGTTTTTCATGTTTTAAAATAAATTGTACCAAATTATTTTTTCTTTCCACTTAAAATGTGCATGTTAGGTTTGAATAATATATAACTTCTTTAGATACTTTGTTTTCAGTTGGTATAAAGAGGCAGTATACTGATATATTCTTTTGCTCCTACTGAGTTTTCTTAACAGTAAGAACACTAAGTAAACTGTCGATGACCATACAAAAATAGACATTGATAAAAAACATAAAAGTAAATCTAACATTTAATCAGTTCTTCTGGGTTACTTTGTGTCCTGAAGCAAATGAAGTTTTTTAGTCTTTATTAAAATAACATTTTTAATGTTCTCAACTTAAGAATTGTGATGTTATTTTATAATGGAATTATCTGAGTTACACCAGACCATACACTGACCTGGGTTTGAGGACAGAAGGACATGATTCCTCACTACCTCTCTATATTTCATGAGGGTTTACATGAGGGTTTTTCTATGGATTAGCTGATTGTAGGAATTAAATGCTGTTTTTGTTTTTCTGAAAACAGAAAAAGTAGATT
Organism: Ursus americanus; assembly: GCF_024610735.1. NCBI lineage: Eukaryota > Metazoa > Chordata > Mammalia > Carnivora > Ursidae > Ursus > Ursus americanus. The sequence goes on from NC_142127.1 coordinate 58,373,376, forward strand.
ATAGTCATTTTGTTAAATTCTTATTTTTCTCTTTTTCCATTCTAGATTAAAGAGTCTATTGTTGGTGAAATCAGACGGGAAATTGTAAGTGGACTTTTGGCAGCAGTATCTTCAAGTAAAGCATCTACTTCTAAGCAAGATGGTCATTAAATGGAATTTATAGGTAAATTTTTCTGAATTTTTTTGGTTTGCTAAATATAAATAACTACTTGGTTTTTAATGCTTTGTTTTCGTAGTACCCAGGACTGTTTCTCTGGCCAATTTTTGATTTTTAGAATGTATATAATAGGTTATCCTGCAGTGTGAAAAACTCACACAGCCCCATTGGAAGTGCAAGCAAGTCAAATCTCATATTTACCTCCAAGGGATTATCAATAGTATGTTATTTTACTCAAATTTCATTATAGCAAATAAATACTGGAATTGAAGAAATCAGGCTTGTAAACCTGAGCATTATTTTGATGCCATTGGTTATAATGGTGTTTCAGATGTACGACTTATGGACCAAGATTGAGAATTAATCACAAATTATTAGTATCTTTCTTAATTTTTTTGTCTTTTAAAGAAAAGTATCCTGGGGCACCTGGGTGGCTCAATCAGTTAAGCATTTACCTTTGGCTCAGGTCATGATCCCAGTGTCCTGGGACTGAGTCCTGCGTCCGGCTCCCTGCTCAGTGGGGAGTCTGCTTCTCCATCTCCCCTGTTCTTGTGCTCTCACTTCCTTGCTCGCTCTCTCTTCCTCCCTCTCAAATAAATAAAATCTTTAAAAAAATAAAGTATTCCATAGGTCCATATCTAATCATATCATAATATATAAAGGATGTTATTTGTATATATATATTTTTAGAGAAGATTCTTATCCTCCTTTTAAAGAACTTTTAACACTAATATTTGAAAGATGTTTAATGCTCACTTCTCTTTCTTTTTTAAGTTTAGCATGGATCCTATTGCCTGTGCGATGTTGGAGTTATCCATGATATACACTGGTGGAGGTGTTACTTGTGCTTCAGAAGATACTTGCTGCTGAGCTGGGCTACTGTATACAGTGTACAATGTTTATTTCTCCTATACATATCTTTTTAAAAAACGTACATAGAAATTTAGGCACTTTGCTGACTTTTTTTCTTTTCTAAACTACCAAAACTGTAGCCATTTGAAAAGCCTAATATTTATTTGTATGTCAATATTTTCCAATTGATTCCCTATGTAGAATTAATTTTAAAACTTGAAAACTTCAGACTTAACCAACTTATAAATAACATTTCTTCAGACTAACTTCTTAAAACACTGACCTCTATGAGGTATTTACTGTGCAATAACTGATTCATTTTTTGAGAGCTTGAAGCAACCAATGATTTGCCCTCCACTGCTGTTAATTAGTGTCACTTCCAAGGAGAAAAATTGTTCTGTTGTAAAAATTGCTCTTAATTCTTGAGGAGGTTACTAATAGCAGTAGGATAGAATTGTATGAGGTTACCTACAACTACTTAATGTTCTTACACTGTAAGCATTGCTACTTTACCAAGACAAATGTAATTTTATTATAGCTTATGTAGTATTTTTCTTTTGGAGACATGCCTTATGTTAAACACTATACTTCTTGCATTGTCCAGACTTCTTATAAGGAGATGTTTCTTCTTCTTTTAGACTAAATAGTAGAGTATTGCCAAAATAATGGGACCTCTGACTTGAATGGATAGAAATGAGTAAGCTGGTTTTGTTTTTCAAAATGGAAGTAATTTAGATTTGTTCTCCTCATAATAGATGGTTTTAATTCAGTTTTAACCAGTGAGAACGGTTTGTTTTTAGGGGGGGAAAGAAAAGGAAGGTGGTTTCCTATTTGGTTTTGTATGTATTAAATAAATGTGTAAAGTAACAACCAAATTTATCAGAATTATTCCTTTAGCATTTATAATTTTCAGCTATTATATTTCTTTGTGTGAAGTTTTAATCAAAAGTGGTTGAGATGTTAACAGTATTCTTTGAAAGAATATCTAAAAGGTTTATAAATGTTTGAATTATCACACAAAGGCTGATTTCTAAAAATAAAACAATAAAGTATTTATTTTGCCTAACATCTTTTTAATAGTTTCTTTTCTTTAACTACAATGTGAAGAATTTGGATTAGATTTGATAAGTAACAAATAAGGTCCAAAAGAATTAGATATAACCTAATAGGTTGATATTCTCTTTTCCCGAAGAGGCTTCTATGATGCTTTGAAAAATACAGTTAAGACCAGACCACCCTGGAGAAAAAGCTTGTACTGATTCCTCTTGGTCTCATCTAGTTTTTTGGTCCTAATTATTACCATCTGAAGCTGAATAAAACTTTCCTTTAAAATGTACTATTAAACTCCAAAGAACAGACATTAAAGTATTATTTTATTCTCTGGTCAAATTATTCAATTTAGTTGATTCTAATAATAGTAATGATACATGTAAACCAGTGACCCCATGTTAAACGTAATACAGGCATCGATGATCTTAACTGTTCAGCTTTGTAGCCACTTAACAGTTCATTTCTAACAATACAAGATACCCGGAGTTTGATAATCAAAATTAGAGATTAAAAGTTGCAGTAATAGGGGCGTCTGGGTGGCACAGGGGTTAAGCGTCTGCCTTCGGCTCAGGGCGTGATCCCGGCATTATGGGATCGAGCCCCACATCAGGCTCCTCCGCTATGAGCCTGCTTCTTCCTCTCCCATTCCCCCTGCTTGTGTTCCCTCTCTCACTGGCTGTCTCTATCTCTGTCAAATAAATAAATTAAAAAAAAAAATCTTTAAAAAAAGTTGCAGTAATAGACTAAGTCAATGGGCAAATCATTTAGAGAAGACTATACACTAGAGGACTATACACTAGAGAATATATAAATGAAATAAAGTGAACTTCAGTATTAGAGTTTCATCCTTCTCTCCATTTTAAACCTTTGTGTTTAAAAGCCACCATGCTAGCTCCTGCTATGTAGAAATGAATGAGAGAGAGAACAAGGCATCTTTTTTTATATGGGTAAGTTTACAAGTACCAAATGAAAAAATATGAAGAAGAATCATAAAAAGAATTTGAGAGAGTGTAGCCTGGGTGGTCAGAGAAGTCTTTACCAAGAAGATGTGGTTTGTGTAAAGTCTTAAAAAATGGGAAGTGGAAAGGATATGGGGTTCAAATAATCAAGAATATTAGTAAAGGTTATTCAGAATGTATAAATTGAGTTTGAGTTCCTATGTGCATGATTAAGAACTGTTTTTAAGTACCCAAGTTGTCTGTAGCTTGCACATGTGCTAAGAGCCTGAAGAAAGAAGGCACGGAAGAAAAAAAAATCTTGAAATGATGGTTTGGAATGTGAGAGTCACCATGAATGATATACCATGGACAAAACTGGGCAGGTGATCAGACCTGAGTACATACTGTTCCTCTACAAATGTTTGACTGAATTTCAGTAACATTTAAAATATGCATTACATCAGTTAAGACTATTTGTTCAGCTGGCCATCTTCGACTTCTAAAAAAAAACCACTTCATGTTTTTAGAGCAGTTTAGGTTTACAACACACTTCAACTTTTTTAGAGGACAATAAGGATGCAGTAAAGTACATGGAAAATAATAGAGTCTGTTTGGGGGTTCCTGAAGAGATGGTGCACTGCCCGTGCTCCTCACTTGTCCACATGGGAATGTGCTGCTAGTGAAAGAAGAATACAAAACCAAAACATAGGCGCTCCTTTTTTCTGTTTTCCTCTCCTGGAAAAGAAGAATTGATAGCTTCCAAGAAGTGGCAAGAGGAAATATCCTATCTTGTAATTAAAGCTGAGGATCTAAGTTGTAATAAGTTACGTATGACTGATTATTGAATCTTTTATAAATGTTGAAATCATTTAATCTGCACTTATCCTGGCTGCATTCTAAATGGAGAAAGTTAAGATGTCATATCTAATTAATAGCTCTTCTTCTGTGTTTTTTTCTATTTGTTTATTACTGTTAAATCCAGTCCTTTACCTTATTCACTTTGTTCTCATTTTGACAAATGATGCTCTTTCTCACTGAGTAATAGCTTACATACAGAATGTCAGTGTGCTTAGCTATAAATTAGAAATGTACTCAAAGAAACATATCAAACAAACAGTGTCCATTTCCCTCACAAGGGTCTTTTCAGGTACCCCAAAGGAGACTAAATCTTGTGAACAATGATTTGCTTACTTAGAGGGTTGACTCACTTTATAATAGTTTGCTGGAGGGGCGCCTGGGTGGTTCAGTGGGTTAAGCATCTGACTTCGGCTTAGGTCATGATCTCGGGGGTCCTGGGATTGCCCTGAAGTCTGTTGGGCTCCATGCTCAGCGGGGAGTCTGCTTCTTCCTTTCCCTTTCCCTTGGTGCCTCCCCTGACTCATGCACTCTCACGCATGCTCTCACTCTCTCAAAATAAAATATTGGAAAAAAAAAAAGTTTGCTGGATACCCACCCTTTACAAGGCTCTGAGCTTATGAAGATGGATATATAAAGAATGAATAAAAGCACATTCTAAAGACAAGTAAACAAGTACATTGTTTAGACCTTTGAAGGAATCAATACATTTAGGAATTAGATTGTCTCCTTTTTGTCCATTTTTTAAAAATCCAATGGGTTCTTCAAATGGATAGAAAAACATATTAAAGATATTGTAGGTAATGTGAGTTGGAATAATATGAAAAATGAATTTTGAAGAGTAGACTTCAGAACGACTTAGAACTAGAACTGAGAAAAGAATGTTGATTTATTTTAGAAATAAAAATATTTGAATTAGTGATGAAATATTTTAAGGAAAATAAGTGGTTTATCTGTAAGCTAAGGAGAAAAATTAAAGGAAACTTGAGACGTTACTTTAACTATACTACTTACGTGAAGGCCAGACAACTACAGAGAAAGCAGGCACTTTGTAAATACTTGTATGTTCTTGTGGTTTTTGGAAAACCTACATTCTGTTGTTATGATGCCCATATTGGTTTAGATTTATAAAAATGTTCCTTGAATCAATCTTGGTGTCATAAATATACTTTTATGGAATCAATAAAAATAGTATCGAATGACAAGTGTACTCAACTTGGACACTCAAATGGTAGGCTTAGCATCATTAACGATGATAATGTTTTAAAACAGAGGTTCATGTTTTATGCTAAATTTACTGTTCTTAATTCTGATGTGCATAAATCTTAGTTTTCCTAAGAAAGCAATTTAGCAGTGTAACACACTTTACAAAGTTAACCTCTTTATGATTTTCTGCATTTAAAAATAGTGCTAAATGTCATATATTTTGCTTCATGTGATATAGGAATGTAAATGCTACTCTTTTTTCAAAACAAATGCACATATTAATAGAACACCTATTTTCTTCCAGTGTAATTAAGCTTACAGCTAGTCATAAGGAGTGTTTTTGTGAAATAAAAGGTTAAACATTATATTTCTACAGGCACTTCCTCAGAAAACAAGTTACTAGATTAAAAGGTAACAAAATATTTTAAGCAAGACGATTTAGAATATGTGAGATTCAAGTCATCAGTGACTTGACAAGGATGTATACCTTTCTAGTGGTTAAGACTCAAGCTGGCCTTAAATCTCTGCTACATAGAACTGTGATGGTGATACTAGTGCCTCTTTAAAGAGTTGTTAGACAAATGTAAATGCACTTAGCACGGTGCTTGGCACAGCTCAATAAGGTGATACTAGTGCCTCTTTAAAGAATTGTTAGACAAATGTAAATGCACTTAGCACGGTGCTTGGCACAGCTCAATAAGGTTTGTGGTGGTGGTGATGGTGGTCACGATGGGTAGAAATAGGGTGACAGGTAATGAGGTTTGGCAAATTATGCTTTATTTGGAAGAGAGAACATGAATTTATAGATCCGGGCCTGAATTTTTCATCTTCATCATCTTTCAAGCAGTAGAACCAGGGATTGACAAAAGACCCTTGATTCTCCTACTTTGCGAAGGGTGAACATTATTGTGTTCAAAACAATACAAAAGACATTTTGTTCTTTGGGGCAAAAATTTTTGCTCAGGGACTACCACTTAGAGCAATGCTTTGCAAACTTTCATATGCATAGAAATCAAATCACCACAGATCTTGTAGATGTGAAGGTTCTGATGGAGTAGGCCTTGGTCCTATTTCTGGGGTCCAAATTTTTGTGTTTCTAGAAGTTCCCAAGGTGAGATTGATGCTGCTAGTCTATGAACTGTACTTTTAATAGCAAAGATTTAGATTAGTAGGTCTTACTGCCTGTATGCCAAATGCTTTGAAGGGAGAAATTTGATAAGCAGGAAAAGGACTTTTTATCTCCAAGGAGATGTCACTTTAGAGGCTCCCTTCAGGAAACTTTTCATTACAGCCCAAAGTTCAAAATTGAGAACAAAGATAACCACAGCACATAGGAGGAAACTATGAGGGGAACTACCGAAGGCCACGTGCAAATGCACAATTGTCAAGACCGGCCTGTTGGCAACATTAACAGCATAAGCAGAGAGCTATTCTGCTGTTAATGATAGCAGGTGATAAGTCTTTATACTATGTTGACTGGACATTGAGCAAATGCAGATAGTCTGAGTGCTCCTGAACTCTGCCACTCAAGAGCAAGGATGAGACCCGAAAAGGAATGAACTAGCTCTGGAGATGCTACCGTAGAAAGAGGACATGAGCTCTAAAGTGTGGTATTTGTTCCATTCAGTGGTGTTTGGAGAAATCTACCATTCCTTTTGGGAAGGGATTAGTGAATAAAAACAATCACAACTGTGTCAAACACATTGTAATATGTTATTCATGTTTCTGAGTTGTTTAGTATATTCATCCGCAGATGATTACGGTTTTGTTTGGTACATCTCAAGTAATTCCTTTTATTATTTCTCAAGTCCTGAGGTTAAAAAAAAATTCCTTAAGGTTTTGCAAATCAATTATATTATATCATATCATATTATATTAATTATATGTATTACCCAGGCCTCCTCAGTCTATGAGGATAAATGGGATTATATTAATGATGATAGACTTTTTTATTCTTTTATCTTTTCCAATCACCTCCTCAGGACTGCTGAAGAATATCGTCTTCCTAGAAGAGTGTTTATTTGGAAAGTCCTCAAGAGCTATTCATATATCTTCACAATAGTCGATCTTTTCTCTTTACTGGAGGCTACAGTGCTCCCTTGCTATTGGGGTCCTCAACTGACCAAAGCCGTGATGATGTCATGCTGCACAGAGGAGGGGCGAGAGCCTCTCTCTTGCGAGATCATTGCTTACTCCGTTGGCAGCAAAGCAGCACTGCCATAACCCAGCCTTCTCAAAAGAATTTCCTGTGAATGTTTTTTTTTTTTTTTAAGATTTTATTTATTTATTTGACAGAGAGAGAGAGACAGCCAGCGAGAGAGGGAACACAAGCAGGGGGAGTGGGAGAGGAAGAAGCAGGCTCCCATGGGAAGAGCCTGACGTGGGGCTCGATCCCAGAACTCCAGGATCACGCCCTGAGCCGAAAGCAGACGCTTAAGGACTGAGCCACCCAGGCGCCCCTCCTGTGAATGTTTCTTTGATCGTTTATGGTTCACTACCATCTCCAAGGGGCTTGTCCATGGGTGAGAAGCACTTAAGACAGACACTTTGCTGTCCTTCCCATCCCCTGTTCTTCTCTGGCGCTGGCAAGCACTCTTGCTGTCTGACAAAACACCAAACTGACCATGGCTGAATATTTAGCATGAACACAAATTAGCACATACAGGCACAAACTGGTTCTCTTTTACTCTTGAACACAGACAAGCGTTTAATGACAAATGTTGAACATTCATATTTTTACTATATTTTCTGAAATAACATAAATTCACTTAACACACATCTAGTGAATAACTGTTGAGGACAAGGCACTAGTGACAAAGTTGATTTTTATATGGCCTTATTTTGCTATTTGCTAATTTGCTAACTTTGCTAGCATCTGAATCAAGTTTCTCAAGATTCACAAAGGAGAATTTTTATTTTGGTACAATTTTTTATTGTTGTTGTTATCTTTCACTGCTGTATAAGAAGCTAAAATCAGAACATAAATAATATCACAGATCAGTCAGGTGTAATCCTAACCATTTTTTAGAGTAGATATTAATTTCCCAGAAGCGTCTACTTGGTCCATTGTGCCTGTTATGCCCATAATGGGAAAGGGAAATAAATGAATGAAACAATTCATCTCTTGTGAAATGTTCTACCTTTTCAGACTCTAGATACACAGTTGGCAGGAATTATTTGTAAAAATGCACAACAGCAGTAAAGGAAACTTCATCCATTATCAGAAATTATGTGAGTTATAGAACACACTTGTGATTATCACTCATGATTCTGGGGACAGTTTTTCTTTCTTATTTTTTTTTAAAGACTTTTTTATTTATTCACCTGACAGAGAGAGAGACAGCCAGTGAGAGAGGGAACACAAGCAGGGGGAGTGGGAGAGGAAGAAGCAGGCTCCCAGCAGAAGAGCCTGATGTGGGGCTCGATCCCAGAACTCCGGGATCATGCCCTGAGCCGAAGGTAGACGCTTAAGGACTGAGCCACCCAGGCGCCCCTGGGGACAGTTTTTCAAAATAGGTTTAACCTTCCAAGGGTTCTGGATTTGTGTCTGCTCCTAAATAAATTATCCCTATTACTATTATTATTATTATTATTTTTTTTTTTAAGAAATCCAAGTAACAGAATGCCTGGCTTCATTAAAACCAATCTGGAATGCAATATGGAACATCAGCAAAACTGACAACAGTCTATCTACGCTTGGTTTATGAATTAGCTGAATTATAGCCAAGCCAGCAACAAAGCAAATTTCTTTATACTCTCCAACTAATAAAAATAAAGGGAACAGAGGAAGAGACAGTTGGGGGAATTAGGAATTGCCTGGATTAAGTCATTTGGTGAGGAAATACCTCTATGATGGAAAAATCCTAACCACAGACACCTATTGAGCAATACAGATTTCTTTTATAGTATGTTCTCAATTTCAGCATTTCTTTCTGCTTTTTTCTTCTTTTTTCACCTCTTTCCCTTCAAGACCTAGAGATTATTTCCTTACTGAGAGATTTCTTGAACCCTACTTTTCTGCTCTGAGAACATTGTTTTCTTCTTCAAATCTGTGCATTATAGTAGTTGATAGAACTGGATTAAATATCACATTTTGCCAACAAGTGTCCCTTTCAGTATCATTCTAGTCTGAACACTGAGTTTGAGACTTCAGGTTGTATAAAGCAAGTTAAGTCTTCATGTGATCTGTCCTGCATGTTTGAGTCTGTACTGAATTTGCTAAAAATCACAGACATGTATATTCATTTATTTTTCAAGAAAATATTGCTAAAAATATACACATCTGAAGTGAGTAGAGGAACATAAGTAAGCGTTAAGAGGTCCAACCTAGAGGCAGACAGGCCTCAGTTCCTGGCTTAGCTCTGCCACTTTCTTACTTGTTGTAGCCTCACTCTCCTGAAAATGACATCAGTACCTACCTCTTTGGTTTATTATGGGAGATTAATAAGGTATAATAACATAAGGATATTTAGTATACTCCCTAGCATATGGTAAGAGCTCAAAAAATAGTTACTATTAGCAAGAGGTAGTAATGATAATAATAGAAAAGAAAGTAAAAACATACCAGTGTATTAAGATACCAAGATAATATACTGTATTATCTTAATCAACTGAGTGAAAATACAGCTGAAGTTATTCTAACTTTACGTTAAATAAACCACCACAAACATTGTGTGATTTGTCATGCCTAAGTTTTATTTAATTCAAGAAAAGCTCAGTGTTAGATATATTTGTCACAAGTTTATCTTTTCTGTTATTTTTAATACAGTTGGCACTGCAATAAAAGATCAATTAGGATAATTGCCAATGGTGAGATGCTTGACCCTGTATTATTTATTTAAAGGATTTGGAGCTTCGGAAAATTGGAATCCTTAGTTTTGGCTATTGATAGCCCTTTATTGTTTTCTTATGAATGCCCTTGACAACAACTTTTTCTTAGCATAAACCTCCTGTTTCTTTTCTTTCATTTTTTCTAAAATGAATCAATGAACAACTGAGTTAAGCTTTTAAAAACCCTCTAAGCATAGCAATTCTCAGCGGGGCAAGAGTAATTACAGAATATGTGTGTGTGTGTGCGTGTGTGTGTGTGCGCGCGCGCGTGTGCGTGTGCATTTATGCACATATGCATGGGCATGATGTTTTTATTGTTTTATAATTTTGTATTTGGAGAAATATTCCTTTGAAATACAAGCTACAGAAAACACAACCTTCTAAAATCTTCTGAAAGGGTGGGGTATGGGTTTTAAAAAGATGAGAAAAACTAGCAAATTAAGCTAATTTATTTTCAATTAGGAATATTACAAATAAGATGTACTACACCCAGAGTGCATTATGATGATTTACTTTTGAGTTCTACTATTCAGAATATTATAATTCTAACTGATATATAATAGCTAAGAGATTTTCAAATTGATATAATTCTGAAGGACATACAATTAAAACTTTAAAAAATATTCAACTGGTAGAAACTGCAAACAATTTTGACAATTTTAAAGTCACTACAATGGAAGAGTTGACCTTTCCTATCTAGACGGGAGAATTTACAGCTCTGGGTCACAAGGATTGCTAAGGGAGGAACAGTTAGTTACTTCACCATGACTTGTATATCTTAGAGACTAAAGATCAGGAAGTGTGCACATCAGTATTTCATGACCTTGATATCTCATGACAGTCAAGAAAAAGAAGAGGCACTTTTGAGAAGTTATGGCTCCTGCCAACTTCCTGGTTTCTTCTTTAAACAAGGAACACTTAGATTCTGGTACAATACTAGAAAAACACAGCACATGCAGCAGGTGCTTCTTCCCCGCCCACCTATTTTTATGGTTGTTGGGACAAAATACCATAATTATTTCTCAAAGATTATGGGACTTCTAATTAACAATGATGATCTACAAAAATAACTATAAAAGAACTTCCCAGTATTTTAAGTCCCTGGTTATATAGTTATTAAAATGCATATTTTTGTTGTTTGTTCTTGGGAAGAAATGTATAAGTGGTTTTATATACTCAAGCCCACATTTACAGATTCTAAGCACATAAAAATCCATTTGTAGATTGTGCCATACGTCACTTCTTTCCCTTCAAGAAAATATTATATGTGAAGCCTTAGCGTCTCAGATTACTTCTTATATTTTCCCTTTGTTGAAATAGCGAAGTAGGCCCAACAAGTTCCAGTTCCACTTACAAAATATGAATTGTCTTTGTTTTTCGGGTACCTTGCTTCTTCACAAGTCCTGAGCACCTAAGTCCTGCATATCCAGTCATCTCCACTGCTAATACCTTAGTTCAGGCCCTCTTGCGTCTTAGGCCCTTTTGCAATTATGGCACTATGTGCCACCTTGGCCTTTCTGCCTACAGTAGTTCATCTGCTGCCTATATTCCTCCATATGATTAGAGTGATTGAGTGAAAGTCCAAATGCATCCCTTTTTGCATCTTCAAGCCTATTTCTTGAAAGCCCATGATATGCAGCTGTGCCTCAGCCATTCTCAACTTTGCAGCTCCATCCTTCCCTGTATTTGCATGTTCTGTTCTCTGCTTGGGAAGTCCTTTCCCTCTTCTCCAATGTCGCCCATTTTAAGCATCTCTTCCTCTAGGAAACCCTCTGTGATCTACCCAGCAGAGATCACTATTTGGTCTATGCCTCCACTCTACAGAGTACATAACTTTATGCTTGAGTGTGTGTGTGTGTGTGTGTGTGTGTGTGTGTGTGTGTGTGTATCAGCTTTATTGAAATATAATTCATACACCATACAGTTCACCTATTTAATGTGTAAATTCCATGGTTTTTAATATATCCACAAAGTTGTGCAACCATCATCAGAGTTAATTTTAGAACACTTTTATCACCCCCAAAACACCCAGTACCTATTAGCAGTCACTCCCCATTCTTCTTTGACTCACCCCCATCCTAGGCAACTACGATTTACTTCCTATCTCTATAGATTTGCTTATTCTGGGGTGATCTGTGTGGTTCAGTCGGTTTAGTGCCCAACTCTTGATTTCAGTTCTGGTCATGATCTCAGGATTGTGAGATCCATCCCCAAGTCAGGCTTCATGCTGGGCATGGAGCCTGCGTAAGATTCTCTTTTTCCCTCTCTCTGTGCCCCTCCCCCACCTCTCTTTCTTAAAAAATAAACAAAGATTTGCTTATTCTGGGCATCTCACAGAAATGGAATAATATAATATGTAACCGTGTGTGACCGACTTCTTTCACAACAATATTTTCAAAATTCATCCAGGTAGCATATATCAGTACTTCATTCCTTTTTACTGCTGAATTATATTCCATTGTATGAATGTACCACATTTTGTTTATTCATTCATCATTTGAAGGACATTGGGCTGTTTTCACTTTTTGTCTATTATGAATAATGCTGCTAAGTACTTTCATGTGCAAGTTTTTGTATGGACATGTATTTTTATTTATCTTAGGTAGAAGTGGATTTCTGGGGCATATGGTAACCATATGTTTAACCTTCTGAGGAACTGCTAGGCTATTTTCCAAAGTAGCTAGTCAAACATAGAGTTAACAAAGATTAAATAGAGTTATTATATGACTGCTTTACATCCCTACTAGCAGTGTATGAGGGTTACAATTTCGCCACATCCTCCACATGTCTTTTATTACTATTATTATTATTATTCTAGCCATCCTAATGGGTGGGTGGTAGTATCTCTTTGTGGTTTTGAAGAATCTTTTTCTGAAGGATATTGAGCATCTTTTCAGGTGCTTATTAACCATTTATATATCTTCTTTGGAGAAATGTCTATTCAGATCCTTTGGCCATTTTAAAAATCGGGTCACTTTTCTATTATTGAGTTGTAAGAGTTCTTTTTATATTCTAGATGAGTCCTTTATCAGATATACGATTTATATATGATTTGCAAAATTTTCCTCCTATTCTGTGTCCTGTCTTTTCTTTTCACTTTCTTGATGATGTTCCTGAAGCACAAAAGTTTTTGATTTGAATAAAATCATTGCCTAATCCAAAGTCATGGAGATTTACTGTTGTCTTTCAGGCATTTTATACTTCAAGTTCTTACATTTAGATTTTTATGGATTTTGAGTTTCAATTTTTATATATGTGAGGTAGGGATCCAACTTCATTAATTTTCATGGAGATATAGTACAGACCTTTGTTATTTTTTCATTTATCTTACTATGGTGTAATTAACTATTTAGTGTATGTCTTTCAAACTACATTAAGACAGGAACATGCCTTACTTGCCATAGTATACCTAGAACAGTGCTTGGCATGTAGTTGTTCAATACATACTTATTAAATGGAACTTAACTGGGAGGAAAATATTGATCATTTTTTATTGTTACCATAAAACTAAGTTATTTTTATTGAAACATGCAAATTATTTAATTTTTTAGGATAGTAATATTTTACAAGGATATGCCTATTTTAGATGAACATTAAAAGATTCCCAAACTGGGTTAGATCTATAATCCAGCTCAACAGATATTGTTTACTGTCAGAGAAACAAGAGCTATATTATAAAATGTTTAATTCTTCTCCATAATTCTGGTATCAGTGATAAGAGACATTACCCCCCCATATTAATTCCTTATGCAATCATTTTTTACTTGGTGTAGCAGATCATATTTTCTAAAGATGGGGCCAATAATATCATCCTGTTCCATATACTCTTCTAAAACTTTGCCACTTCCCCATCGAGAGCTGGAGTCTATATCACTTCCTTTTGCAACTGGCTGAAACTTTAAGACTGCTTTGAACTCCAGAGTATAGAAGTGACCTATGACTTTCAAGGTCAGGACATAAAAAATGCCATGCACTGACACTTGGTTCTCTCAGGATGCTTGCTCTTCAGACCCAGCCACCATGCTGGTAAGAAGGCCAAAACATCTAGGAAGAGGCCGATGTAAAGAACAGAAACTCCGGCCTTTGGTCTTGGCTGAACTCCCAGCTAACAGCACCAAATTGCCAACCACGTGAATGAGTTACCTTGACAGCAAATTCTCTAGTTGCCAGTCATGCCAACGCAGATGATGTCATATAGAGTTGAGACAAATGGTCCCTGCTAAGCTTGTTCAAATCGTAGATTCATGAACAAAATAAATAATAGATGTTGCTTTAAACCACTAATTTTAGGGATAGTTCATGCATCAACAGGTAACTGCTACTAAGTTTGGAGCCTAGAAGTGGGGTGCTGCTGTAACAAAAACCTAAAATGTGGCACTGACTTTGGACTTGTACTGTGAGAAGAAGTTGAAATGCTGTTGAGGAGGCTGTTAGTGAAATTCAAAGGGTCTCAAGTAGAGTGTTAGTGGAAGCCTAAAAGGCCTTGAAGCAAAACTTTAAAGGAAACAGAGGAAAAATTATTGGAAGCTGAAGGAAGGGTAACCCTTGTTAGGTGATCCCAGAGAGTTTGCCAACATAATCATTTGTGATAATGTGGCAAAAAGTAAATGTACCTTTAATAAACTCAAAGATCGAGCTAGGAGATTTCCAGGCAGAATATTCAAAATGCCATCTGATTTTTTTTTCATTGCCTATGACAAAATGTGAGAAGAAATGAGCTAAAGAATAAATTATTAAATATAAAAGAGCCAGAACTTGCTGGATTTGAAATAAAGTTGTTTCTTATATCCAGTTTCTTTAAAAACAAGTTGAAAACAATGGCTTCCGGAAAAGATCAAATCCAGTATAAGCCTGTAAGATCTTTGTTAATATTTCAGAAGGATTTAAGACAGTTACTCATAGAACATTTCAAACAGAGGAAAGGTCCTTTCAGGATCTTTTTTTTTTTTTTTTAAGATTTTATTTATTCATTTGAGAGAGAGAGAGAGAGAGGGAGAGTGAGCCAGCACACGAGCAGGGGCAGAGGGAGAGGGAGAAGCAGACTCCCTGCTGAGTGGACAGCCCTGGGAGGGGCTTGATCCCAAGACCCTGAGATCACGACCTGAGCCTTGAGCAGAAGGCAGATACTTAAAGGACTGAACCACCCAGCTGCCCCTCCTTTCAGGATCTTATTTTTTTTTTATCTTAAAAAAATGTATAATTAAGTTTGAATTGTTATATTAGTAAAGTAGTTTATAAAGACATCAATGAACGGTATAAAAAGGATTAATGCATTTTGGGGTATCACCAAAAATAGACTGCTGTTTAAAAAATTCCTATTCTCTCTCTTTCTTTCCCAATCTTTTCTTCTCTTCTCTCTTCCTTTCTCTCAAATCCATGGAATACATACAAAAATATTTACTAAAGAGACTCAGATACAAAACAGGAACTAAGCAAATAAGAATAAGTACAGTAAAAACAAAACATGCAAGCAAATTTTGGAAAATGTACCAATAGGGAGTACGCTAAAGGTATCATCACAAAACACATGTTGACTGATACACACAGGAGAAGGGTCAGTGACATGACAATTCTAAACTTTATGTAACTAATGTGCCTAAGATAAGACAATTGTAGAAGATTAAGGTTAGATTTGGACTCTTTTTTTTTTCAATTTTATAATATTTTTAAATTATATTATGTTAGTCACCATACAGTACATCCCTAGTTTGTGGAGAAAGGGGATCCCTCCTACATTGTTGGTGGGAATGCAAGTTGGTACAGCCACTTTGGAAAACAGTGTGGAGGTCCCTTAAAAAGTTAAAAATTGAGCTACCCCACGATCCAGCAATTGCACTACTGGGTATTTACCCCAAAGATACAGATGTAGTGAAGAGAAGGGCCATATGCACACCAATGTTCATAGCAACATTGTCCACAATAGCTAATCATGGAAGGAGCCAAGATGCCCTTAAACAGATGACTGGATTAAGAAGTTGTGGTCCATATATACAATGGAATATTAGCCATCAAAAAGAACGATTTCTCAACATTTGCTGCAACATGGACGGGACTGGAGGAGATAATGCTAAGCAAAATAAGTCAAGCAGAGAAAGACAATTATCATATGGTTTCACTCATTTATGGAACAAAAGAAGTAGGAAGATCGGTAGGAGAAGAAGGGGAAGAAGAAAAGGGGGGTTAACAGAAGGTTGAATGAACCACGAGAGACTATGGACTCTGGGAAACAAACTGAGGGCTTCAGAGGGGAGGGGGTGGGGGAATGGGATGGACTGGTGATGGGTGTTGAGAAGGGCACGTATTGCATAGTGCACTGGGTGTTTTACGCAAGTAATGAATCCTTTCAGGATCTTAATGCCTGCCTGGCCACATCGTTTCAGTTAAATAATAGGGCTTCTAAGATTCTTAATGGTGTTCTCTCACATCAGTCTCTAAAGAGGCCTAACTACACAACTTTATCTTGAAGAGCTTTGTGAATTTGGCTTTTGTCTAATGAAATTGGTTATAAATGAATACTTAAGAAACCTATAAGGATTTTTAAAGAATTATACCACCTTCCACTGAAAACAATATAAAATAAAGAGGGCTTTCAAGCCCCAAACTTAGAGGCAGGGGGCAGGCCTTTTTAATTCACACTACCTTTTTGCTACACCAGATTATCCATTGCCTTGCTTGGGTGATGTATTATTTTCTTTTACATGTCTTAAATTTTCATATTTCAAAAGACATTTTCTTATCTCTAATATTGCTGGAATCTGAAGAACAAGATGTTGTCCCTACTCTATTAATTTAATAAGTTTTGGAGGCTTCGAATAAACTGTCACACAGAGTTTAAGATTGAAAAACACTAGAATTTGATTTTTGTCTCATAATGTAGCTTCCTCCCACCTACTACCCACCATCTACATTGCTTCAAAAGTTTATGTTTCCCTTTTACCTATTTTCTGCCTTTTCTCTGTCTTTAAGTATATTGGCCAGAACTATACTTAATGTTTCAGAGCAGATGACATGCTGCTTTTGTCAAAGGACAAGGTTGTATCTTTTTTTTTTTTTTTTTACCACAATACTCTTTTCGGTGATCGTGGAGATAATATTGTCTTATTAAATCTGGTGTGATTGAAAATTTTCTTAAACATATTTAGCCATAAATCCCCGAGCAAGAAGATTGCGTTGTCAACTGCCTCTATGAGAAGCAATTCATGGATTATGGGAAATAAAGTAGGAAGCAAATATCACCTCAAATGTAGTCCATAGAAATAGTAAATATTGGCAGAATCCTGTTTAAATAGTGAGAAAAGATTATTCCATGTTTTTCCTTTCATTCATTTCACTTATGTTAAGTTTATGGAGGTGAACTCAAGTTTAAATATATCTGAAATACTTCCCTTTGCATTTGGCATTTTGGCACTGAAAGCCAGTGTCTCAGCAGGTACATATTTGGAATTGTCTCAGACCCTCTGTGAAGTATGTCCTTCCCTGTGCAGCATGCATTTGCAATGTCAACAGTAGCTAAGTACCAGTTGAGCTGCATTCCTTGTAAAGCAATCTAATTATGGCAAACTCAAAGACCTTAGCCCTGGTGATAATTTCCAGAATGAAATGTTCACAAGATGAAATGGAAAAGCATCAGTTGCTCATCCTTTTCTCTGCCATCCTTGTTTATGAAAATCTAAAAATGTGAATGAGCTTCCCTCATTTGTGTTTGCCCAGTTTCATAGAGACATATACAGAATTTGGCCCAGTCAGTTGGCATTTCTATGCAAGTTCTATACAAATGGCTTTCTACTGTTTGAACAACTAGTCACTTTTTCTGGATCCAAAGTCATTTACTTACAAAGAAACAAACCCAATTTGATCAAATTATTAATTCAAGACTCAATGGTGAGTAATGGTGGAATCTCATTTTTTAGTTGTTAGTTGATTAGTCCAGTTTTTTATGGCTTAACAGTCATTGTCTGTCAGATCTTTATTCCTGATTTACTCCGACAGACTGTTTTCCTATTAATTTATGCATATTTCTTTAGTATTCTTCTCACTCCAGTTAGAAGACAGTAGCCAAGATTTATAATCCCTTGCTTGAGGGTTGTGATGCAGGGCTGATTCTCCAACACTAAAGGAGGAGAGCTTGCTATCATGGATTCTGCTCTTAAGAGGACTCCACTTTGGCTCTTATTTTTTGGACTGCTTTGGAGAAAAGCCACCACCAACACAAGACAGCAACTACAACTCTTCTACAGCAGGGTCCCTGGAGAAGTGGGTATGGTGCAGGCTGGGTATTCTCAGACCAGACACCACTGTTCTTCAACTCTGATGACTTATATAGAACATGGCTTCTAATGAAAAAAAACAACAACAAAAACCTCCTTTCCTATAGAAAGAAGCCCACATATCCTTTAAGATTATCTTCAGCAACCATGTGAACTTCAAAGTTCATATAAAGGTAAATAATCTAATAGAACTTACTATCACTAGGTCAGAAGGCAGTTAGGAACTCTAGACAAAAGATAATATCCGAAAGAATTTGTGTGTGTGTGTGTGGGGGGGTCTTAAATGTGTAATTTTCCCATATTTTTGTTGTTGTTGTTGTTTACATCCATCTGTTTTCCTAAAATGAATACCAGAAACACATATGAATTGAAAAAGATCTCTGTACTTGTTTTGGGATCATCTAGTGTGATTGTACCAAGTGTAGAGGTATTCTTCAGAGATAAGCCTAAGGGACAGTGTGGGAAAAGGCTCTGATCTCTTGAAAACAGAAATTCCCAAATAAGATGAATTTTTAATTCAGGTTCTTGAGTGGCTCAGTTGGTTAAGTGTCTGCCTTCGGCTTGGGTCATGATCCCAGCTGGGATTGAGCCCTGCATCAGGCTCCCTGCTCAGTCGGGAGTCTACTTCTCCCCCTCCCCCTGTGTGCTGAACTCTATCTCTCAAATAAATCTTTATTTAAAAAAAGATGAGTTTTTAATTCATTCATTGTGACTTAAACATGCAGAAATGCAGATTTTTCTTCTCTAAGACTGAGCTTGCTCAGGGGCACCTGGGAGGATCTGACAGTTAAGCGTCTGACTCTTGATTTCTGCTCAGGTCATGATCTCAAGGTCCTGGGATCAAGCCCAGCGTCAAGCTGTAGGCTCAGTGGGGAGTCTGCTCAAGATTCTCTCTCCCTCTCCCTCTGCCCCAGACCCCTCACCCTGTGCTCTCTCTTTCGAATAAATAAATAAATCTTTAAAAAATTAAGCTTGCTCACCATCTCTTTACATTTGATACTTATCAAAATATAATTTTCAAAAAAATTAAAAACATGGCTCTTCTACAAATATAAAATTAGCAAGTGTTAAAGACTGATTTAATTAATTACTGAGGGAACTAGAGGGATAATAAAGCTAATTGGAAAATGCACTGGACAGGCAGAAATATTATAATTGAAAAAAAAAGAATATAGAATAAAATTGTTAACCTGAATTTTAAAACCTGTGTTTTATTTCTACCATATAGAAACCATTTACATATCTATATGAAAAATTTATTTGCAATGCTAATGGACAAAAACAATTTGAATGGTATCAGTTTTTCTATAAGTTAACATTTACTTTTTTACAGTTGTAAGTTACCCTAATTAATGGAAATAGTAAGTCAACACAAATCTACATACCCTTAAAGAATCAATCTTTTTCCTCTTTCCCCTTTGGAATTTTTCTTTTTACTGTGCTGATACAATTAATTATATTTTCTCTCAAGATGAGAAATGCAGAGCAATTTCTCTGAGTTGTGATTCTAATAAAGGAGTGAAATTATGATACAAATATGTTGGTATTTATTTTTTATAAAATTAAAAACCAGTATCTATGCTATTTTTTTAATTTTGAAAGCGTGTTCAGAAGTCAAAATAGTTAATGAAATGCATAATGCTTATAAATTTAAATACAAACTTCATGAAAAAACTACAAATCACAAATTTAAAAATAAATACAAAAGAATATAGTCAATGATACTGTAATAACTTTGGTAACAGATGGTAGCTACACTTGTGGTGGGCACAATATAAAATATAAACTTGTGGAATCATTATACTGAACACCTGAGAGTAATGTAGCATTGTGTGTCAACTACACTCCAATTATAAATAAATAAATAAAATTTAAAAAACGAAAATATAAACATCAAAAATTTTCACTCTATTATAAATTAACAGATAAAAATGCAAAAAGAATAAAAATATTAAGTCAAAGATTCATAAAATGCTGAGAGCTTAATCATTCGAAATAATATCATTCAATTTTTAATTACAATTAAAGAAAAAAATGCCCTCGAATACTGGTGTGGTTAGATGACAAGGTTGCTTTTGTGTAAATTGTTACAGGTATTGAAAAAGTTTTTTTGACTTTTATTTAAAGTAATATGAAGTATAATTTCAAATTGAGGATTGTGGTGTTACAATAGGATGCCTTCTAAATGAGGGCACCATTGTTTAATGTAAAATTTTAAAGGAGTATAATGATTCTCTGGGAATATCTCAACATATAAATGGTAACAATTCCAGCCCTTACTCCTCAATACTGACTGCTTTTAAGATTTTCCCTTTAATACTAGTTTTTAGCAATCTGATTATGGTTTGCCTTGGGTGGTTTGAGTTTCTTGGATGAGATTCTTGGATCTGTGGGTTTATATTTTCAACAAATTTGGAAATTTCTTAGTCATTTTTTCTCAAAATTTTTTTTCTGTCCTCCCATCCCTCCTTTCCTTCTGAGACTGCAACTACATGTATGTTAAACTTTTGATATTGTTCCTCAGGTCACTGTGGTTCTGTTCTTCCCACCACCACCCTACTAACAACTCACCCCCACCCCACTCCAACACCCACTGCTCCTCAGCCTCCCTCTATGCTTCCTTTTGGATATTTCAATTGCTATATTTCAATTGCTATGTCTTCAAGTTCATGGGTTTTTTTCTGTAGTATTAGTTATTAATATCATTGAATGAAATTTTCAATTGCAATATTATATTTTCATCTCTAGAAGTTCCATTTGGTTATTTTTATATCTCCCATTTCTCTCCTTATCGTATTTCCATGATGCTAATTCCATCATGTCTGTCATTTTGGGGACTGTTTATATGAACTGACTTATCTCTTGGTTATGGGGCACATTTCCCTGCTTCTTCACTTGACTAGTAATAATTTCATTAGATGCTGGACATTGTGATTTTATGCCATGGAGTGCTGGATTTTATGGTCTTCCTTTAAAGAGTATCGGATATTGCTCTGGCAGGGTAAGCTACTTGCAGATCAGCTTGATTCATTCAAAGCTTGCCTTTCAGTTTTTCCGTAGCCTTTAAACCCACTACTACCCCTGAACCTTCTGGTTTCTTTAATGAAATGCCATGTATTTGACAACATTTCTCCACTCAGACTGATGGGAACTCAAATGATTCCTAGGTTTACATAAGTTCTGAGGATAGTTTAGTTTACAGCTCCCTAGTAATGATCTTCCCCAGCAGTCGTTTTTTGGCTGGTAATATTAAATTTCACCTCACCCACCAAAGACTTTTATGCAGATTTCTAGGGTGCATTCTTTGCATAGCTCCCTCTTCTCTGGTAATTTTCCTTGCAAATTCTAGCTGCTTCGGCCTCCCTCATCTCTAAGCTCTGTCTTCTGAACTCATTGTAAGTGCCAGCTTCTGTTCGGGTTTATCCTCCTGTACTGCAGTCCAGAAATTCCTGGAACAATCATAGGGTTCATTTTAGCTAGTTCCCTTCTCAGAAAGCACAGTTATTCAATGTATAAAAACAGTTGTTTCATCCACTTTGTCCAGTTTTGTAGTTGTTTGTAGTAGGAGGGTAAGCTCTGTGAGTAGTTGTGCTTCGGTATAAGGACACATCAATTAAAAAAAAACTGCAGGATAATGACACTGTGCCAACAAAAATAAGTGTTTTCTTACTTAAATATAGCATGGTATATTGGAATAGTAGATTGCCAACAAATGGTAGCAGCCACTATGTCTGGAGGAAATAGACCAACTTCCATTGTTGACTAAAGCCTATTTCAGCTTTGTTAGTATTTCAGATCCAGTGAAATTTTCTTATTTCCATTCCATGTCTGGTTTAGGAGACTCCGTACAGCCTTCTGCTAAGGGTTATAGCAACTCCAACTTGAGCATGTGCAAATGTCTGCAGACGGAGATGAAGGTGCTGCACACGGGGTGCTACCACAGGCCTTCTCAGTCTAAAGATTCCTCATTGCCCTTTACTTTACCACACCCATGGCAATTTGGCATAGAACACTCTTTGAGGCTGCCACCAATTAGAATTCCAGGCCCAAAACAAATGAAAGTTCCTTTTGCTCATAGAACTGAGCTATTTGAGAGTTTTCTGCCAGCTAGTTTATTGTCTAACCACCCTCCTCTTCACCTGGGGAAAAGGCAGGGCAGGAGACTCTCTGGAAACTCATCTATGATGCACTTATGTGTTTTACTCACCCGAGGATCCTTTCCACATGCTTTGGACTGAATTGTGCTCCCCCCTCCTGCCCAATTTATATGTTGAAGTCCTAACCTGCAGACTGGCTGCATTTGGAGTAAGGAAATAATTAAGGTTGAAGGAGGCCATAAGAGGAGAGCCCTGATCCAATATGATTAGTGTCTTTGTAAGAGGAGACTCCCATATGCTTGCTCGCTATTTCTGCCAGGGAGGTCGAAGAGAAAAGGTGACAATCTACAAGCCAGGAGGAGGGTCTTCACAAGGAACTGGATAGGCTAGCACCTTGATCTCGGACTTCCCAGCCTCAGAACTGTGAGAAATAAATTTCTATTGTTTAGCCACCCAGTCTGTGATCAGCCCCCAAGCAGTCCAAGATTCCACACCAAAGGGAGGTTTTGTTATTTTTTGGTTTCCTTTCTTTGGGATAGAAAACTGCCTTTCTGAGACCAACTCTATTTTTCGTATTTTAAAGGTTTTTAGTAAAAACTCTTCTCAGTCTTCCAGGATTTATTTCTTCACATTTAAAGGAAAGACTATGGAGTTAAAAACAAAACAAAGAAAACATGCAAAAAACCAAAACTTTCTCTATCTCAATCTCTTGTCTGGCTCTTGAAATTGAAACCCAAATTGAAGACTGTCCTTAATGAAACTGATTTTAGGAACCTAATGCTGGAAGCCAAAAACCAAACTCTTGATTACTGACTCTTTTTCCTTTTCAATGATAACAATCTTAATTCTCTCAGAGGTAATGAATAGCTCTAGTTGAATAGGGGTAAGATTAAGCAACAACAACAAATTCAAGGAAGTGCCAAAAAGAAAAGCATAGTAATGTATTTCAAAATATGATTTCATTGCACAAATGTAAGATTCCTTATCCATATATAAAAAATAATTGAGAACTAGGTAACAACAATGGTTAAAAAAAAAGCAGTACTCTTTTCTAAGCTACTTCTCCTACCTCTCTTGATCCCTTGGTATTGCTACAACTCCTTTGACAAGATTCTCTTCTCTGTCAGGGTTTCTGGTATAGAGTTCTTATGGGTAGTACATGCATGGGCCCCACATTGGTCTCAGGACTGCTGCCTGTCTGACATTTTCCATGTCTTACATTGGAGTGTGACACAGGGTTGGCTGAGGTCTCCCTGTTTCCTCCTCTTGGTCCTGGGTTCTGGTGTGCAGGGGCTCCATTAGATGAGCCTACTAATGGTGATAGAAAGTGTACTCCCCCTAGCAATATTATTAATGTATGTAGTTTCCGTGTAGAGTAGACTTTTTATTTTTCAGGTCCTATTTGTATTACCAGGTATTACATATTTCTTGATATCCTTTTCGATTTCTTGAGAGATTTAGATCTCTTAACTGACAGAGTTAGAAGACAACCCATAGGGGAATCCCATGAGGTTACCTGGAAATATCACCATTTACTACAAAATCAGCCAGTTTCTTATGATTTAATCCAAGTATCTTCCTACTCCTCTCCCTGAGTTTTGTACATATCTGCTACATTCATTGAGAAGTTTTAAGATTGCTTTTATCCTTTTTTTGGAGAGATTTAATTCTTGATTCTTTTTTAGAGTTCATTTATAATGTCCCCTAGGGAACATCAGAATTTTTTGCAAATATACCTACTGACATTTTGTCCTCACATGTTAGAATTTCGGGTAAATACACAAATTAGGTCTTTCTGGAATCCAATCCAAACTGGTTAAAATGATAGGATTTTTGGCTCATATAACTGGCAGTTGACATATAAATTGGTTTTAGGGTTGGTTTGTCAGCTGCTCAATCATGTCTTCAAGATTCATTTTCCTTTTCTCTCTCCTCTGTCTCATGTGGGTTCAGCTTCTTCCTAAGTTGTCACAACCACAAGATGGTTGTGACAACTTCTATGGGAATGTGCTTCTCCAGGCACATCTACAGAGACAGAGGGGATTATTTTCAAGAGTGTTCTCAGAAGAGGGAGGACACCTTTCTTCTAGAAACCATCAGAAAACCTGTCCTTAGATTTTTGTCAGCCTGGGAGCAGTCATTCTGGAACAAATAACTGTGACCATGGAAAGAGATTGTGTTCATTGTTTGGGCGTCAGTCACTCATCCCACTGCTAGTGTGAGATGCTCAGGGAAGGTAAAGATATCTGAATGAAAATTTGGATAGTGACTAAGGAAGAGGGACAGTAGTGCTGGAAAACTAACCACAATGACCAGTATATCTAACTCCTCAGAAGAGAATAAATGTCTCGACAGGGAAGAAAAACATGTGAAGTATTCACTTATGCTAGACCTTGTGCCAGGCAATACATGTATTTCTGACACGGTTGAGAAGTGTCTACCCAGCTTGTTACCTCCTTTCTTTAAGAATTTCCCTGCCTTTGGGGAGAGGCTCTGATAACCTGTTTACTGCACAAAGGTGACTGGATCAGGGACAGACACCTGGTCCAGAAGAGGCCAATTACCTTTCTTCTCTAGGAATTTTGAAGTGGTATTCAAACTAGTCAGTCTCTGCTGGTCTGTGGGAGCAAACATAGCATTGGAAGCTGTGGGTTAGCTGTTTTTTTGTATGTGCACAGAGAAACAAAGACAGTTTAGAGAGATTATAAGCAGGCAGAAGCAGAATTAAGGCTTGACTCTAGAGAGAGAAAGAGAAAAGCTTCCTTGGCACTGAATGACTTTCACATGCATGGTTTAGTTACTGCTTAAGACTACTGTCTATGTTACAGACTGTTAAAATGGAACTCAAAGACAAAGACCAATGTAGCAGATTCCAAGGAATAATTCTCTCCCCTCACCTAATGCCCCAGATACTAAAGTGAAGTGCTGGACCACCTGTGCAAAATATACTGAGGGATAATGAGATGCTCCTGTAGCCTTGATCATATCTTGCAGTTGATATAATAGAAAAAAGTTGGAGATCAGAGCGATGTCTTTGTGTGGTATTATTCTTTGCTCCCTCCTCATGAGAACAGGATGCTTTACTTTCATGACAAGCCAATAAGTGAAGACTCTGAGGAGATTTTGGTATCTGTATCCTGGATATTGAGGGAGATAGACGATGGTGTTTGACTTAAGACTGAGAAGTCTAAAGTCAAAAGGTGCACAGCAAACCCACTGGGGTAGTATGCACTTCCACTTAATTTGACTTGTGGGAACAAAATAAGACCCCTTCCAAAAGTGAGTTGACCTGGGTCATCTTAAAAGAGAATCTCTTCTAAAAGTGGGTTATGGTACACAAAGAAACAGTGGGTTGCTAAATGCTCAGAACCGAGCTACCCAGAAGAGGGCATGCCAAGGGCAAAGGAATTTTGTTGGTGATCTCAAGTGAGAATCTCCAAAGAACAAAACTCCATCAGAGGAAAAGTCAGCAATGTTTCTTCAGTCCAGAGGACACTGAGGTCAGACTCCATTACACTAGCCATATAACCTGACCCCATTCCTCTAGTCCCTCTCTTCCTAGGCTGACTTTGGAGAAGCCAGAACTGTGGCCTGCACAGTGAGAGAGGAGGCATAGGAGGAACTGATTAAAAAGCCAACCATCCCTGCCTCCCGTCCTTGCTGTGAGGAGTGAGGAAAGCTTGACACTGAGTAAAAGTTTAGATATTTTCTTTATTGGACTGGATGCCAGTTTTGTAATTATTAGACTAGACTGGAACTTTCAATGCCAGAACATTATCTAAGAGTGAGGATAAAAGCTATGGACATACTAAAGTTTTATCTTTAACAGTGAGAAATAATATGTTTATTTTCTTCTTATATTTTATCACTGAGGTGTCACATGATCATTTTAATGACTCCACCAGGTAGATATTATGATCCCAGTAGGAATTCTTTTCTCCACTCTGTAACTGAGGAAACTAAGATTCGAAGAGCTTCATGGGAGGGGAGTGACTCAAGAAATGGACTGTAAAGGATGAACAGGTTTCCAGTAAGCAAAGAGGAGAGAAAGGGAGTTCCAGGAGAGAAAAACATGGAGAAGTGGAGGCTGGTGAGTGAGGGTGTGTCCAGGAACTGTGGAAGTCTAATTTGGGTACAGTCGAAGGTCTGGACATACTGAGGGCAAAGTAAGTCTGCAAACATGTTAGAGTAAGAAGTGGCAGTTCTTGACCATCACTTTTCCCTTCGTCCCTCCTCTACAGCTGCCTCTTTCTCATTCTCTGAAGAAAAATGAAAGTATTCTTTCCATTTGATCATATGAGAATGTACAATTTGGTAAGCAGGGATTATATGCTAGAATCCCACAACGTAGAGGGGAAAACTGCAAGAGATTTTGTGATAGGTAGATCTAGTTTCGAATCCAGTACTATTGTAAAAATGTAATATTTCTGAAACTCAGTCTCCTTGTCTGTAGAACAGGGAAATTTTGATAGGTCTACCGTGAGGGATACATATGATGAAAATGAAGCAGATAAATAAAATAACTGTGTGACCTGAAGTAAATCACAAATGTCTTCAGTCAAGGTCCCTCAGGGTGCCCTGAGGTGTATTGTCAATGACACTTCACGTCAGCCGAGATGGCTTTTTTTTCCCAGACAAAACAAGGTAATGTTTTCTTATAAATGCTCAATAAATGTCAAGCCTAACTTTTTATGTGTACGAAAGTAAACCTTTCGTTTTAGTTATATGAGAAAGGTCCTTTTGGTGAGGGTAAAAAGGACATTTAAACTGAAAGTTATGTATATTGGGCCTGAAAACTTTTAATGGCTCTATTTAAAATGAATAGAAAGGTACTTAAGGAAGATAGCAGTTGTAGGCTTTCTTTTCTTAGGAAATCAATACTCATAAAACCCAAGGTTGGAATTGAGAATTAAAAACCACATTGAGTTTATTTTAAAACACGTAGTCTGTCATCTTTATTTTCCCTTTGGATAGCACAGTGTTTAGATCCTGATGTCTATTTATGTTGCTGCAACTCTTTCACTGACTTTGAAGTGAACTTCATATGGTGCTAGAATCCGAACCATAGGGCTCTGAGATCATGAAGCCCAATCCCCTCATGTAAAAAGAGTAAACTGAGGTCAGGGAGGAAAGTGAACCACCTGACACCTTCTTCTGTTTCCTCCGAGTTGTAAGGTGGAATCTCCTGCTGTTCTGAACCACCAGGCCCCACTCTGGAAGGGCACAGATTGTCCCTTTCCATCTCATCCTCTACCATGGGGCTCGATCTTCCACTAAACTGAGATGGTGCCTGGCACTTGGCAGGCACTCTCTCTATAGTTCTTTTTTTTTTTTCTTTTTTCTTTTTAAGGAATTGTATTTAACTCTGTACAGAGTATTTCGTCCTCACTAGCGTCTAATTAGAAACTCTCTGCCATTCTTGGTGTAGTTTAGGAGAATCACCAATCAGTCACTGGTTAAAGAAAACAAATCCCTGGCACTCTTCTCCCAAATACATGCTTCATGGAGTTGCCTGTGTGAGAAACAGTTCCATTGCTAATCCACACCTACAATTCAAACATCCTACTCTATGCCTTTTCCTCTGCAGATTCATTTAAAACCACCATTCCCTCTGTGCAGAGCACCTTCCTGCATCCAGCGCCTCTCACCCAACTGGCAAGCACACAGATTTGTTATCCAAGTTCAGTGCGGGGTCAGAGGACTACCTAGTTCTCTGGGATATCCCTTCAGGGTCCCAGAAAACAAATTTCACTTATGCTTATATTTTAAATCTGGCTGAACCAAACAAAGTTTTAGTATTTACAAAAAAAATCTGTTTATTTCTTTTTGTGTGATTCAGATACAGAGACTGATTTTATTTGTATAGTTATTGAGGTTATGTGGATTGGAGAATGAGTCATAGAAAATGCAAAAGTAAAACATTGAGTGGAACAAACCAACTTAGAGAGGTTTTGGTCTGAGGAGGAGATTGCTAAACCTGATACAGTAATAGGCTGCTTGTATGTACTGTGTAGGAGAGACCAGCTGTTCTCTTTATTGGGGAGAGCACAACAGTAAATTAGGCTTAGAGGGCAGCAATACGCATTTTTATTAGAACCATGTCATCTTCTGGAGTTCTACAATGAGAGAAACCCAACTCCATAGAGTCCTCTTTACCCATTTTCAAATTTCTCTAATGCCAGCTCTGCTGTTCACTCCACCTGGTTCACAGATGACGTAGAGCCTTGGGTCCCAAACTGAGCCCAGGTGCTCAGAGGCCCGCCAGAGTTTAAATTGTCAGCGGAAAGCACAGTGCCATCTGTCAGGTCATCACACCAACTGCTATTATTAAGGTGTTCCAATGTAACTACTTAATAAATGGAACTGTTATGTATTTTTTTTTAATTTTAATTCCAATATACTTAACATACAGTGTTTTGTTGTTTGTTTCGGGTTTACAATATAGTGATTCAACAATTCTCTACATTACTCAGTGCTTGTCAAGATATGCTCTTAATCCCCATCACCTATTTCACTCATCCCCCCCTCCTCTGGTAACCATCAATTCTCTCTGATGGTTATAGGCAAACATCAATTCTCTATAATTAACAGTATTTTTTGGCTTGTCTCTTTATTTTTTCTTTGTTCATTTGTTTCTTAAACTCCACATATGAACAGAATCATATAGTATCTGTCTTTCTCTGACTGACTTATTTAGCTTAGTTTTATACTCTCTAGATCCAGCCACGTTGTCGCAGATGCCAAGATATCATTCTTTTTTATGGCTGAATAATATTCTACTGTGTATATGCCACATCTCCTTTATCCATTCATCTACTGATGGACACTTGGGCTATTTCCATAATTTGATATAAGACATGCTGCAATAAACAAAGAGATGCATATATCCTTTTGAATTACTGTTTTCATATTCTTTGGATAAGTACCTAATAGTGCAATTACTGGATCATATGGTAGCCTTATTTTTAATTTTTTGAGGACCCTCCATACTGTTTTCCACAGTGGCTGTACCAGTTTGCATTCCCACTGACAACGCACAAGGGTTCCTTTTTCTCCACATTCTCCCCAGCACTTGTTGTTTTTATTTTAGCCATTCTGACAGGTGTGAGGTGGTATCTCATTGTGTTTTTGATTTGCATTTCCCTGATGATGAGTAATGCTGAGCATCTTTTCATGTGTCTGTTGGCCACCTATATGTCTTCCTTGAAGAAATGTCTGTTCATGTCTTCTGCCTATTTTTAAATTGGATTATTTGTAGATTTTTGGTGTTGAGTGGTATACTATTAGGTATTTCTTTTGGCCTAGAAGCAGGGTGAAAAATTTACTGAGACCTCAGGCAACCATGAACCAAAAAGTTTGGGAACCTCTAAATAAGGGTTAAGAAACATCAGAAAGATCACAATTGACAAAGGAGTTAGAAAAAAAAAAATCCCAAACATTCTATCTTTCTATTTATTGCCTATTGTCTATAGACTTTCTCATTCTTTTCTCAACTGTAAACAAAGGCAAACATCCATGGTCAGGAGGTAGGCTCCAACTTCTCTGCCTGTTATCAGTTTACTGCTACTTCACCAGTTATGAATCCTTTCTATGCATATCTTTATATCTATATATGATATTTATCTGTGTATATGTATAAAGAGATAAGTTTTTTCCTAGCGATGTCTCCTTAAAAAACTACTCCTGAAAACTTAAAGACATAGGTTTCATGTTACAGAATGTGCTAGTGTGAAGCTGCAGCATTCTCAAATCCTAACAGAGGCCATCATGGAGAGAGCTGTTGATATGGAATCAACCTCATGCTAGGTGACCTTTGTCAACTTCACAAGCTCGTTGATGACTTTTATCCATTTATAAAACAAAGAAAATAATGCAGATGTTGTTGAGGTTTTGTGTTTATAAAATAGTCTAGGATGCTCAGATGAAAGGTGTGACTCACAGGAAATGCCAAGTATGAAATAAACCATCCCACAGATTCACAGCTGATCCCTTTCAATGTGATGAAAACTTGATACTTAAAAACTCCTTTGATAAGAATCCTGTTCTCATCAGCTGTGCCTTTTCTCTGAAATTTGTTCCATCTTTCTTTCTCCTTTACCATATCTTCAAGTTGGTTGACATTTATAACCTGCAAGGGAGTCATTGAGCAATTACTTAAGGGAGCCCTACACAAATAGAGTTTCTTTTCCACCAGGTAAATGTCACGTGTGTACGTTTGAATGTGTTTGTCCCTTCCCTTACAGTATTTGTCCATCAAGGAAATAAATGTTGGGAAAATGTCTGATTGTTTAATCTCACCACTACCAACAGTTCTATTTTGGTCTGAGACACTCCCTTATTTTAGAATGTTTCCCACGCAGTGTATAGTAATTCAAAGAAATCAAAGAGAATCTCTCTACTTAATTCACACAAGCCTTTATAATAATGTGCTTTTACATAAGAAGCCCAAGCTCAGATGACATTCATTCACTAAGTCATTGTTTGAGGGAACTTTGAATTGGAAGGAGGATCTATGTATTATCTTTTTCATAAACAACACTTTTCCTGATGAAGGAAATAAAACGATCCTCAATCATTTTAGCATACAGAAATAAACACCACTGAATTATTGGTGTGCTTCAATCTAGCCTTTTGTCTAAGCACATTTTTATGTTATACACATTTTTTTGTTTTATTCACTTCATTTTGTGTCACAGTTTCTTTTGGTAATTTTGACTACCATTTACTCCAATTAAGGCAATCATGCAATATTTATCACCTTTCTTTTTTGCACAGGCTATTTAAAAAGGTCAATTAAAGATTATTTTAGATACAAGAACACTGAAATTGGGAAATATAGATTTAAAATACATCATTTTTGAAATTTCCAACTGAAATGTTACATAATTTTATATTTACTGACTCACTCTGTAACTAATTCTAAAGCTCATACCACCAGCTGTTCATATTGTTAAATCTTAAAGTGGATTTTGGGTAAAAAATATTTGATCAGCAGTTTTAATTGGAATACGTAGTATTAATGTGCTTTCCCACTGGATAACTGTACTATCTCTTACTAAGCAAGCTCCTGAAATCTCACTCAATTCATGAAGTCGTCTGGGTTTCACATGGGACTGGTAGTAATTTCCCTATTCTCAGCCACTTAAAAATAGTGTAAGTCCCTCTGGCTTATTAAATCATAACATGCATTCATTCCATTGGTTATACATAGAATTAATAAATATTAATCAGTTCAGGATTAGTCCTACATAAAAATCATGAAATTGGATCACCTTCTGCTCAAAATTGCTTCTGTTTTGAGTCTTCTTTCTTCCCTTCTTGTGGCCAGGTGATCAAAATCTGGCCTAAGGAATGTGTCCCTCATGTCCTATTCAGCTTCCCTTTCCAGGCAAGGCTTGTGCTTTGCACCTTTCCTGAACATCATTCCTTGCCCCCGTAATCATAACCTCTAGTGGATCTCCTGGTGGCTGAGGGACTTGTCAGATGACTGCTTTGCTAATCTTATTGCATTTTGCTAAAATGCAAGTCATTGATAGATGTTTCATAAACATGCCTCCCGGATTGAGTCCCCATTCAATAAATGGAAGACTTTCAAGACCTTAATCCCTAAAAGGAACTGTTTGGGGTATAAATTCTAGGCAATAAGAAAAGTAGTGGTAAGTATTTTGAAGGGTAGTAGGGGAAAGGGTAGTAGGGGAAAGAAAGCTATATCCATATGACACTGGATTTCCAATATGGCCACTTTGGGTCTGATTCTCATTAGGTCTGATTCTCAGAGGATGACTTTGACAAAAGAATTTGTAAGCATGAGATTTGTTAAGGGAGTACTTCCAGGACAAGCCAGTAGAGGCATAGGGGAAGCCAGACCGGGAAGGGAAAGGAGTTAAGCAAGGGAGCAGTTTTAGGTCAAGTCCTAGCCTCAGCCTGATCCTACAGGGAGCTATGTAGAGGACATTACGCTTCAGAGCTTGTCTTGTCTTGAGGGAAAGGAATGGGGCTTTCACTATTCCTTACCAGTCATTGGCCATAACCTGTCCTGTGAGAGAAAAAAGCTCCCTGGCACCTCAGCTCTATGCAGGTATGGCCAAAGGGGCCCCAGTAACCCAAGGGCAGTCTCTGAAGATTACAGCTGTGTGCTGTCAAAAGTGCAACATATAGAAGCTGAGGGACTCACAAGGAAGCACAAGTCTTATAAGAAAGATCCACAATATGGGTGGAGCACCTACTATATTTGCTATAATGACTTAAACTTGAGAGGGAGCACAGTGGGTGAACAATGTCTATGCACCCAGATCTTGGGCCATTGGAGCCTTCTTTCTAGAGGTAATTTCAACTCCAGGTCAAGATATGGAGTAATAAAAGCACCCCAGAAGTCTTCCTTGTACCTTCTCCCAATCAATAGACCCTTTGAAAAGGTCACCAGTCCTCTGATTATAGTTAGTTTTGCTTGCTTTTTTTTACCTTTTTATAAATGAATTGTACAATATATACTGTTCTGTGTCTGGCTTTTTCATTCAATTTATTATGAGATCCATCCATGTTATAGCATCTAGAGGTAGTTCATTCTTTTTCATTGCTTTGGAGTATTCCATTATATGGCTGTTTCACAATTTATTCTACTGTTGCTGGGCATTTAGGTTCTTTCCATGTCACATACTTTGTATGTAAAATCCTACTCATAGAAGATAGAGAATAAACTAAGAGTAGAACAAAAGGCAATCACAGTGACCAATGCGAACTTACATAGTACTTGTTTGTCAACAGCCGCCATAGGACTTAAAGTGCCCCTATACATAAGCTAGACTAGTTTGCCAACATCTGCAGAAAGACTTTGGTGAGACCCCATGGACTCAGGAATAACCGTTACACCCAGCTACAGGGACCCACTAAAAGAAGGAACTGACCAACAGCAGCTCAAAGACCATGCTATATGTGTGGAGATATTGCTGCAGGCAGACTGCTGGAGGCTCTGACAGCCCAGAAGGCAACCTGACTGCACTCCAGGCCAATGCCTGTCACAGGATCACATCTGTGCCTCGCTGCTGGCATTGTGATGCCTCCTTCCCATATCCTCTTCTGAGTGCTTCCCTAATTCCCACTTCTAACTTTCTTGTGTAACTAACTTGTGTGATAAAGTTGTACAATAAGCAGAGTGATTCATGAATTTAATAATGGTGCCACATGGTTATTTGAGACATATCTCAATTTCATGGTTCTTACCTGGTCTTGCATTTGTCCTGCTTCATTCCGATTTGGGGCTATTATAAGTGGTGCTAATATAAATTTCTTGGGAGTGTATTTTGAGGCCCAAATGTCTGTATTTCTGGGAGGTATGTGAATAAATGCCTGAGGGCAGAGTTTACTGCATAGACTTTGCATACATTAAGCCTTAGTGGATACTGCCACTGTGCCGTTTTATCTCTCACTAGCACCGCGTGAGAATTTCAGGTGCTCTGCATCCCCAGCATTTCTTATTTTTAATATTTTACTTACTTATTTGAGAGAGAGAGAGAGAGAGCGAGCTCATGAGCAGGGGTGGAGGGTAGAGGAAGAAGCAGACTCCAGGCTGAGCAGGGAGCCCGATATAAGACTCGATCTCAGGGCCCTGGGATCATGACCTGAGCTGAAGGCAGACGCTTAACCGACTGAGCCACCCAGGTGCCTCTCTGCATCCTCAGCATTACTCAATCGTCTCACTCTGTAACCCCTGGGTGTGTGGATTGTTTTTTAAACTGTGATTAAATTGAAAACTCACAATTAAAACTTTTGTAGAAACTTTTCTTGAATATAGCAACCTCATTTGAGAATTTGATACTGGTGAATAATTTCTCTCCTCACACATAGAATGGGTGCTAAATATTTATTTATTCAACTGATATATTTTTTTAACTTTTAAGTCATTTAGTTATGCATCAACAAGATCTCTCTTACATTGTGCATTATAGAAATCAAGGGTTATGTCTGTCTGAATTTGCTCTATACAGAGGAAAATCTAATGCTATCAATGACTGAACACATATCTTTCACAAAAAAATTTTTTATGCTGACTAGTCTTCACCCTAGAACTTTCTAGCTCCAATTTAAGACTGAAGCATCCTGGCAGAAGTATGTGGAGATATTTTGACATCTGTGTGAACGTAAAGAATCAGAAACCAGTCATTTCAGCTTCAACTGGAAAAAAACCCCCACATTTTGAGTGAAGAAGTATAAGACTATAAAAAAAAAAAAAGTTAGGGGTGCCTGGGTGGTGCAGTCAGCTGAGCTTCTGACTCTTGGTCAGCTTAGGTCATGATCTCAAGGTTGTGGGATCAAGCCCCACGTCAGGCTCTGTGCACAGTGCAGAGTCTGCTAGAGAGATTCTCTTTCTCTCTCCCTCCCCCTTTACCTCTCCTCCCGCTCATGCACTTTCTCTAAAAATAATAAAATCATAAATTAAAAATCTTAAAAAAAAGTTATGATTTGCTATAGACCTAAACTTGATAGTGAGGCAAGAGAGAGGTGGTTGGCTGATCCTGGACTAGAATTTGAGATGGTGCTTAGGAGTATGCCTGTGCTCATATATCAATGCCATTGTATATCATTTTACTAGTATGATTATCTTTTTAAACATTTTAGAACTTCTGCAATAGGCAATTAATTATGTTTTTAATTTAGGTAATCATGCCATAGAATCAGGAGCCATTTTGCAGGAGTTGCCAATGATCTTCTCTGTATGTATCTTTATCTTTGTATGTTTATCTATATCTTTATCTTTAATGGCATATTTGTTCAACCACATGATTTAGATGTTAATTTTTCTCCTTACAACTGGAAAAATCTTGAAAAATAACAAATAATGCTTTTAGTTAAATGCTGCCTCAAAAAATTGTATATAACTCTATAAAGCATCTGCCTTCAGCCCTTACCAGCTAACACTTTCCTAATCAGTTAATGCCTTATCAGAGATTTGCACTTATCAGAATCAGCCACAAAGTAAAACATTGGGAAGAGTGGTTGAAAGAGGGAAGGGGCGCCTGGGTGGCTCAGTTGTTAAGCGTCCACCTTTGGCTCAGGTCATGATTGGGATCGAGCCCGCACCGGCTCCCTGCTCAGTGGGAGCCTGCTCCTCCCTCTCCCTCTGCCCCTGCTTGTGTTCCCTCTCTTGCTCGCTCTCTGTCAAATAAATAAAGAAAATCTTAAAAAAAAAAAAAGGAAGAGGGAAAATTAAGGATAGTAGTGGAGAAGTGTCTGAAAGGAAAAGAGAGCTGCTCATATACCACAGAAAAGAGTAAGTTCTTCATTATTTTAGTGAAGCCTGGTCCTACTCATTTTAGGATGAGTGCAAACCATATGGTTTCTGTCTGGAGGGAGCCGGGAGAAGATCAGTGGTCTGGTAAAGTCTATTGAGTTCTAATATCTAATTCATAGAATCACATAGTGATTAAACAGGAAAATAATGTTGACCATCTTATAGCTATGTTCTTTTTCCCAAATGGGAGAGCTGAGGATCAGAAAAGGATTTAGAACAGTCTAAATGTCACATAAAAAGTAGTTTTCCATTATTCTAGAGTTTTATTTGCTCCAAATACACCTCTCTCTCCCTTCCATCCCTCTCACCAGTTTCTCTTGTTTTCCATTAATAGGAAAATCAGAATTCTCTCTTCCACGAGCCCGTTTTTTTTCTATTTCTGTGCTTTTGTTCATGCAGTCTCTCACTTACAGACACCTGGACTAGGCCCCGGGGATGACCATGCTGCCATTCAGGAGTCATCTTCCAGCAGAGGAGACTTACATGAACAGAGAACAATTACTCCAGTGTACAATGTAATACATTCGTGAAAGTTATGAACCAAAACATGCTGTAGTTACCTTTTTGTGCCTGTTGGAATTGCAGAAGCTCTACCAAAATACATAGAAATTATAGAAAACATTTTACTAGATAATGCATCCATAATACACCCTAAGTAAAAAAAGATAAACTCAGCACACCAGAAATTTTGAGGAATTTTCTGATGGGAAAGAGCAGAAAGGATCATCTAGCTGGAGAAACCATAAAAGAGAACTAAAATATAAAGGCTGTAGCTGGAGAAGGCTCTACACTATTTTAGCATTTCCTAAAGAAACTAGGGGAAATACCATGCTCCGACTGAACAAATCAGAGAGGGAGGGGCCCCTGAGGGCAGTTAGGGCAATTAATTAAAGACTTTATTTGGATAGTCTGTGCCAGCTGGCCGGCCCCTGCCCACTCTCCAAAAGCAGTTGGCAGCAGCAGTGTCTGCCTCAGGATAAAGCCTAGGGGACTATTTCGTATACCAAGTGACTTACCTAGGAGAGTACCTCGTATGAAGGCTGGGGTCGGAGATGAAGGAAAGTAGAGCCTAAGCTAACCTGGAACTTCCAAATCCACGGCTAAGATGGGGAAGGTAGGAGAACCACTTGTTCCCTTTGTCCACAGGAAAACTTTGGGAATGGGACATTCTGAAGTGCGAGTTCTGACACAGGATATTCCCAGGGCAGTGTGCCAGATAAGGAGTAACAACCAGCAAGGCTGAGGAGCACTCACACCCTACATAAAAGTTATTTGTACACCTTGCAAATTTTCCCAGCCTGACCCTCCTCCCAAACATCTAAGGCAGTCTTCTATATTCAGAATTCAATGTTACTTACTGCAAAAGAGGTTCTCATTTGATCTGATAAAATACATTCCAACAATCCTGTTATGATAATCAATCACAAATATAAATAGCAACCCCAAACTACAAACTAATTGAAGAAACTTAACCATGCAAGTGAGTCATTCAAAATATTGAAGGGATCCAAAAAGTTTCTGAGTAGCATGAATAAAAAACCACTACCCACATTCTGACACACCCTAATGTAGTTTCAGAATGCCAAACATAAAGACAAAATCCTTAAAGTTTCTCAAGAGAAAAAAATCAGATTGCTTATGAAAGAGTTTTCTTCTATTTAAAATCAGCAATACTGGATATAAGTTGGCAACAGAGAAATATCATCAAAGTTCTAAAGAAAAAACATTAACCTGCAGTTCCTTACCCAGCCAAACTCACTCATGTGGGAGGGCAAAATAAAGATTTGCATTTTTAGATATGCAGAGACTTAGAGAATTTACTACCTATGAATTATTTCTAAAAAAATTACTGAAGACCATAGTTCAGCAAAACAGAGAATGAATCCAACATGAAAGAGTCGGTTATAGGACCAACGTGGGCAAATAAACCAATAAAATGAAATAGCCAAAATATACTGTAAAGAAAAAAACCCCCTGAAATTAAAATAAAAGATCCTTTCACCATCTCAGGTTGCAGGAAGACTGGGGAAAGGGACATGCTAAGCCTCTTGTTTGTTTGGGGGTATATGCTGACAATGAATGTTATTTATCTATAACATTAATTATTAGTATAATTAATTTTTAATAGAGCAGAAAACAATGTATGAACCAAGCCTTGTGAAAGCCCAGAGGATTCTGGGAAGACATTTCAGAAGAGGGGGCATTTGAACAACAGTCCTATAGGAAGAGGTATTTGTCGAGTAACAGACATGGTGTAGACGGATATTCTTTTTTTTTCTTTTTTTTCTAGAAGTGGGGAGAGGAAGTGGAGGAAGGGGTAGAGGGAGGGGGAAAGAAAGAATCTTAAACAGGCTCTCAGAGCCTGACACAGGGCTGGATCTCACAACCCTGAGATCACGACCTGAGCCAAAATCAAGAGTCAGAGGCATAACTGAGCCACCCAAGGTGCCCCTGGGGTAGAAGGATGTTCTGAACAAAGTACCCACATGTACAAAGGGTGCAGCATTGTACAAGGGTTTGGGTTATTCAAGATAGAATAAGAAGTTCAGTGGTGGCTGAAGGGTGTGTGGCCTGAGATGTGCCTGGAAAATAAGGTTTTTTTAAATATTTTTTTCCTTCTCCAAAGGGCCAGATGATGATCTAAGTTGACTTCCTTATTGTACTTTCTTAATTATCTACTCTTATCATCCATTTTGCTCCATGACTCATTATTTGCACTGGAAAATAAGCCTCAGCACATTATAACCTGCTAGAAATCTCATGTTCTTTCTGAATCTAGAATGATCTGTTTGCTTCCAAAATCATTATGCATATATTACACAAACAGTGTAATGAGTCATATGCTCTTAAAACTAAGTGGTTAGGAATAATAAAAAAGGTTTATAATATTTTAAATTCTCAAGGAACAGAGATTATGGGATAGTACTGATCATCCCTATAACAGGGTTGCTATGAAATAAATGTAATCAATAAGCAATTCTGATTTACAGACCAACTGTTTCCAGTCACTACAGACGAAAATGACAAAGAAACAATGGCAAATGCCCTCAGATATTTAATATAGCTTTCGTGTTCTAAGAGGTTTGCTTTTACTGGAAGTGACTCATCCTAATCAGTAAATTATTCAATTTTTTTAATGCTCCATTAGTTAAGATTATTTGTGGATATGAATAAGCCTATGTTGCATGTGGAAACATAGGCAAACACTCAAGAATGGCTATCAAGTTCCTTTTTAGAGTCCATGCAGAACCAGAAGATCGCTAAATTGCAATAATACGAAGCCAAAAGTTGCAATCGTCTTAAAAAGAACTTATTTTTGTTGAAATGGAAGTTAGAACAAAAAGAGCATATACAAAGTACTAAATGTGTAAATAATATTTAGGTGGTAGGAATGTAGATGCAGAAAAAGTAAGAAGAGAGTGTTTATCAAGTTTTACACTGAGAATTAAAAAAAGGCAAAATGGTAAGCGTCCAACTTAAAGTAACCATTTCTTGAGGTATAATTCAGAAGAAAAGAGATTTTTGCTGAAGTAGATCTTTCTTTGAAACTGAGAGCACAGAGAACAACTGGCTTTCTTTCACAGAGATGTTCTAAACAAATATATTTTTTTTAAAGTGAAAACATACTCAATATAAACATAGTACTCACTCATATAATACCACGGCCTCACTGACATCTATATTATATGAAACTTTGAAATCACATACACACTTAATTTACATCTTGTTTCCTTTAAAAGAAAAATTGAGAAGCCTGTACATTCAATTACTATTAGCATCAGCTTTCTGTTTCTGGAGATTGATGAATTAATTTGCAGCTTATGCAAACATATGCCTCCGGTCTTATCTTCCCTGTATCCTGCCTTTTAAGCAATCTCCTAAGTATGAGCATTTTACCCGAGGCAGGAAGATTTAAGGATAAGAGATGAAACTTAGGTCAGTCAATTATACCACCTTGGAATATTTCTAACACAAGGTTTACATATACATGTATAGAGAGAGTTTTAGGTTTAAAAAAAATCATCAAGGAAAGAAAATTGGAACCAATATCTGAGTTGATTTAAATTACATATGTACTGTTTGTCATGCTTTCCCACAGTAACCCAAGAGATGATTGTGCATATTAATTAAAGTAACATAGAATATTACACTCTGAGATTGTTTGTTATTTGACATGTGTCTCAGCGTTACATACATTTCAAATTGGATTTCATAGAGTTTATTTGCAGGTACAAATGAGGCAAGCAGAGATGCTATTAAAACATTTCACAGAACGACCAAAAATTCAACGAAAAAGTCTTACCTGCTTTTTTATGTCATCATAGAACTTAGATTCTATTTTTGTCATAAATTGTAACTGGAAAAGACTGTGGTCATACCCCTGCTATAAAGATTTAGTACCCACTCTGAGATGGGATTTTTCTAGAATTAAGATAAACCTGAAGCACCTCAATCACAACCTTACACACAGGATGGGCCTTTCCAGGAATTCCTCCGGAGAACTCAGGTTTTCTGGTTGTGTCCCAGGGTTGTAAGAAACTATCTGAGACTTTCCAGCCATGAAGGGGTGAGAGGGGGGATGAATGGAAGCAACTGAAGATGAACTGAAGGTCAGTTTTGGGTTTAAGAAGCCCCTAAACTGAGAACCATAAATCAGAACCCTCACGGGTCCCCAGAGGTCATAATTAGGTTGGCAGTGGCAGCTAGCTGGGATCTACCTGATCACTCACTAACTACACCTAGGTATCCTTTAAAAGATTACATACCTTTTTAAAAAAGATTTATTTTAGAGAGAGAGAGACAGAGAGACAGAAAGTGAGCACTGGGTGGGGGAGGGGCAGAGGAAGAGGGAGAGAGAATCTTAAGCAGACTCTGCTCCAGACATGGGCTCCATCTCACAACTCTGAGATCATGACCTGAGCTGAAACCAGGAGTCGGATCCTCAACTGACTGCACCACCCAGGCGCCCCGAAAGATTACATACATTTTAAAGTAAAGTGTCTCACCATCTCAGGAATGCAGTCTTTTCCTGTCTTCTTCAATCATTTCAAAGCAATCTCTTGATAAAGTTAGTACACAGCATACATTTCCTGATACCTGTAAAATGAATGAAAGGATTCAAGAGTCTACCAAATTTTGATGACAATCAAGACTGTGCCTGGCATCAGTCATATGAAGTTACAAGGCACTTAGGTGACTCACAAAATCCTGCTTTGAAAAATTATGAATCTAAAATCTTTGCAGGAATTGATGTTGATTGCTTTCTAGCTGGCATTTGATGGCATGCTTTAAAGAACTGAACTGAAGATAGTATATTAGCTGGGGAGTTATTAGTTGCCAATTTTGTTTTCTTCAGAATGTTTCGTCCATTCAAGTCTCTCTTTTGAAAGACATCTTAAAAAGTAAGACTGTCAGGACTTTGAGAAAGTGTTCCTTCAAACTTCTCTGACTGATAAGTATTACCTGAATATATTTCACACCTTGCCTGATCACATTTTTGTAGTATGCAATACCATTTACATTTTGAACATTCCTTTGGGTAGAAGACTTGAAGTTCCTGAAAGTTTAAGGAGATGCATTTTCTTCTGTTGATTCTCTTTGTTATTGATTCATTCATACTATCTTAATTATTCAACAGTAAAAGCAAGGATATGTTCCATTTGTTACCCACAGCTTAGAGAAAGAATTAAACTAAGCTAAACAAGAAAATAAGAGTGTTCCTCAAAGAAATTGTAAGAAAATAAATTTCTCCTGATGTTTTCCCAATTTTATTGTAGCTCATAGGCATTATATCGCACATATCAGCAAGAGTATTAAAAGGCCCTTTGTGTACCTGCAGTCTTTACTGCAATATTGCTCTTATTGGTAAATATGAGTGTTTTTTAAGTTTTTATTTAATTTGTACTTAACATTCAGTATAATATTGGTTTCACAGAATTTAGAGTGGAAGAGTAGAAATTAGTGATTCATCATTTACATATAACACCCAGTGTTCATCACAAGAGCCCTCCTTAATGCCTATCACCCATTTAGTCCTGCCCCTACCCACCTCCCCTCCAGCAACCTTCAGTTAGTTCTCTGTAGTTAGGATCCTCTCATGGTTTGCTTCCCTCTCTTTTTTTCCCTTCCCCTATGTTCATATGTTTTGTTTCTTAAATTCACATATGAGTGAAAATATATGGTATTTGTCTTTCTCTGACTGACTTATTTCACTTGGCATAATACCCTCTAGCTCCATCCACATTGTTGCAAATGGCAAGATTTCATTCTTTTTGATGGTTGAGTAATATTCCATTGTATATCTCCGCCACATCTTCTTTAGCCATTCATGGGTCAATGGACATTTGTGCTTTTTCCATATTTTGGCTATTGTTGATAATGCTGCCATAAACGTTGTGGTGTAAGTGCCCCTTTGTATCAGTAATTTTGTGTCCTTTGGGTAAGGTAAATATGAGTGTTAAGAACAGTGTTCTTTTCATGTAATAGGTGAGGTAAATTCAAAATGCTTATGGAAATAATGATCTCATCCAAGGCAGTCTATCCTTAATTAAAAGGCAAAATATGTTTTTGCTTTAAAACTACTCTATTTTAATTTCTCTGATTTAAGGGAGAGTGTAAAAATAATCTTAATCATGAAAATTAGGACCTTTTAAAGATAGTATTATTTTAAAAATTATCTTTGTTATTATTAAAGCTATTTTTATTATAAAATTAATACCTGCCCATTATATAAAATAGAAAAGCATAAAGAGCAAAGATAGGATCTATAATCCCATCATTCAGAGAAAATCCCTAATAACATATTAGGAACAGGTTATTCCAAACATTTTTCTCACACCATATACAAAAATATATGTATGTGTGTGTGTATATATATATATATATATATATTTTATGCATGACAACATGTGTGTAGTGTATATGTGTATATATCCATACAAACATGTAATGGAATTAGATCAGACATACTGTTTAAGAAACTTTTTTTTTTTTTTTTACTTAACTGGAGTTAACAATACACCGTGAAAACAATTTAAATATTGAAAGCCATATCAACAATCAGGAGTGAGATTTTAGAAGTTATTCCAGATTCAAACCCAATACAATACCATTATAATATCATCTTACCCCACTGTATCATCAGACAGTGATAAAATGTGAAGAATTTTATAAATGGACTGTTTGTTCATTCACTTCCTTATTTGAGAAGTGCACCTATCATCTCCTAGAGAGAAAACTGCCCTACTCTTAGGAATCCGGAGTAGTAATTCCAGCACAGAAAAGAGATGTGTAATCTGAAACAGATCTGAAATAAAGTGCTTACATTTTATTCTCTTCAACCTAAAAAAAATTATATTTGAATTTCTTTTTACAAATTCTCCTCTCTCTCTTCTCTCTCTTCTGTATGTTCAACCTTTCTCTCTCTTGGCCACCTTCTTACAGCACAGGATATACTTGGGACTTGTTCACCTATAAAATAGACCTAAAAATCCCATTCTTGCTCTTGTTGTCTACTGTAAGGTCCTGTGTTTGAAGGAAACTTTTTTTAATTACCAAGTAGGTTTTGTTTCTGATTTTTTTTTTACTAGTTTCAATTTTTGTTTTCACTTATGCATCTCCCACTTTCTCCCTCATCCTCGTTACCAAAATTCAACAGGTATTTTTGAATAATCATAATTACATTCTCTATAGTTAATATTTAGTGTGGATTACAATGCTCCGAAATAAACTGTTCTCAACTTTGATTTCCATGTTACGGTTCTTCCCTGATCTTCTTACCTCTCTAATTTTTCTTTCCATTCTGTCTTTTCTTTTCCTTTTAACCTTTGGGATTCTCAAAATTCTTGATTTCCTTCTCTTTGCATTCTACATACTGCTTGGATTAATTTATCTACTTCCATTTAAAATAATTTTAATCATGAAAATTAAAACTTACATGAAAAAGGCTTATTTGACAATCACTCATATATTTATACATATATCTTTATTAAGACAGACTTCACTTCTGAGTTTTAAACACACATATATAATGATCAGCTGTAAAAAGAAAATA
The DNA here is from genome assembly GCF_024610735.1 of Ursus americanus. Lineage (NCBI taxonomy): Eukaryota > Metazoa > Chordata > Mammalia > Carnivora > Ursidae > Ursus > Ursus americanus. The sequence continues at coordinate 58,416,969 of NC_142127.1, forward strand.
ATGACTCTAAAAGTAGCCAACAATTACTGAGTTTTGACTATATAACCCTGTTCTGAACTTAGTGCTCTAAACAACTATCAATTTATCCAGATTTATAGGTCAAGAATTCAGATAGGGTAAAGTAAGGAGAGTCTGTCTCTGCTCCAAGATGTCTGGGGTCTCAGCTGAAACACACAAACAGCTGGAGGTGACTCATGGTTAGAGAGGCTGGAATTATCTGGAGGCTTCTTCACTCAATGTCTCATGGGATGGCTGTGGTGATTCAAAGGCTTGTCCTCACTGAGGCAACTGACTGAAATCAATACATGACCTCTCCATATTGGCTTGGGCTTCTCACTGCATACCACCTTGGTTCTGAAAGAAAATGTCGCAAGCCAGAGCATCTGGAGTGTAGACAGACAAAGCAGAACAGGAGTGCCTTCTTTGCACCTGATGTCATCAGCTCTGAAGACTCAAATAGCTGGGATGACTTGAGGCTAAGAAATAGAATGCTCTGGAGGCTTCTTAACTCACATGTCTGGCACTGTGGCGAGAAGGACTTGAAGGGTAGGCTCATTTGGTGCTGTTGACCAGAGTGCTTACATGTATCCTTCATGTATATCCTCCCTCCTTCACAATATGCTGGCTGGTTTCTAAGAGGGAGCATTCCCAAGTGAAGAGACTAGAGAGTAAGTGTTACAAGAGAACTAAATGGAATTAATATATCCTTTTATGACCCAGCCTTTGCAGTCATGCAGCATCACTTCCTTTGTATTCTGTTGGTTACAGACAAGTCACTAAGGCCAGGCAGATTAAAGGGCAGGGGAATTTGACTCCACTTCTTAATGAGGGAGCAGTAAGGGCACATTGTGGAAGAATATGTAGAATGTTGCAACCATCCACATATTAATGAGTGATATCCCCATATGCCAAGCTGCTGAATGTGAAATCTTGGATTCATTCTTCCATTTCTCTCTTTCCCTATCACCATCCAATTCCATTAAATAACTACATTCTGTCCATCTCCCTCTCCATTTTCACTACTATTTCTTTAGTTAAGGCTTTTGTCATCTCCTGAGTAGAATATAATAGCATCAGATTTTCTCACCCTTGGTCTTGACACCTTCCTATCTATCCTCCATACAGACACCACAATGACCATTCTAAGACTCTGATCAGATTATGACACTCTCCTACTATCTCTCTGGTTATACTTGTTGCCTTCACAGTAAATCCCACGTCTCTTTGCATGGTATACAATGTTGTCATGCCTATCTTCCTCTCCTCTACTTCAAGGGTTGGCTGAAGCTAGCTGGGTTATGTAGAACTACCATGCATACACTGTGTTAGAGTGACTTGCAGTGTAGAAATCACTGCCATGTTTACAGAAGGTAGCTCTATGTCACTGGAGTTGATTGTGACCTTGTGGACATGAGAGCCCAGTTTTCCAGACCTTCTATTTTATTAAGAGAAGCTCAATATCTCTTATTTTTGTTTTAAAATGTCATCTCAATTTAAAAAAATTGAGTTTAACAAAAACTATCTGTCACCCATCACCTTCCTATCCAGGTCCCCCTTTTCTCCTAATATCACTTTCTATCATAGCATATTTAGCTGTATGCTGCTCACTTGTTTAGGATTTCGTCTTCTTCTCTTAACTGTAAGTTCTTTGAAGGTTGGGACCTTATCTTTTTCATGTTTATATCCAGGTGGTCTGGCATAGAATGGGATGCTCAATACATATTTGTTAGATGAATGAATTATATTTATGAAATTATTTTATAAACTAATACACTTTTATGTAGACTCAAGAATCACAACTTCTATAGTTCATATAATTATCACCTCCTCCAAATAAAAGGCAGGGAAAGACTAAACATAAAACTACACATAATTAAATACCAGGAGAGGAATAAAAGGAGCAATGCATCTTATCTGGAGAATCTGAGGGTGACTTACTAAGAAGTGGGATTAGAGGATGAATCCAATTTGGATAAAAGGAGGGAGGGTAGGAAAGCTTCCCAGGAAGGTAGAGGAGGCCACAGAAAGGCTGGCTGCGGGGTAAAGTGTGGCCTGTAGGGAAGTCTTAAAGAACTGTGGAAAATACGGTCAGATATTATGAAGTAAAATCAGGAAGGCCTAATGTACTGTTCTCCTAATGTACTACCTTCTTTATTCACAGTATCAGTTACCTTGAAGACGACTATAGTTACTGCTTATTCTAGAGGCATTTTTAATCTTTAATGACAGGACCCATTACTTTAAAAAAAGAGAGAAAAGTAAAACTGCCTTCTTTCAAGTCGGCTTGGTGACTTAACAACCAGCGCTAGAGTCTCCACTTTATTCTAATATCTAATTTGAAATGTAAGATCTTCTTGGTTACTAGTATCTATAATCTGCTACTTTCTTTCCTTTTATTCATATGCCAGTTCATCTTAAGATCTTTACCATGGAACTCTAATGGCTAGAACATCTAACCATTGTAGGTTCTGGTGCCTTCCACCAACTTCTCTGTAGGCCCTTATGCGATAGTAGCCATCTGATTTAAGCCCAGGCTCTAGGCAAAATCACCAGCATTTGAATCCTGTTTCTGCCACATATTAGCTGGATTACCTTGGGCAAATTATCTGAATTCTTTGGTTCTGTTTCTTCATTGTAAATTAAAAATGAGGCTAGCATTAGTATTTACCTCAAAGGGTTATTATGAATATTAAATAAATTAATGCAGATAAAGCACTTAAAATAGCACCGGGCACATAGTAAGTGTTATATAAGTGTTAGCTATTACTATTATCTCTAATGGGGAGAAAAAAATGTACACCTGATATTTAGTACAACCATACTGTCCACGTAAGCGCATTTAAATTTTTGATTATTTCAAATTTAAGTTGCATTTTAAGTGATTCTTAAAATAATAATTTAGCTTGGAAAAGATCTCAAACATCTTCTAACACAATTTCTCTTCTAGTGTCATAGCAAAAGGCCTGGCATGGAGTAGATGTACTATCTATTCAATAAATATTCACTATGGGAATGAGTGACATTGGGAAACAGAAAAGACAAATGGGTAGCTATTATACTAAGCAGAAGTATGCTGGGTGCTTTGGGAACACAGAAAATGTGAGTCTAAACCCTCTGTGTATAAAGTAAATCTATAAAATCTACTTAGAGGCCACAAAACTCAGCTGAATCTGAATGATGCACAAGAGTTGATCTGGTGAAGAAGAAATTTTAAAAAAAGGTCCAGATAGTTCTTTTATGATACTATTTCTGGTCAAACTATTCAAAACAGGGCAATTAGTAAATAAGAATGATTTTATTGCTATTTATACCATAACATGCGCTGGAATTGCACTTTATGAACCAGTATTCTAACTGGTATCAAATTATTCCAAACAGGCAGGGTTTCCTAGTAATTCAAATTAAAAATGTATATCTTCAAGCCTTTTGAAAAGTCTAGTTGAAAGAAAAATAATAGTTATCTTTTAGTGAGTAGTTATCATGTACTGGCCTTATGAAGAACTCATAAAGAATTAATTCATCTAAACCTCACAAGAAGAAAGTTCTCTTACTGCCAAGTTGATAAGCTGAGCAAATAGCAGAGCCAGGGTTTGAACTCAAGGCTGCCAACTGCATGCTCTAAATTACTACACTAAGCAAAATTTTGCATTGATTACTCATTAGAAATATTGTCTTGTTTTCCTTTTGTATAATTTGAAGAAATATTCAGAAAAATTACTACATTAATGATATCGATTCAGGATTCATGCAGGGACTTTTGTAAACTGTCACACAAAATGCAATTTATATGTTTCCCTTCGACACTACAAGGATGAGAGCATCACAAGACGTCTTGCTGGTCAGCACTGTTCTCCAACTGAAAGTGCTTTCACATCCACAGCCACATCTTCATTTGCTTTTTCCTCTAGTGGGTATAGAAAACTACTTGAATAATGCATATTATTTTCCATATTCTTTCAACAGAACATTGCATACTTAAATCATTAGATGGATTACTCGTATGGACTCAAAATTAAACAAAAGAAAGGAAACCTCATTTGTAAATACCTGGAATAATATTCAGTATCTAAATGATATTCTATAAATCCAAAAACATACAAAAAATCTAGTATTCTTCAAACAAAGTCTTTCAAATAAGAAAGTAGAGTACTCAAGTTCTTTCTCCCATTAAACAGCTTCATTTTCAGGCTTTCTTCACAAAAGGAGCTGAATGCAGGAAGGCAATTCTAGCTCTGCTGTTGCCTCCCCTTAGATATTAACAGATGTGGAGATCAGGCCAATGTCTCCCTCTACCTTCGCCATAGCCAGTATGACCATCATCCTCCATCATTCTAGAGATAACCCCTTTTATGCTCTTTTTTTTTCAAGTCCTTTACTGTACGTATATCCCCACTATTGACAATAAACCACAATGTTGGATATCATTAGGCTTCACTAATGTTTTCTAGTCACTTCTGTATTCTTCCAAATCAGAGGATATAACTGGCTCCACCAGGAAATGAAATAGAGGTCATTACACAGCAGTGACTTTCAAACTGTTTGCTAAATTTAGCTGTCCAATACTTTCCACTCTAATGAAAACTGTGAACTACAATTATAGAATGCTGCAACAGAACAGGAGCTTAAAGGTCACCGAGTCCAAGACCATCACCTTTCTGAGGAAGGTATGGGGGCCTAGACACAGTCTGCGATTTTCTTGAGGACACAGAGTTTGTTAATGGTAGAGCTGGAATTTGAACTAAAATCTGCTCAGTCTGGAGTGGCGGTGTCCTTACTATACCAGGGATGCTCTGCTTCCCATGGTCAGCCTTACCTAACCAGATCTTGCAGCATAAATATAGCTGGTTTTCTTGGTTGTGGCTTACCTTCTGTGACCATTCATCAATTTGGTGGCTGAATGTGAAATGGCAAAGGTGTCTGACTTACAAGTTGCTACAAGAGAAATGAAATGATTTCATACCCAGACCCTGCCCCCAACTCTAAAAACTTCCTGCTTTATGTTCATCAATAATGAATGGCCCATCCCTGCAATACTCAGAGGGAGCTTACATTGCACTTTTGAGCAGCCGGTTAGTAATGTACAGTGGATAGAGCCTTTCTTTCAAATCCCAGGGCAGCGGGTCCTTCCAGCCTAGCATTGCATTTTCAATTAGCTGCTGAGTGAATGCTTGGCATGTGTATTAGTGAAGAAGTACACAATTAGCTTATTGTTCCTTTCTGTATTGTGCTGAGAGGTTCTAAGAGATTGGTGGAGGAACAGGCAAGCCAGGCATCACTGTGGAGTTGAAGAAGGGATTTACTCAGACCTCGGCATCCTCACTTGCTCGCTCTGGAATTACAGCTATTTATTACGAAGTGCCCTGTGTGGCTGGGTGGAGTGTGCCTGAGGAAACACATCCCAGACACCACCTGGGGTTAGTCTTTCTGAGCCCTTCCAGGCTCTAATTCTCGTCATTAGCATGGAGCCAAACAGTCCCAAAAAGATACAATTTGCTGTGCCTTTATTCCAGAGTCAGATTGCACCTGAAGCAGCAGAGCAGGTAGGTGGAATTGGGTGGGGACCAGTTCCTGTATATAAGGTAATACGGACGTACATTCTTAATAATTGAAAGCTTCTCTACTTCTAGAATTTGCCTAACTTTGTGACTTTCCAGGATACCTGAATGAGAAATAGATTGGTTTCCATATGGCACTTGTATTTGAGTTGCATTGGGTGACCTATTGGCTAAAATGTAGCACTTCATGTGATAAAAAATTAAGACCCGTTAGAGGAAAAAAAAATGGTTATATTAGTGATTCGGATTTGGATCCAGATATCTGTTTGCTTTTGCTTACTAAATTAACAAGTTGAACATTTAGAGAAACCTTGAACAATTCTCAGAATTAGCAAACTTTTATTTCATTACTTATAAAATACAAAAGATTCATTTAACAATGAAAGCATTAAACCTTGGAATAATTTCAGATTATAGGGTTAATTTTTTAATGTTTTTCATCATATATTCAAAGCAGTAATTTTAAGTATGTGTAATTATGATAGATAGGATTTGTAGTGGTATGTATAATTTAAAAGATATTTTATTCAGATATTACAATAGTATTAAACATTTCCTGGATTTCTTTTCTTTGTCTAATTTATCAATGTATCTGTATTTCTATATTTCTGCCTCTCTCTCTCTCTCTCATTCATGTAAGATTGGTTTACATCTGTATCACCTTTCATATTCAGATCTACTTAGACTCCTGCTGCAATGGAACCACTTAAAAGACCATTTGTGGGAAAATTACAACAGTGGGGAGGCAAAAGCAGAAAAAAATTTATGGGGTCATCAATCTAATTCATTAATTTCTTACAACCTAAATTATCATTGAATCTTTTTCCAAATATTTGATACAAAGTCTTAAAAATAATTACTGAGTCTGAGACTCATAACTTTCTAGGATGTTTTGATAATCTGAAATAGATCCTCCCAGACTCAGGCCAGATAAATATAACCTTGAACTTCATGTATCTATGTTGAATGGGACATTGGTTCTGTCATGGACAAAATATCATCGGTAAATTTTACCCTCTATCCTACTGACATATATTTTAAGAATTTACCTATATATTTAAGAAATCAAGAATACTTTAGAAAGTCTAATAATATGCTACTGTAACTATTAAAATAAGAAAAAAACCCACATCAAACCTATTAGTTTTAAATGAATTACTCTCAAAGAATCCATACTCATTCTTTATTTGTCCTAAATATGTTACTAGAAAATAAGAAAACCTTGTAATATTAATTGAAATTAAGAACTCATGCTGTTAAATTTAACTTGCTAGAAATTTTAAGTTTTCTGAGCTTCTCTTAACCTGTTTAGAAATAATGATAATGGATCTTGAAAGGATCATCACTATGGGGCTCCAAGAGAGCCAGGAAAATTAGCAAGTCATCCTCGTACCTACACTGCATTTTATTTCAGTGGCATCATTTGATTATATACAGCTACTTCTTTTCTGTGGAAAGGTAGGTTTTTTGGTCAAAGAAGGTGATACTAATACCTGAAAGTTCTACTCTCTGGCTTTCTATAATTCAAAATAGTGAGCACCTGCTGTGTGCCCTCCAGAAATTTGCTGATTTTATGTTGGGAAAAGATGAGAATGGAACAGCTTTGCAAGCTGTAGAGTAACCTGGGGCCGTGTCTGACTCTTACTGACCTTAGCTGGCCTTTGTTGTTCACAGATCAGAAAAAGAAGACCTACACCAGCATCACTTGTGATTCTCAATGAACATAATCCCCCAGGTAAAGAAGCATGATGTCTTTGCACTGATGGAACAGAATTGCTTGAAGAACATCAGAGTATGTCACTGCCAAAAGATTTCAATTTAGGATTCAGTCAGTCATAATCTAACAAGCCAGTCTATAAAAATGGATCATATAGTCAGAAATATAGAAACTGTCTCAGTCAACAGTCTACTTTTCCTCTAGAATGACACATTGGTGATGATACACTATAAAATGGTTTCTTGTGTGTATAGAGTCTGGTTCAGTGCTTATTAATGAGGATAGTGGAAAGTTGTTTAATTAGGTTCCAAAGCTCAAATTACAGTCCAAGAGATGCTTATATCTTTACAGAGTAGGTTTTTTTATTTATGAAAGCTTGTCATGGGGTGGGCAATGAGCTAGCACTGGCTACAGCTTTGTTGCTGATGTCATGTCTGAATAATGCAATTGACAAGTAACCAGATCAATTTTCAGCACTGGCCATTTGAGAGTCATTCTGAAGGGCTGCATCCATTTGTTGAGGTTTTACTTTCCATTTCCTGTAAAAAGTAAAGCTGCCTTATTACTGACAAATGACTGTAATCTGCAATAAGCAAACATTATTTACTTATTGAATGGAGGTGATTTTAATCTCACATTTAAGTGCTGTTTCTAGAAATACAGCAAAGGTCTAGTAAGACAGCAAAGGTCACGGCATTAATTTGTACACAGGCAGGACTTGGTGTTGGTTTTTTTTTACAGGTCTAAACAATATGGGCGGACAAAAGGAGTTTGAATAACAGAAACATAATAAGTCTAAGTACAGGCTGTAGTGAATGATCTGTTCTAAGAATACCAAGGCTAAATAGTCTTTGATTTTTTTTTTCAAATTCCTTTCTAATTAGGGAAGCATATATAAGAAAGTAAAATTCTAATAGCATATTCATCATTGAGTCTAAATCTAGGAAGGTGTTCAGCTATTGGGAAACCAAAGCAAATTTATTCCTGATAAAAATAGGATTTGTTTCTACTTCTATTTCTTTAAAGTGCTATAGCATTTAAAAATCATTTTCAAATGTATTATTTCACTTAATAAATGTTAACTTATTTTGGCTTAATAAGAGGTATAAATGGTATGCACTTATAGTTTACAAATAAACATAAAACTAAAATCTTCTGGGGCGCCTGAGTGGCTCAGTCAGTTAAGCATCCGACTCTTGATTTTGGCTCAGGTCATGATCTCAGTGTCATGAGATGGAGCCCTGTGTCGGGCTCCATGCTAGGCATGGAACCTGCTTAATATTCTCTCTCTCCTTCTCCTTCTACCCCTCTCTGCCTCCTTCTCTAAAAAAAATAAAACAAAAAATAGAAAAATAAAGTAAAAACTTCTCAGATTGGAAGTCATTTTACATCAATTTTCCATCACTGTCTTTGCTCACAGTGGCAACTTTTCCACAACATCTTAGAACTTAACTCCCTCTAAACCAACCTTAAAAGGTATTGCCCAACTTGAATTCTAAGTGTCCTGCTACAGGTATTATTACTATCTGAACATAGTGGAGCCATGTAAATGACCGTTGTGGCTCTCATTCAAGCCCCCAAAATAGTAACTAATGTTTTTTGAAAGCCAACTATGTGCCATTTATAGATGAGGAAAATAAGTATCAGAGTGGTGAAGTAATTTTTGTGGAAGTTACTCCCCTGCAAGTGACAGATTATATAGACAAACTCAGATAATTCTTTTTTTTTTTTTAAGATTTTATTTATTTATTTGACAGAGATAGAGACAGCCAGCGAGAGAGGGAACACAAGCAGGGGGAGTAGGAGAGGAAGAAGCAGGCTCATAGTGGAGGAGCCTGATGTGGGGCTCGATCCCAGAACGCCGGGATCACACTCTGAGCCAAAGGCAGACGCTTAACCACTGTGCCACCCAGGCGCCCCAAACTCAGATAATTCTGATTCGAAAGCCCACGCACAATGCTGGCCCTGCAAATTTCAGTTTGCATTAGATAGTGAATTCTCTGTAAATGGGATTAGACTTTCAGGCCCTATTGACATGCAAATCCAAACCTTAAATAAATCTTTTGTCTAGACCACTAAATTTAGTAGATTAGGAATAGTTAAGTATCCCTGTGAATCAAATTTAGATTTTTCTCTAGAAAATCTAATGGCATACCAGATGGCATTGTTCTATTTCCCTTATTAACTCCATACTTCAAAGCACCACTGGAGAGAACTTAGAACAAACAGCATCTCACAGAGAAATGCGTCGTCTCCCTGCATCTTCATCTCCTTTTTGGAAATCAGAATGGTTGAGAAGGGACTGATTAGCCCTTGCCTATGTCTAGCAATGTGTATGACAACCAGAGATTTCTGGACTAATGGGTTCCTGCAGCAAAAAGATCAAACACTTACATAGCTTCCCCAGTAAAAATGATCTAGAACCATGATTATTTGAGAAATAAATGTAAGGACCAAACAAACAAACAAACCAAATAACAGCAACAAAAGAACAAACACCACACTGAACTAAACCAAACCTAGCTACCAATCTTCAATAACCATGTGGTCTTGGTTGGGTAAGGGACAACATCTCCAAACTTTATTTTCTCACCTATAATGTAGAGATAATGTCCATCCTTTCTGCTTCACAGTGTTGTTGCAAGGATTAGAAGAATTAATGTGAACACCCCTTAAAAACAGTAAAGTGCAACAAATGTTAGGTGTCATTAGCTGATGTGTTCTGGAATACAACCTTTGCATGTGATATTTAAAAGTTGACATAGCAACAACAAAAACATCAAGTGTTACATGACCTTTTTTAAGCAATTGTTTCTTCTAGCCCGAAAAAGCAATATGTTCTTTAACAAATAACAATTGTGTACAGCTCTAAATCCTGATAAACTAAACAAATATCTTCAATTTTACTGAAATTCTCCAGAAAAATAACTGAGTATTCTTGGAATCACCTGTCATTAATGCTGTTTAAAATTCAAATCCCTGAAAATCTTTATTTCCAATTAATGTAGCAAAGAAAATTAAAATTTCCATTATAGAGACATAATTAACAAACCCTCCCAATTCATTTAATGAGATAGGTATCTTATAATCACTGTTAAATGAATTAAACATAGCTTCCTTTTTTTTTAACCTTTCCTGGAGTTTGCAGAAATAGTCAGTTATAGAAGTATTTGAAAGAATGATTTCCTTTTAGATTCAGAAAAACATATGCACTGCTTATATTTGATAGAGGGGAAATAGAATAGAAAGATATATTAACATGTATATCCAGACTATTTGTTTGCTAGTTGATCTGTGCTGGTCTAAACACATAGATGAGATAGGTATTTGATTGGTAGGATTTCAGGGGCAGCAAACTGCCCTCAGTCCTTTTCTATCCGATGGCCCAGAATTCTTAGCAGTAGAGGCACTATGGAAACAGATACACAACCTGTTTAGGATCTATCACCCTCGGGCATAGGTTAACAACCATAACTCAAAACAATGGGAAGCAGAACTAAAAATTTTGAATTGAAGTCATCATGCCTGAAAAAATTTAATAGCAAAGGGTGTGTCTTTATGGTGGAGAGAGCGGAAACTATGTGTTTGCTTCTAGGAATGACTCTAAAGAGCCAGACGGCAGTAAAAAGAATCTTGAAGCCTGACATGTAAAGGTAGAAAAGTACCAAAGGCAAATTTCAACTTTTTCAAATATTTCCTGGGGCTACCGTGTGAATGACCTTGTGGCAAACTGCTTATTTTTTTGGTATTTTCAATTCATCTCCTGATTAAGAGCCTATTTATGATGAGCTCTCTGAGGCTATACTGTAGAGCTTCACTGCTTATTCTTATACTGTGTGCTGTTCACTTTTACTCTTGTATAATCTGGAGTTAACTGGCTTGGTTTCTATATTTTTATTTAGAGGATAACATACAAATCCTATTTAGAAATAAATGGCAATGCCAACTTCTGCAATTTACTTCATCAATTTTCTAGATTTACTTAAACATTATTTGTCTTTAAGTAGACTTATGAGAAATACCTAATCTAACCACACATCTTTGTGAAAGATACAAAAATCAACTCAAGTCCCTGAGACTTGCTCCATATCTCAAAGAAGAATCCAATATTACCCCTACTTTTCAATTCCAGATCCAATAATTTTAGATGTTAGAAAATAGTTTTATCGAACTTGAGTAATATTCCCACTTTATTCTAAAATAACTCGTTTACTCTCTTCAATAAAACTTTATTTACTCACCTCTTTAAATACAAAAAAAATAATTCTTTATTATGTTCTTTTCTAAATTGAATACTCCTA